>NW_006408572.1:15223156-15248942 GCF_000296735.1 Chrysochloris asiatica
AGTCGTGATTAGTCATGATAACAGTTATTCACTATTGAATCTTACAAATCTTATCCCCATGTCTTTTCACCAGACCCATCTAGACAAGATGATAGCTATTCAGTGGGGACTCTTTCTTTTCCCCCACACTCTTAAACTAAGCTCCCTCTTGAAACCTTGTAAGCCAGTCACTTCGTACCTTTATTGCCCCCTCATTTTAGATAGCCAATGTCTAAGTTGCCCATCCCTATCTACCCTGTGTACAGAGCAGATAGCATTGATACTTGATGTGAAGACTCTTTCCCTCTCTGTTGGTATTTACATAAGGAGTTTTATTGACTGGTGTTTTGGAAGTAGATTGTAAGACTTTTCTTCCTAGTTTGTTTTAGTCTAGAAGTTCCCTGGAAACCTGCTCAGCATCATAGCAACACACAAGACAGATGGTGGTGCTGGGGATTGAAGTGCCTTGGTGGAGGATTGAAGCGGGTCTCCTGCAGGGGAAGTGAGGATTTCAGTGCTCAAGTGCCAGCCAGCCCACTGTTCAGGTGGAGCCAGTCAAGCAACCTAGGGTTGTAAGACAGGGCAGGTAGAAGGACTGGACACTAAAAAAAGAAAGAAAATAGAATCATCAGTATAGAATTGATGTTCAATGCCCTAGACCACAGGCATCTTGATGCTTTCCTAGATGACAAATGACTAGGTGAGTTTGCCTAAAGTGTGAGTATAGAGAGAAGAGAAGACAAAAGAGTGACAGCTAAGACACCTCCACGTTTAGATGTTTGGAAAGAGGCAACGCTAAGAAGGAGACTGAGAAGAAGCAACTGGCTTCCTGCACCCTTAGGCCCTTCCTTTCCTTACCTTAACTATATATCAGCCTATAGAATAAGCAAAGTCAGCAGTTCAGACCCACCAGCCACTCCTCAGAAACCCTAAACAAAGTCGCTATGAATCAGAACCTACTCAACAGCACTTAACAACATGATGCAGTTGTTGAAATGATGGGTTGATAATCTAAAGTTACCAACCCACCAATTATTCTGCAGAAGAAATATATAAGGTAGTCTGCTCCTATAAAGGTTTACAGCCTTACCCTAGGGAACAATTCTATTCTATCCTATAAGGTCACATGAGTTGGAATTCACTTGATGGCAGTGGGTTTTTTTGTTTTTTTTTTTTGAGGGTATTGATTCATCTGTTACTCAACTGGCTTGTGGTCAGAGGCACTTTAATTTTGTACTGCTGATGCCTAGCATAGAGTCTGGCAGATGGAAGATCATTGAATGAATGAATGAAGACAAAGGAGATGATTGGCGTGAAGTCAAACAGACAGAGTTATTTTGTAGTCCAAGGGACTCCAGAAGATAATTCTAGGAAAATTAGAGACTTGGGTTAAAAAAAAAGGTTAGGGCCCAAATATGTTCTTCTCAGCCCCTGTTCCCTGATCTCTAAATAAAAAGACCTGGTGGTAAGATCTCTAAATTTCCTTCAGCAATCACAGACAGGACCTCTCTGGCTTTCTACTCCAGAACCTACAAGAAAGACAAAACAATGTTCTTAAGTTGGAATTTCTTGGTTGATGTTTCTATTCTTTTAGACTTTTGTCTGTTTTCAGGCAGATCAAAGCATTCCTTGTGAAACATTTTGGCCCCAGATTAGAACTTGAGATGTGCAGAGGTCAAGTGAACATTCATAAAACACACACACATACACACTCACACAGAAGATTTTGGTCAAATTTTAATCCAGATATTTCCAAACCAGGGGCCCCTATTAGGGCCAGAGGAGGCCAGGTATATCCCTGCAAGATCCCAGGAGACCAACGTTGCCTTCTCATTGGAGGTGGGCTGAGTGTTACTAAAAGGCTCTGTCTACCCACCACCATACTGGAGAGACCAACCTCACTCTGCTGACTTACAGGACTGGCAAAGACAGAGATAGGGGTCTAACCAAAATCCTGGCCCAGTGAAAGCATCGTGGAAAGCTACAGAGAAAGTCAACCTTTAGAGGTTAACCGCGATATTTACAATTCCATAATTTCTACGAAGAGCTGCGGTCTTGTGTTTTTACACATTCAGCAAGTTGACCAGACCCTGAAAGGTTGCACTCTCCAGTTGAAACTATAATAGAGTTTATTTTGGTTAAAACCTGAAATGAGTCTGCGTTTGGATTTTTTCAGCCTTGTGGCTTTGTGTAAACAGTTTACTTAACATCGTTTTTGGCTCTGATTCAATAAACCACCAGGATAATCCCATTCACAGACAAAACAGATGGAAGATTAGCCGACAAGCTGCTGTAAAATAGCACATTACCTGTTCTTTGTGGGGAGGGAAGACATCAGTTCTTAAGAAAGGACTCGTCCATCTTTGCTTTCATAGCTGAAAACAATTTCTTTGGCCTTCCGTGGAAGAGAAGGCACATTACATTGTTTAGCTATTTTTTTTATACCATAAAAATAGATTTTAATTAAACACATAAAATGTGTTGGACTAAGAGCTGTTGTTTCCCAGAACAAGCATGCTGGTTTTATTTAAATCGGGAGAGACCCTAAACAAATGCCAAAATCACCTATTGCTTACATTTTAGTTTAATGTGCCCAAGTTCAATAAAAGTTTATCATCGCCATTAACCAGTACCTATTGGAACTGATTTAATCTCGTTGGCACAAACAACCACATGAAAGAAATCAAGTCCTCAGGACAAGATTGTGCATCACAGTTTGGGGAAAAGGTACTTAAAAAGAAAGGAAGCATCCACCAAAGGAGGAAGCCCCCTTGCCTGCTTGTGTGTGTCAGTGTGGGGGGGCGGCCCGTACGTGTGTGTACATGTAGCTCTGGCTGCTGGCCACAGTGCAGCACGCCTGGGAGGCTGCCAAGCTCTGGAGTCCTCAGCTGCTCAGTGTCACAGCATCACCGTGCTCACACACGGACCATGAATTGTGTGACATTTGAACAAACAAATGTCATGCGTAGGGGTGCTAGTCAAATGTCTACTGGCAACAGTACAATGCAGATATATATCTTGACTCTAGACCCAGAGGGCTACAGCATTCATGTGTGTGCTATGGTGTGTGTGTACATATACAGCAACACACACATACACAGACTTCTCTCAATTGGGAAAATTATCAGTGTGCTCATCACCTCTGGGATACTCTTGTCGATAAACCAGAAAACCTCTGACACCTCATGGCTAGGCACAAATAGAGGCCAACAAGTGAGAGACATTAGCTTTTTGATTCTAAGTGTAGTTTAACCTGAGCACTTGGTTACATGGGGCAAGTTGGTGGGCAGGGCTGGCTGCCCACGGGTGTTGGCTTACCTGAGGCAGATATAATGTGTGTATGAATGGATTAGGTGAGGTCTGGGGTCTGAGGTCAGTGAGACAGAATTGCAGACGACACTGTAAACTCTAAGGCACAAGTAGAATTTTGTTGTTAAGTGCCGTCAAGTCAGTCCTGACTCATAGCGACCTTGTACGGGGTTTTCAAGGAGCAGCTGTTGAGTTTGAACCACCGAACTTGCGATTCAAACCGACCTTGCAGTACAGCGCATTTTCCTGCAGCTCCACACCAGGACTCCAAGCAGAATTTTAAGGTCACTGAATTAATGAAGTGGTTTTCCTCTGGCTCTGTGCCTCTCAGAGGAGGTTGCAGTGAGTCTGCCACGCTTTGACATAACTTTGGGAGAGAGAGTGCCTTCACCCACAGCCTGATCCTCAATATCTTGAGACACGATGGTGTGTTACAGCTTTAAAAGGGACTTTGCACATGAGGAAGCCTGGAGCAGAAGAGAGGGTAATGATATGGTTTGGATGACTTTGTGAGACTTCCGCAGGATCTCCTTGAAAATAGCTCGCTAAACATTGAGTGGCCTGAGCCATTGAGAATTGAGGAAATTTGGGTCGCAGTCTCCCGACTCTTGTTAGCATACACTGAAGAGCTATTTTTAGTTACTCTATTGGGTGCCTGGTACCTTAGTAGACCCTGCTTGGGTTTCTTCCAGATACTTACAGAGGAGTCAGGTGTTTGGGACCACATAACAATCTCAGAATTAACTCACCAGCCCCTCCTAGGAAACCCTATACAGACTCACTATGAGTTGGGACTGAACTGACTCGATGGCACTGAATAACAACAACAACAACAGTGATTTCAGAAAGGACAGCTGGCAGCAGCCCCCTTCTCTTAGTCTGTCACCCCTACCCCTAAGTGTCTGTGGTAGTGAATTACTTATCATGTTTCTTCTGTCTGTAGTCTGTAAATACCACCAAACATCATCTCTGTCCTGCTGGGTCTTGGTAAGAGAAGGTGGGAAAAGATATTGACAAGATGACATGATTCAGCTGTGGATGTTAACGGAGTTCACCATCATTGTAAGAACTCAGAGCTCTAGCATAGATCTAAAATGAGCCATCTCGAAAGCAGAAGGGGGATCTCACTACCATCAAAGAAGAGGAGCCAGGAGTGGAGCATGTCCTTTGGACTCCGAGTCCCTGTGCATTGAAAATCCTCAGCCCAGGGACAAAAAGCTGTGACACGGGAGGGGTGGCCGAGGAGCAGTCACTTAATGATCCTGTTAGAGAAACAACACAAGTGAGTGGCTTTCAGTTACAGAAATTTCTTTTCACACAGCATGGAAGGCAAAAAATCTAAATCGGAATCTCGGTCATGTTGATTCTTTCCATGTTGCTAGAGCTAAGAGTTTTTTGGTTTATAGATGATACTCACATGGCATCTGTGAGTGTGTATTTACAGGAATACAGCTGGATTCTCCAGTTTGTTTTTGTGTCTGTGTCTGATTTGCTCATTTTATGGTATAGAAGTGATTAAGTTTAAGGTACACCTTATATGGATATGGATTTATTAACATGACAAAGAAAACTCTGTTTCCAAATAGGATCATATCAACACGTAAAAGAAGTAGATTCCAACATGTTTATTTTTTTGGAGGGATGCAATCCATTGAGTTGACATACGTTCATTCCAATTTATGGTCACACAGATGGCGTCCTGGGGTGGCACTGTGAGTTAATGCGCCAGACTGCAAAGCCGTTTGAACTGCGAGGTCGGCAGTTCAAGCTCACCAGCTGCTTCTCGGAAACCCTATGCAGGGTCACTATGGGTCAGAACTGACTTGTC
Source organism: Chrysochloris asiatica (assembly GCF_000296735.1). Classification (NCBI taxonomy): domain Eukaryota; kingdom Metazoa; phylum Chordata; class Mammalia; order Afrosoricida; family Chrysochloridae; genus Chrysochloris; species Chrysochloris asiatica. Next base: position 15,228,273 of record NW_006408572.1, read on the forward strand.
GGCACTTAACAACAACAACATGTCTTCAGAGTAGAATTACTTTCTAAGATTCTCAATGGCTATGATCTTACAGAGCAAATCAGCATTACTTTCTTCCTAGGTGCCTTTGAGTGAATTTGAACCACCAACTTTTGGTTGATAGTTGAGCTCTCTTAAGCATTTTTGACATCTAGGGATTCCTTAAAATCAGGGAAGGTGAAGTCAAACATGTGAGCTCATGAGTAGTGCTTAACTGGATTATTGGATGGCAGATAGCAAAGGCAAAACAAGAAGGTTTTCAAAGCAGACCATATAAACCCATCTGAGTAGCCCTTTTCCAGTGTGGTCTGGACCATGGTCCTCAGTTTGAGCCTGAATCATACATCATGGCCTTCTGGAGCTCATTGGAACAATGATCACTGTCCCCCTCCGTCAACCCCTGGAGAAAGAGACAGTTCAGCACAGTAGAAAGTATCCCACTATGTATAGGGTTTCCAAGACTTAGCATTTCCCATTCCTCAGCATCCTCTCATCTTTCCTCAAAGCAGTGCTGTTAAAGGACTTCCTGGTAGAGCCAGTTTGGTAGATTTCTCCAGACAGTGTAAGTTCAGGTTGAAAAGCAGAGCAGATATTAGGAGAAGAGCTGACTTTGAAGTTCATCGCCCGAGATTGCAGAGAATTTTCTTGGCTGAGTTACAAAGGGAATAAAATGGCGTCAGAAGGATTTTCACTTTATCAGAAAGATTAGAAAATGAGTTCTGTTGGAAATGCTCAAGAGGGTGCCTATATAATTGAATTTCATGCTCACTATTTCCCTCTGAAGTGGTATACACAAGCAGTCCTTAGAAAGCTGACCTACCAAATACCTGGACCTTGTTGAACTTCACAGCTTTCCACAAGTTTCTGAGATTTTTCAGTCTTTGTGGTGGCTAGCTGGCACAAATGAGGCAGAATTGATTAGTCAATGAGCCAAGCAGGTTCAACACAAGCTTCTCTTCCATCAACAAACTTGTCATCAGATATGAATGTTTTATTTTTTGCACAAGATTAAAATGCTGTTCGGAGGATACTTTATGCTGCATTGGATAGGCAATTTGCCTACATCTTTGGGTATCTCATTATTGAGTTATGTCAAAGTCCAAAATAAAAATATACCTAAGGCATAGCTGGAGGCATACCTGATGTGATGCAATAGAATCAGCACTGGACTGTTAACTACAGGGTGTGTGGTTCATGGTTCAAACCCACCAACGTCTCCTTGGAAACCTATACAGGGTCACTATGAGTCAGAATGAACTCAGCAGCACTTGTAAGGCATAGTGGTAATAGTGGGGAGTGATGTTGACCTTGATGCCCAATGCTGAACTCTTTCCTAAACAAAGTCTATGTTGGTGTTGTTGTTGTTAAGTACCATCAAGTTGGTTCAAGCTCATAACAACCTTGTATAGAGTTTCCAAGGATTGGCTGGTGAGTTTGAACCATTGACCTTATGGTTCACACTGACCTTGAAGTCTAGTGCTTTTATCCCACAGTACCACACCAGGACTCCAAAGTCTGCTTTATAAAAATAATAAAGACATGCAAGAGTTTTCGTGATGCAAATGAATGAACTACTTTTGGGGAAATTTCAGGAATCATTTAGGAAAAATTCTCAGTCCCTTGGAAATGACCATATTATATACATGAAAGCTTGGTGTGATAGATTGAATCCTGGTGGTAGTGGTGGTGGTGGTGTGCCGTGAAGTTGGTTCCAAATCATAGTGACCCTGTAAAGGGTTTCCAAGGCTGTAAATCTTTATGGAAGCATAAAGCATCATCTTTCTCCTGCAGCGTGCCTTGTGGACTCGAACTGCTGACCTTACTGTTAGAAGCCCAATGCATATTCCACTACGCTACCAGGTCTCTTAGGTTGATTTGTGTCCCCGCAAAATATGTGTTAGAAATCCTAACCTTTATACCCATAGCTATAATTCCACTTTAGAATGGGTTTTCATTGCAATTTGAACGAGGTGGAAGTAGCACCGGATGTGTCTTAAATTAACCTGCTTTTAGATATAAAATAGATTAAACCAGGAAATAAAATGCACAGCTGGGGAAGACAGCTACCACACTGCATTAAACCTTCACAAAACCAAGAAACAGAAGCTGAACATAGAAAGGACCTTTCCCCAGAGCCGACAGAGACAGAAAACCACGTAGAGTTGGTGCCTTGAATTCGGGTTCCTTGCCTCCTAAACTATGAGAAAACAAGGCTCCATTTGTTAAAGACACCAATTCATTGTGGTATTTCTGTCATCACAGCACAAGATAACTAAGAGGGACCCTGGTGGTGCAGAGACTAAAATCCTCAGTTGCTAACTGACAGGTTAGTGGTTTGTGTGCAGGAAAAAGATTTACAGACTTGGGTACCCTAGAGGATGTTCTGCTTTGTCCTATGAAGTTGGTAAGAGTCTGAATCAACTAGAATACAATAGGTTTGCTTTTTGTTATGTTTTTGTTGGTTTCTTTGTTTAGATAGCTAAGACACTTGGTTTCAAACCACTGTTTTTTATCAATAGTTCCCTGGGTTAAGAGACAAAACAGTTGTTAAGCAGTTGACCCTGACTCATGGTGAGTCCGAGTGAGCCAGAGTGGAATTATACTCCATAAAGTTTTCGATGGCTGGTTGTTTGGAAGTAGGTTACTAAGCCTACTTCTGGGGTGCCTCCACATAGATTTGAACCTCCAACCTTTAAGCTAGCAGTTGAGTCAATTAACGATTGATTGAGAGACAGGGGATCTCTTAAATGAAGTGTGCTGTGTTAAAATCAATCTGATGACAAGAAGTCACCCACCTTCCTCCTGAACAAAGGCTCCTGGTGAGGCAGTATGACAGGCTTCATCCTTGCGTTGTCTGTTAGAGCAGGATCAGAGTTCATGGGTCTCACGTACTGACCACAAGCGCCTATGAGTCTTCTGTAGGGTATAGAAATGGAGCAAGCTAATATGTCTTGAGCATCTTCAATATGCCCAAGCAGTTCACAATCAGCTGCTAAACTAAAGGTTGGTGGTTTGAACCCACCCAATGGTTACAGAGAAGAAAGGACTGACCAATTGCTTCCGTAGAGATTACAGCCTATTGAGCAGAAAGGAGCTCTGATAGCGTAGTGGTTATGAATTGGGCTGGGAGCCACAAGGTCAGCAGTTCGAAACTACCAGCTGCTCCGCAGGAGAAAGATGAAGCTTTCTGCTCCCGTAAAGATTTATAGCCTCAGAAACCCTATGCAGGATTGCTATGAGTCGGAGCTGACTCCACGGCACATAACAACAACAACAACTCTGTAATACCTGGAGTAATACTATGAGTTGGGGGCTGACTTGGCGGAAATAATCCACTGGCATCTAGCGGATTCCAGCTCACAGCAACCTTATATAGGGTTTCTGAAACTTATACAGGGTACATCTCTAGGACAGAAGACCGCTTCATTGTTCTCTCAAGGGGCAGCAAGTGGGTTTGAACCATTGACCTTGTGATTCGCTGACCAACACCTAGCTCACAGCACCACCAGAGCTCCAGCTACAATACTTCAGGTCCATTATCTCAGAGGTGTAAATATCATCATCATTCATTCTGGTACTTCTTTCCGGTTCTTTGGAGAAAGACCAGGTAGTTTGTTTGTTTTCTTTATTTTCCTTGTGCAATTTCTGACCAAAACCTTTGGTGCATATACTTCTCAATGAGACCAGGCCACTGTATCTTTGCTTGGGTGTTGCAGCAATGTCAGATTGTTACAAGCAACAACTCTCTATTTGGATACTCATCTTGTCATGAACAGGGAATACACAGTCCAGGTATCCAGGTATCCACAGGGCAGTCAGAGTAGGTGAATAATGTGTCCAGGGTGATGCAAAAGTCAAGACTTAAAATTCCATTCCAGGTGAGGATAACTCCAGATACTGTGAAAAAGGCAGGCCTATGAATGAACATGTAAGATCGAAGTTGTCAAAAATGTCATTTTGCTCAGAGCCACCATCCACACTTACGGAAGCAGCAGTCAAGAAATCAAATGATGTCGTGCATTGCATCAATCAACTGCACAAGACCTCTTTAAACTATTGAAGAGCAAGAATATCAGTGTGCCTGACCCAAACCATGGTATTTTCAATAGCCTCATATGCATGTGTAAGTTGGACACTGAATAAGGAAGACTATAGAAGAATTGATGCACTTGAATAATGGTGTTGGAGAAGAATATTAAAAGTACCCAGGATTTCTAAAAGAACAAACAAATCTGGTGTTGGAAGAACTACATCTGGAATGGTTCTGGGAAGCCAAGTGAGACTTAGTGTCTCATACTTTGGACATATTGTCAGGAGGGACCAGTCCTTGGAGAAGGACATCATGCTAGGTAAAATGGAGGGTCAGTGAAAAAGAGGAAAGGCCCCCAATGAGATGGATTTGCACAGTGGCAGGAGCAATGAGATTAAGTTTAACAACGAATTTGAGGATGACGCAGGACTGGGCAGTGTTTCATTCTGTTGTGCTTAAGGTTGCTATGAGTCAGAATCAACTCGATGGCACTAATGACAACAACGATATGAGCATCATTTCACTTCTTTTGTTTATTTGTTTGTTGTACTGTGGTGGCTTTCGTGTCACTATGATATTGGAAACACCACCACCAGTATTTCCCATACTGGCAGGGTTACCTGTGGTAGACAGGTTTTAGCAGTGTTTTGGGACTATGATAACTAAGAAAAAAGGCCTGGTGATATTCTGTAAATCAACTAATGAGAACACTATGAATCATAAAAGAATTGTTTGATATAGACATGTCATCAGGAAATACCAATTGCTAGGAAAGGGTATTATATTTAGTAATGTAGAAGGTCAACGAAGGTGGGAGGAACCCTCAGTGAGATGAATTAATACAGTAACCAAGTCAATGGGCTCAAACATGCCAACGTCATGAAGAGGATTCAGAATGGGCAACCTAAGGCCACCATGAATTGGAACTGACCCAACAACAGTTAAAAACAACATGAACGTAATTATGCCAAGTTACTAGGTGTCATGTGAATTATCCATGGAGAGAGAATGGAAGGAACAATAGCCTCTCAAGTTTCTACACTCTACCCTCTCGATTCTACTCAAATGAATCAGCTGTTGTCCTCACCCCTCCAGAAAAGTCTCAATGTTTCCTTCAAGCTGCTCTTTGCTGTACCTGCCTCTTACTCACCCCTTCCCAACAATTCCTTCAGTATAGAGCATGGAAATCAAGGGGGCTGGTGAGAGAAAAGAATGGGATCAGAATAATGAAATAAATTAGAGTGTCCAAAGGGCCCTCAGGAATCCAAACATAGCAAAATTATTATGTTTAATGTAAAAACTGAACTTAAAATAATTCTGTTCTGTGTTTTAATAACAACAGGTATGGCTAAACTAAGCCAAGTCAGCTAGGACCTCTCAGCCAGGCCGCCTGGCTTCTTTTAGCAAAAAAAAGATAAAGCAAAGGAGAACTCTTGAAGGTTAATAGAATCTATCACCTCCTAAAGAATGTGAACTGTATAAATATTCAGGTTTTAAAATAAAATCCTCCAAAGCCAGGATTGCAAGATGAGGTCAGCCTGGTCTGGCAGGGCCTGTTGGCTTGTCTTCTGTGCTGTGTGGTGCGTCTTGTGATCAGAACACCCATGACATATAGACACAGCCGTTGCCTCCACAATGTATATTGAAATAGTGAAAACAGAACTCCCATAGCTCAAGTTTATAGAAATACGTGACAATGTTTGAAGTAGCTTAGCTGAGACTAAAACAGTCTGACATCACAGTCTTGAGTAGGATGATGGAAATTTCTTAATTTCTTCAGAAAACTGAAAAAGATAAAACAAAACAAAAACCAAGTTCTTTTTCAGGTATTCAGTTGACCACCCAAGCACAATTCTTAGGCTGCTATTCTTTTCATATCATTGGAAAATCACACAGAAAATAGAGACTCTACATGAAGGTATCAGCCATTAGCCACCACTAGTATTTCAGGCAGGTATTTTCAATAACCACATATGCATGTGAAAGTTGGACAGTGAATAAGGAAGGCTGTGAAAGAATTGATGCATTTGAGCTATGGTGTTGAAGGAGAAATATTAAAAGCACCATGGACTGCCAAAAGAACAAACCAATCTGTGTTGGAAGAAGTACAGCCAGAGTGCTCCCTAGAAACCAAGATGGCCAAACTTCATCTCTCATGCTTTGGACATATTATCAGGAAGGGCCAGTCCCTGGCGAAGGATATCATGTTTGGTAAAATGGAGGATCAGAGAAAAAAAAAGGAAGACCCCCAATGAGATGGATTGGAACAATGGCAGCAGCGATGGGCTCAAATGTAGCAGCGATTGTGAAGTTGGTAAAGGACCGGGCAGTGCTTCATTCTGCTATACATAATGTCACTATGAGTCAGTACCGACTCAATGGCACCTAACGACAAAACAGTGCTTCAGGCTGTAGGTTAGTCTGATTCTGTGTAATTGGTTATCCTTCATTTGCACTCCAACCAGATCTGTTCTCTATCCTCAATCCTGCTGCTCTATGCTTTGGGAGCCTGAGTCCTATGAATTGTATCATCAGGATCTTATTTCCTCTGGCTTCCAGCTGTACTTGGCCAATGGAGCCATCAGAAGGAGATGGGAGGGTAGGATGGGAGAGAGGCCAAGGTACTGCTTTCTTTATAGATGGCTTCCCTTTATGACTCCAGATCTCACCAGGTTCTCTCCCACAGTTCCTTCCCAATTGCTTCCTGTGACTAAGGAGTGGTAACAGCTTTCCACTGATGCTGGTCCCTGGGTGACTCACTTTCTGCTTCTCTTACTCCTGCCCACTTGGACCTTGACTATCCCTGCTTGGATCTTGACTCATATATAGATCTGCCCCTTTGTCTCAAGCTCTTGGTGAAGAGCTTCTATGTCCTCATCTTAATCTGGGGAGACATCATTAGGAAAGGACCAGTTGCTAAAAAAAAGGACATCATGTGTGCTGAAAAAGAAGGCCAATGGAAGGACAAGAACAGTCAATGGGATGAATAGATGCAATAGTTACAGCAATGTACTCAAACTCTCCAAAGATCATGGAGATGGCTAGGGCAGAACCAAGCAACATTTGGTCCTGTTATATACATGGTCCCCATGCGTCAGAGCCAACCCAATGGTAATTAACAACAACAAATGCTAATGTTGATTATGGTAAAGATAAACAAGGTTAGCTTATGTCATTAAGAACAAAATTAATGATCATTTCTTTACTTCTTTTTTACTTGTTTTTCATTTTCTTCATACTTAGCTTTCTATCATTCACTAATGAAAGACAACAGAACTTCATTTTATTTTTGTCCTTTTTCCTGATTCTAAAATAATTCACTCTTACTCATTATTATCTCATTCAAAAAATAAGGTCAAGATTTATAATCTATGCACATGTATTTACATAGAAGCACTATTCACAATAGCCAAAATGTAGAAATAACACAAATGTCCACCACCTGATGAATAGATACACAAAAGGTGCTTTATTTTATATATGAAATACTATTGAGCCATAAAAAGAATGAAACACTGATATTTGCTGTAACATGGATGAATCTTGAAAACATTATGGTAAATGAAATACGTCAGACAGAAGACCACACACTGTATGATTTCATTTCAATGAAATGCCCATAGAGACAGAAAGCAGATTAGGGATTGCTTAGGGCTGAGGGGAAAGAGGAGTGGGGAATAAATACGTAACGGGCGCGGCATTACCTAAAAAGAATAAAGGTGATAAAAATGCTCTGGAGCTAGAGAGTGGTGCTGGCTGACACACATTTTGAATAGATTAAATGTCACTGAATTGTACACTTTAAAATGGTTGAATTGGAAAATGATGAATTTTATACTACATGTATTTTGCCACTATAAAAGATTTACAATTTATACTTCACATATGCAAAATCATGCTGTGAGTTTGTATCTCTAATTGCTGCTTAAATTCCTGTTGCTACTGATTGTGTTGCAGGGAATTTAAGCAACTTCTTTCAATGGCAAGTAAGCTTTTCTGGGGAAATGTTGAGTTTTTCAGGGTTTCGCTGCTCATCTTCTAATAGTCAATGCCATTCCTCTACTGGTCCAGTTAGTATCTGAACAAATTGGGATGTTCTCTTGGCAATAAGGCAGGAAGTCTTTGGGTTCTTAACTGTCTCTGTCCCCACTGTGGTCTCTGCTATGGATCCACTGAACTGATCTGGGTCCTGAGAACTCACATACTAATGCACACTGGCACATGCCAATCCTATCTGGTCTTTTGGAGCATCATCCTTTCTCTTCCTGATTCTGGTCTTTGATCTAAAGTTTCTGCATTTTGTTTTGAATCCTCCACTGCTCCACAGCTAATTTCATCCCTGTTGTGCCTCCACCAGGCAGTATAAGACTTCAGATCCCTGAGACACATCGTATGCTCATTTGGGAGAATCCAAAATCTACCACCAACTCATTATATACGGTTTGTGGGTTATTTGTTGCTCTGACATTCAATTAAACGTAAAATATTTCAACCTGTGGTCATTAAATCAATCTGACATATGGTGACCCCATTTGTGTCAGAGTAAAACTCGACTCTAAAGGGTATATTTAGGACGTAGAGTAACAGGTCTTTGGTTGAATTGGAACTTACAAATTTTCAGTTAGCAGTCAAGCACGTTAACTATTTGAAACACTCAAGGACTCCAAAGCACTTCAAAGGAGCTTAAAATTTCCCAAACGTGTGTCCAGAGAAATGAGAACCAAAGTGCAGTGCTCTGGAGTACCCCAAAATTTATCCTTTTTTTTTTCCTTCTACAAAAGAGCTCTGGTAGCATAGTGGTTATGAATTGAGCTGCGAACCTCAGGATCAGCAGTTCGAAACTACCAGCTGTTCCACGGGAGAAAGATGAGACTTTCTGCTGCCGTAAAGATTTACAGCCTCGGAAACCCTGCACAGGGTGGCTATGAGTCGGAACCGACTCACGGCACATAACAACAATGCTATAAACTAGTCATTTCTTTTATAGGAATCAGTGCACACCTGGTTCTTCTGAGACAGAGGTTAAAGATGTCTCAAATGTCTAAGTTCTCTACCATGCTATACCGCTTCCGTATCTTCTAACACCAACTAAGTCTTCCGTCCACTTCCTGACCCCAGTACACTTCCTCTAATAATTTGGTGTGGTCATTCACTGCAGTGTTTCCCAGAACTCACTCACTATACTTACAGCTAAGGGATTTTTTACAAGGGAAGTCAATGTTACAACCTGGAATCGGAAACAACTAGGAAATAACTAGGAAGTCAGTGTTACAACCTGGAATCGGAAACAACTTGGAAACAACTCAAGATCAGGGTCAACTCTGTCAATTAGGACAGTGTCCAAGCAAGGATGTGTTCAGCTTCTTCTCAGCTGTACTAGATTGTGGTCCTTCTCCAGGTCCATCTTTTGGTCTTGCTTGCTCTCTGATAAGTACCAGGAGGCACAAAAACAACAACAATCACTCTGTGGATGTCTGGTGTGACACTGTGGATCAGCACCAGACTGTGAACCACAAAGTCAGCAGTTCAAACCCATTAGCTGCTCCTTGGGAACCTACTCAATGGCACTTAACAGTTACTCTGTACTTATTTCATTTGGAGTAGGAAATAGTGTTTATTGTAGAATTTTTTTATGTGGCTTTACACTTAGGAGGGAAAGTCAAAAAGTATTGCTACTGGGGATTCCAGTTCACACATACATGGGTTTATTCCAAACAAAACATGTTTAGACTATCTTGATCTCTTACTGAATGATTGCTAGATGGATGAAGACAGTGTCTCTCAGTAATACATTTGTCTTAGTCTTGACAGAGTGCCTTCAAAAAAAAAGATACAAAACAGATATCTGTTAGGTCAGGTAAATGTAATGCAGAGAAGCCACGCTTAGGAGGTTATGGCGGCTGATTCCAAAATGATAATCCTGATAGATTTTCTCAAAGGACAAAGAGCAATCATGAAAATAATGTAAGAAAACTGAAAATAGCATTGGTGTGAAAAATGACAGGAAATTCGTACTGAGAATATATTTTTCCCATCATGATAAACCATCTCATTCTTTAAGACTAGCAAGCGCTGAGTTACAAGAATTTTCTTGGGAAACCTTATCCCATCAAACCTCCAGCACTGATCTTGCCACTTCTAACATCTTTTTGTTTCCCAAATCCAAAAACAATTAAAATGAACATGATTTGAGTACCATGAAGATGCCAAGGTGCTGTTTTCACACAGTGTAAATCGAATAACAACATTCTTTGTGGAAGGGCTAGAAAGATGGACACACTGTCTTCTGAAGTGTATAGACCTAGATGGAGGACATGTTGAGAAACGATAGCTTCACAGTTTGATATTTTTGTTTGATAAAGTTTACTTTGATTTAGTAACAGTATTGTTTGACTTAACCTCATGTACTCTCATACGTAGTCTCTGGTGGTGCAAATGGTTAACATGCTCAGCTGCTACCCATAAAAGTTAGAGGTTCAAGTTTACTCAGAGGTACCTTAGAAGGAAGGCCTGAAGATCTACTTCAAAACTCAGACATTGAAAACCCTACAGAGTCCACAGTTCTACTCTGACACATACAGTGTTATCATGAGTTGGAATTGACTCAATACCAACTTAAAAATAAAATAAAATAAAACATATAGGGAGCCCTGGTAGCATAGTGGTTACGAATCAGGCTGCGAGCCTCAAGGTCAGCAGTTCGAAACTACCAGCTGTTCCGTGAGAGAAAGATGAGGCTTTCTGCTCCTGCAATGATTTACAGCTTTGGAAACCCTGTACAGGGTCGCTGTGGATTGGAATCAACTCAACAGCACTTAACAACAACATAGGGAACCCTGATGGCATAGTGAGTTATGTTTGAAGCTACTAACTTCAAGGTCAGCTGTTCAAATCCACCAGCAACTCTGCTGGAGAAAGAGGAGGTTTTTTATTCCATTAATGATTTACAGTCTCAGAAACCCTAGGTAAGGTCACTATGAGTCAGAATTGGCTCGATGGCAGCAAGTTTGACTTTTTTTCAGTAATCACACATGTACTACATGTGTTCAGCCAAGAAGAACAGGCCCCATATAATAACTCTAAACCTTTTGTTTTGTTTTACCCCTCATGAGCGCCAGCTCCTGTATTTAATTTAACCCTAATGTATAGCCTGTGGTTTCCCTCTAAATTGGATTTTGATTGCTGTAGTTGTTTACCTAACTTGTTAAGAAGCCAAAGTCCTTGTTTTCCTTCTTGGTTGAATGGAGTTTATAAATGTTTTTATTATATTATAGACAGTCACATTTAAAACAACAATAAACATTTATTTAGGACCAGATGAGAGAACAGATGGATCACTAGAATCATCTGGGGAAAAGACTTCATCAGACCTTTCTCCCAGTTAGTCTTAATTTGGAAGTTTCACTGAAACCTGTCCACCATAGGTGACTACGCTGGTATTCTAAATCTAGATGGCACAGTTTCCAGCATCATAGCAACATACAAGCCACCACAGTGCGACAAAATGACAGATGGATGGTGGCTTTTCTACCTTAACATTATAATTATCTGGGGAGGAGGATAAATTCAGTTTTAGAATTTGTTGTTGTTGTTGTTAGGTGCCATAGAGTCGGTACTGACTCATAGCAACACTTTGCCCAGCAGAATGAAACACTGCCCGATCCTGGGCCAACCTTACTACTGCTGCCACACTTGAGTCCATTGATGCTGCCACTTGGCCAATCCATCTCATTGAGGGTCTTCCTCTTTTTCTCTGATCCTCCATCCTACCAAGCAGGATATCCTTCTCCAGCGACTGGTCCCTCCTGAAAATATGTCTGAAGTATGAGAGATGAAGTTTGGCCATCTTGGCCTCCAAGGAACACTCTGGCTGCACTTCTTCCAAAACAGATCTATTGGCTCTATGGGCAGCCCATGGCACTTTCAATATTCTCCTCCAACACCATAACTCAAAAGCATCAATTCTTCTATGGTCTTCCTTATTCACTGTCCAGCTTTCGCATGCATATGAGGTTATTAAAAATACCATGGCTTGGGGTCAGGTGCACCTTTGTCCTCAAGCTGACATCTTTGCTCGTCAACACTTTAAAAAGGTCTTGTGCAGCAGATTTGCCTAATGCAATACGTTGTTTGATCTCTTGACTGCTGCTTCCATGAGTGTTGGTACTTGATCCAAGAAGAATGAAGTCCTTGACAACTTCAATCTTTTCTCCATTGATAAGAATGTTGTTTATTGGTCCAGTGGTGAGGATTTTTGCTTTCTTGACATTGAGATGTAATCCATACTGAAAGCTATGCTCATTGATCTTCATCAGTAAATGTTTTAAGTCCTCTTCACATTCAGCAAGCAAGGTTGTGTAATCTGCATATCACAGATTGTTAATGAGTCTTCCTCCAATCCTGATGCCATGTTTTTCTTCATAGACCCCAGCTTGTCGGATTATTTGCTCAGCATACAGGTTGAATAAGTATGGTGAAAGAATACAACTTTGTCGCACATCTTTCTTAATTTTAAGCCATTCAGTGTTCCCATGTTCTGTTCCAACAACTGCCTCTTGGTCCAGATACAGATTCCTCATGAGAACAATTAAATGTTCCAGAATACTCATATTTCGCAATTTTGTCCATAGCTTGTCATGATCCATACAATCGAAAGCCTTTGTCTAGTCAATAAAGCACAGGTAAACGTCTTTTTGATATTCTCTGCTTTCAGCCAAGAGCCATCAGACATCAGCAATGATATCCCTCGTTCCACAGACTCTTCTGAATCCGGCTTCAACCTCTGCAAGTTCTCTGTCAATGTATGCTTGTAGCCATTTCTGTATTATCTTTAGTAAAACTTTACTCGCGTGAGATATCAAAGAGCTTGTCCGATGATTTCCATATTCCGTTGGGTCACCTGTCTTTGGAATGGGCACAAATATGGATCTCTTCCAATCAGTAATCCAGATAGTTGTCTTCCAAATTTCTTGGCATAGATGATTGAGTGCCTCCTGTGTCACCTCACTTTCTTGAAAGATTTCAATTTTTATTCCATCAATTCCTGGTGCCTTGTTCTTTGCCAATTCCTTCAATGCACCTTGGACATCTTCCTTTTAGTATCATTGGCTCTTGATCATATGCTACCTCTCAAAAGAGGTGAACATTAACCATTTCTTTTTGGTACAGCGAATCTGTGAACTCCTTCCACCTTCTCTTGATGCTTTCTGCATCATTCAATAATTTGCCCAGAAAATCTTTCAATAATGAAAGTCGAGACTTGAGTTTTTTCTTCAGTTCCCCCAGCTTGAGAAATGCTGAGCATGTTCTTCCTTTTTGGTTTTCTGATTCCAGATCTTTGCACATTTTATTGTAACAATTAGCTTTATCTTCTCAAGCTGATCTTTGAAATTTTTCTGTTCAGCTCTTGGACCTCCTCATTTCTTCCATTTGCTTTAGCATCTCTACGCTGGAGAGCAAGTTTCAGTGTCTCTTCTGACATCCATTTTGACCTTTTCCTTCTTTCTTGTCTTCTTAATGACTTTTGCTTTCTTCATGTATGATGTTTTTGATGTCATCCCACAACTTTTCTGGTCTTCAGTCTTTAGTGTTTAATGTATCAAATCTGTTCTTCAGATGATCTCTAAATTCAGGTGGGATATATTCAAGGTCATATTTTGGCTCCTGTGGACTTTTTTTCATTCTCTTCAACTTCAGTTTGAATTTGCATATGAGTAATTGATGGTCTGTTCCACAGTCTGCCCCTGGCCTTGTTTTCATTGTTGATATGGAGCTTTTCCATTGTCTCTTCCTGCAGATGTAGTCAATTTGATTCCTATGTATTCCATCTGGCAAGGTCCCTGTGCATAGTCATCTGTTATGCTGTCCAAAGAAGGTATTTGAAATGAAGAAATAATTGATTTTGCAGAATTCTATCATGTGTTCCCCAGCATCATTTCTATCACCAACGCCATATTTTCCAATTACTGATTCTTCCTCTTTGCTCCCAACCTTTGCATTCCAATCACCAGTAATGATCAATACATCTTGATTGCATGCTTGATCAATTTCAGATTGAAAAAGTTGGTAGAATTCTTCTATTTCATCCTCACTGGCTTTAGTGGTTGGTGCATACATTTGAATAATAGTGGTATTAACCGGGCTTCCCTTTAGGCACATGGATATTATCCTATCACAGACAGCGCTGTACCTCATGACTGATCTGGATATGTTCTTTTTGACGATGAATTCAACACCATGCCTCTTCAATTTGTCATTTCCGGCATAGTAAAACCATGTGGTCATCAGATTCAAAATGGCCAATATTAGTCCATTTCAGCTCACTAATGCCTAAGATATTGATGTTTATGCGTTCCATTTTATTTTTGACAACTTCCAATTTTCCCAGATTCATACTTCGTACATTCATGTTCCGATTTTCAATGGATGTTTACAGCTGTTTCTCTTCATTTTGAGTTGTGCCCCATCAGCAAATGAAGGTCCCGTGGGCTTTTCTCCCATGGGCTTTACTCCATTCACGTCATCACGGTCAACTCTACTCTGAGGAGGCAGCTCTTCCCCAGTCACATTTTGAAAGCCTTCCAACCTGAGGGGCTCATTTTCCAGCACTGTATCTGACAGTGTTTCTCTGCTATTCATAAGGTTTTCAGTGACTAAAGACTCGGAAGTAGTTCGTCACTCCTTCTTCCTAGTCTGTCTTCATCTGGAAGCTCATCTGAAACTTGTCCACCATGGGTGACTCTGTTGTTATGTGCCGTGGAGTCGGTTCTGACTCATAGCGACCCTGTACAGGGTTTCCGAGGCTGTAAATCTTTATAGGAACAGAAAGCCTCATCTTTCTCCCATGTAACAGCTGGTAGTTTTGAACTGCTGACCTTGCGCTTTGCAGCCCAATTTGTAACCACTTCACTACCAGAGCTCCTTTGGGTGACCCTGCTGGTATTTAAAATAGTGGTGGTGGCATAGCTTTCAGAATCATAGCAACTCACAAGGCACCACAGTATGACAAACTGACAGATGATAATTTAGCTCGGTCCTTATAAGCACTAATTTTTAAGATCTATCCACATTCTTTGTTGAAGTTAACTCAAATCAACCCCACTGCCATCTAGTCAATTCCGATTCATTGTCACTGTTGTTAAGTGCTGTAGAATCAGTTCTAACTTATAGTGACCCCTTATAGGGTTTCCAAGGAGTGGCTAGTGGATTTCAACCCTCAACCTTGTGGTTTGTTGTTGTTATGTGCCATAGAGTCGGTTCCGACTCATAGCGACCCTTTACAGGGTTTCCGAGGTTGTAAACCTTTTCGGGAGCAGAAAGCCTCATCTTTCTCCCACAGAACAGCTGGTAGTTTCGAACTGCTGACTGTGAGATTAGCAGCCCGATTCATAACCACTATGCTACCAGAGCTCCTTAACCTTGTGGTTAGCAATCCAGTATTTATCTTTTAATCCCACACTAGGATTTTGATTCTTAACATCCCTGAAACTTTATAAAGTTAGACATCCTCATATTCCTCCTGAGGAATTCTTGGTGGGTTTGAACCACCATCTTTGTGGTTAGTAGTCCAATGCTTATCTCATAACTCCACCAGGTCTCCTTTACTGAAGGTAAGGGAGTTTCTAATAGTGACTGATCCATGGGTCATTTCATATTCCCAATAAGTCATCAAGGAAACGATATAATAGGGATTGACAAAGAAGGGGATGTGGGCCTTGAGAAACAAGGGCCAGGCAGGCCTAATGAGAAAGTGCTGTAGCTGTGTGTTGATGATGGCATGAAGGGCAGTCACGGTCACACCTTGTACAAGTATGATTTGTCTAAAAGTACCTGCTCAACTCCATCCAACAGGAATCTTTGTTTATTCAGAAGTAACTAAACATCTGGGTTGTCATGTGAAATTTTATAACTTTTTCATCCCAAACTCTGTGTGTTGGATTTGGCCCAGGAACATCCCATTAGTTTGTTCTTGGATACTTGTGTGTCTGTTTGTACACATGTATCTGAGAGAGAATGCGAGAGATACACACAGTTAAGCAATTACCTCCTGATAATGAAAGGGTTAAAAGAAAACCTCCTAAGTCATCCTGGTGGGGAGGCCACTGGGGAGATGGAAGGGTTGGAAACGCTCACTCTCAACTTGAGCTGCTCCATCTGAAGTGCCAATACGTCCCCCCTCCTGCTCAGCCCCCCCTTCACACACATACACACACACACCCCAGGAACAGGCTATTCTGTGGGACATGGAATGTCAGACTGTGGAATTTCCTGCTGCAGCCCCCTGAATAACTCAGATTTAGAGAAACGTACCACTGGGGAACAGGCCATGACTTTTGGGATAAGACCAACCCAGCTGGGTATGGAGCGATGTTTCTAGAAAGTGTGATGTTAAGATTCACAGTGGTAAGTAGAGTAAGAAATTATTTCTGCAGAGAAAGGTAGGCACAACAAGAGAGGAGCAGAATGAGGAATTGGCATCCTCAGAGAGGGTCTCATTTGGATTGTGAGGAAACTCCAATTCAACACACAGTTGTTAGTTTTCTCCTCTTCATTATAGTTTCAGTCTAATGAGGTTGCTGTGATTGGCCACCAACTCATGGTGATCCCACACACATAAAATGAAACATTGCTTCCTGGTTCTGTGCCGTCCTCATGATTGGTTGTAGGTTGGACCCTTGGGATCCTTAGGGTTTACCTTACCTTATATTTAAAAGTAGATTGGAAGACCTCTTGTCCTAGTTTGTCTTAGTCTAAAAGTCCTGCTGAAACTCATTCAGTATGACAGCAACAGAAAAGCCTCCACTGGCAGATGACCGGGAATTGAGCCTGGATTTGAGAGGAAAGTGGATCACCAGATCTTTCTTCCCCAGCACCTCTGGGTGAACTTGGATCTCCAACCTTTTGATTAGCAGTCTAGGGTGTTAGCCATTTGCCCTATCCAGAAACTTCTTTGTAAGGATTTAA
The DNA here is from genome assembly GCF_000296735.1 of Chrysochloris asiatica. Classification (NCBI taxonomy): domain Eukaryota; kingdom Metazoa; phylum Chordata; class Mammalia; order Afrosoricida; family Chrysochloridae; genus Chrysochloris; species Chrysochloris asiatica. The sequence continues at coordinate 15,245,284 of NW_006408572.1, forward strand.
TGAATTACATACACACATATATGGTTGTTGTTGTTCTTAAGTAACACTGAATCTATTCTGACTCATAACAACCCTGTGTAGCATTTCTAAGGAACGACTGGTAGATTTGAACCAGTGTTTATCCCACAGTGCCAGATCAGGGATCCTTGACAACAATGGGTAGGTTTGAACATGCAAATGACAGAATATAGGTCCAAGAAACTAACAGTATAAATATTTGAGGATAGAGTAATGGATAATGCTTATGATTTATTATTAAGTGAACGGAGTCCTCGTGTGGTGCTATGGAATAAGCCTTGGTCTGCTAACCATAGGTCAGTGGTCCAAATCCATCAGCCATTCCTCAAAAACCCTATACAGGGTCACCAAGAGTTGGAACCAAGTTAACTGAAGCTAACAATAATAACTATATATATATATATAAAACTAAGCACGTTGCCATCCAATTAATTCCAACTAATAGTGACCTTAAGGAACTCTGGTAGCGTAGTGGTTACGAATCGGGCTGCGAACCTTAAGGTCAGCAGTTCGAAACTACCAGCCACTCCGATGGAGAAAGATGAGGCTTTCTACTCCCGTAAAGATTTACACCCTTGGAAACCCTGTATAGGGTCGCTATGGGTCGGAATCGACTCGACGGCACTTCACAATCACAATCATCAAATCAATAGTGACCTTGATCAATTTTCTTAGGCTGTAAATTTTTATAGGAGCAGAAAGCCTTATCTTTCTCTTAAGGAGTGGCTGGTAGGTTTGAACAGCTGACCTTGAGGTTATCAGTCCAGTGCTTATCTTATAACACCATCAGGGTTGTATGTATACATGTATACATACGTGATCTTTTAATTCAATATTTTCATGAACATTTTGAAGTCCTCTTATAGGTTAGAACAGGACCAGGTACATAGTAAATTAGAACTATTTATGATTATTTTTGTTGTTATTATTATTGGCAATATTAATGTTAATTTTCACTCTTGTGCTGATTTCTTTATTACTCCATCCTTTTTTTTTTTTTTTTGACCTTTCACTTCTAGACAAGATGAAAATTATACAGTACCGTCTGTCAGTTTTGTGAGTTTTAGGATTCAGGAAATTAGAATTTTATTTTTTTTTTTTTTTTGGTTCCATTTTCTAAGAATTATGTTAGCTTCTGCTCTAGCACTTTCTCCATCCCCGAAGTTGAACACTGTATTAGAACTCTTAAAGGGATTGTTTGCCAACTTCTGCATGTTGGCTGTCAACATTCAAAATGCCCTAGTGGAGGTTTAACAATGCAACTGCAGTTTACACCTCAATTGTTAAGCTATTTCAAATACCTTGAGTTCTCTTAGTTTATAATCTAGGGATGGTCATTCTCCCCCAGCTACAGAATTCATAGGGATGTAATAAATGTATTATGCAAGTTCAATGAAGTCCTGGATTCAGTGTTTCCTCTTTAATGTCTTGTGAATCTATATCCATTTGTTTATTGATTTAGTAAGTAAAATCAAGGTGCATCCTTTATATATAGCAAGGTTCTTGGTGGTACAAACATTTGACGTACTCATCTGCTAACTGAAAGATACAAGTCTACCCAGAGGTACCTAGGAAGAAAGGTCTACTGATTTACTGCTGAATAATCAGCTATTGACTGTCCTATGGAGGGTAAATCTATTGACAGTCCAAAGGCTGCTATGAGTGAGAGCTGATTTGATTGGTAACTGACATCTTTTCTTTGTTTATATTTATATGTAAACACAAAGCTCTGTGATTGGAGGGGAAAGATGGTTAAGATATGAACTTAAAATCTGAATGGCAAAATTATGTCATACACACCTGGAGAACTTGGACAAATACCAAAACCAAACCCCAAACTCATTGTTGTCAAGTCAATTCAGACTCACGGAGACCCAGTTTTGAAAGAAGAGTGTTAAAGGGGGAAAAGAGACCTCCATCTTCAAATATATACATATTATGTTGTTGTTAAGTCTCCATCGAGTTGGTTTTGGCTCATAACGACCTTGTATAGGCTTTCTGAGGAGTGGCTGGTGGGTTTGAAATACTGATTTTGTGGTTAGTAGTACAGTGTTTATCCTACAGTGCCACACTAGTACTCCATACATAAATATTATAGAAACTCTTTATTATGTCTTTGTTGTGGTTGTTAGGTGCCATTGACTTGGTACCAACTCATAGCGACCAAAGCACAACAAAATGAAACACTGCCCGATCCTGGGCCAACCTCACTACTGTTGCCACACTTAAGTCCATCGGTGCTGCCACTTGGCCAGTCCATCTCGTTGGGGGTCTTCCTCTTTTTCTCTGACCCTCCACCCTACCAAACATGATATTCTTCTCCAGTGCCTGGTCTCTCCTGACAATATGTCTGAAATATGAGAGATGACATTTGGCCATCCTGGCCTCCAAGGAGCACTCGGGCTGCATTTCTTCAAACACAGATCTCTTGGTTCTTTTGGAAGCCCATGGCACTTTCAATATTCTCTTCTAACACCATAACTCAAAAGCATAAATTCTTCTACGGTCTTTCTTATTCACTGTCCAGCTTTCACATGCATATGAGATTATTGAAAATACCTTGGCTTGGGTCAGGCACACCTTACTCCTCAAACTGACATCTTTGCTCTTCAACACTTTAAAAAGGTCTTGTGCAGCAGATTTGCCTAATGAAATATGTCTTCTGATTTCTTGACTGCTGCTTCCAGGAGTGTTGATAGTTGATCCAAGAGGAACAAAGTTCTTGACAACTTCAATCTTTTCTCCGTGGATAAGAATATTGTTTATTGGTCCAGTGGTGAGGATTTTTGTTTTTTTTTACATTGAGATGCAATCCATACTGAAGGTTGTGCTCTTTGCTTTTCATCAGTAAATACCTTAAGTCCTCTTCCCTTTCAGCAATCAAGGTTGTATCATCTGCATGTCATAGCTTGTTAATGAGTCCTCCTCCAATTTCGATGCCACGTTTTGCTTATTATAACCCAGCTTCTCAGATTATTTGCTCAGCATACAGGTTAAATAAATATTAGTGTTAAACAGGAGTAAAAACAAGACAAAGACAAAATATAGATCATTGCCGGTGAGGGAGATCATAAGAGAGCATAATGAATTTCCGACTTTCTATCGCCATGTGGTGACCTTTTATAAGGCACAGAGAACAAAGGAATCTCCTCCTACAACCACAGCTGATGACAGCAATGTCTCACATATGCATTCTGGACCTACAGAAAGAAGGCAGAGGACTATTATAGATAGGGGAGTTTGCACATGTTCTCTGAGGCTCTAGGAGTTTGACATCACAACCAGGCAACTATTGAGGGTGTGTCCAGGAATGTTCGTTCAATGGCCAACTTGGGGAAGTGGATCAAAATGTACTTTTACATATATTGTACTTCTATTCCTAACTACCTGCGATATGCAGATGATACAACCTTGATCGTTGAAAGTGAAGAGGACTTGAAACATTTACTTATGAAGATCAAAGAGCACAGCCTTCGATGTGGATTATATCTCAATGTCAAGAAAACAAAAATCCTCACCACTGGACCAATAAACAACATTCTTATCAATAGAGAAAAGATTGAAGTTGTCAAGGACTTCATTCTTCTTGGATCAACTATCAACATTCACGGAAGCAGCAGTCAAGAGATCAGACGACATAT
>NW_006408572.1:15249722-15252201 GCF_000296735.1 Chrysochloris asiatica
TGCTAAGAGTCAGAACCAACTCCACGGCATACAACCACCACCACCTACTTCTAACTGGCACTTTGGCTGTCAGGAATGCATGAGGTACTCAAGAAAAATTATCATCTGAACACATAAATCTAGGCACAAGGTGGAATTAACCTCTGGCTGGAGTCATTCACAGGCAAAATGTCTTCAGATTTCATACTCTACAGCACAAAATATGTCACAATGTGTAGCATTTGTCTCATACTTATGATTTTTGGAAGATATAGCTAAACAAGTTGTCAATTGTGACTCATGGCAACCCTATTAGAGTGATGATGACAATTGGCTGGTATCAATTGGATTCTATGTGCCAGGCACTCTGTTAAGCTGTTTACATATGTTATCTCTTTTGACCCTTACTTAACACAAGGCTATGAAGTAGGTATTTTTATTATCCCACTAAAGCTGGACAGTGAATAAGGAAGACCGTAGAAGAATTGATGCTTTTGAGTTAAGGTGTTAGAAGAGAATATTGAAAGTGCCATGGGCTGTCTAAAGAACCAACAGATCTGTGTTGGAAGAAGTACAGCCAGAGTGCTCTTTTGAGGCCAGGATGGCCAAACTTCGTCTCTCATACTTGGGACATATTGTCAGGAGGGACCAGTCACTGGAGAAGGATATCATGTTTGGTAGGGTGGAGGGTCAGAGAAAAAGAGGAAGACCCTCAACGAGATGGATTGGCCAAGTGGCAGCATCAATGGGCTCAAGCGTGGCAAAGATAGTGAGGTTGGCCCAGGAGCCATCAGTGTTTTGTTCTGCTGTGCATAAGGTCACTATGAGTCAGTACTGACTCGATGGCACCTAAAAACAACAACTCACTTTGGTAGTATGATGGTTGTTTGTTGGGCTGCTAACCTCATGGTCAGCAGTTCGGAACTACCAGTTGCTCCATGGAAGAAAGATGAGGCTTTCTGCTCATGTAAAGATTTATAGCCTCGGAAACCCTATACAGGGTTGCTATGAGTAAGAACCATCACCACAGCACACAGCCACCACCACCACTCTGCAGATGAGAAAACTAAATCTTAAAGATGTTCAAGGACTTTCTTAAGGTATCACGGCCTGAAATATTAATTTCTATGTAATTCTCAAGGCCAGACAAGTGTCTTCATCATCATTTTGCCTTCTTTATACTGTTTTTACAATCATAGCAATTCACTGACAGGTAATTTCTCTGACACTTTCTGTTTATCTTTCTCAAAATGCCCTTAATTTTCACAACAGCCTTTTCTCCATAAAAGTATTACTACATCAGTGTATTTAACTTATATTCATTTTCACTCTAAGTGGATTAATTTTTAAAAGAACTTGTCCATAAGTGTAATGCCTTTGAGTGGCTAAATTTAAATAAAATTTGTTTACTTTGAAGAAAAAATGGCTGCTCAAAAGTTGTTGTTAAGTGCCGCTGAGTTGATTCCGACCCATAGCGACCTTGTATAGGGTTTCCAAGGAGCAGCTGGTAAGCTTGAACCACTGACCTTGCAGTTCAAATGACTTTGCAGTCTGATACATTAGCCCACAGCTCCACACCAGGACTTACTGCTCAAAAGTAAGGTTACATATATTCCTGTTCCAACACAGCACAAAGAACAAGATATAGGGTTTTGAAAATAGTAAAAGCAAACTAAAGACCAAAGCGGCACCACTGAAACCAAGCAATGAGTATAGCTTTAACCATAATCTTGGAAAGTGTCATCCAAAAGTAAAGAAATCATCACATGACATCAACCCCAGACAATAACAGAAACTACATGGCAGGATGGAGAAAAAGTCATACAAAAATGTCATTTATATATCCTAAATCAGGGGAAACAGATTAAGAAAAAACACAGGCAATCTAGGTAGAAAAAAATAAACAAGCAGACTATTGTTTTGTTATGCGATGTTGAGTCGGTTCCAACTCATAGAGTATATCTATCGATCTATCTATCAATCTATCTATTGATTTATCAATCGATCGATCTATCGATCGATCTATTATAGATAGATCTATAATAGATAGCTATCTATATAATAGATCTATCTATCTATAATAGATAGCTATCTATTATAGATCTATCTATCTATAATAGATAGATCGATCGATTGATAGATCGATAGATCGATCGATTGATAGATAGTTTCCAAGAAGCAGATGGTGGGTTTGAACTACTGACTTTGTGGTTTGCAGTCCCAATGCTGATCTTACAGCACCATACCAGGGGTCCCATTTTCTCATTGTTGTTGTTCTTAAGTGCTGATCAGTGGGTTCTGACCTATACCTGCCCTGTTACACAGAAGAGAATCATGGTGATGGAGACTAACAGCAACAACAAATCAGTAAAGAAAATCCCTGGGTGGTATAAATAGTGTACATGTGACTAGTAACCTTAAGACATTTACTGATGAAGATCAAAGAGCATGGACTACATCTCAATGTAAAGAAAACAAAAATCCTCACCACTGGACCAAT
>NW_006408572.1:15252479-15253957 GCF_000296735.1 Chrysochloris asiatica
AACCAATAGATCCATTTTAGAAGAAATACAGGCAGAGTGCTCTTTGGAGGTCAGGATGGCCAAACTTCATTACTTATACTTCAGACATATTTTCAGGAGGGACCAGTCACTGGAGAAGGATATCATGTCTGGTAAAGTGGAGGGTCTGAGAAAAAGAGGAAGACCCCCAATGAGAAGGATTGGCCAAGTGGCAGCATCGATGTACTCAAGTGTGCAACAGTAGTGAGGTTAGCCCAGGATCAGGTAGCATTTCGTTCTGCTGTGCATATGGTCACTATGGGTCGGTACCGATTCGATGGCACCTAACAACAACAATAGTAACCTTAAGATTAGTGGTTTGAATCTACCCTGTGGTGCTGTGGAAGCATGGATTGGCAATCAGATCCAGTAAAGATTACAGCCAAGTATAGCCTATGGGCCAATTCTATTGTATAACACTTGGGATCTCTATGAGTCAAAATCAACTCACCAGCATTGAGTTTATTTTTCATTCAGAAGACAACCACTATGGATAAACTTTGAATCAAGAGAGACTGAAAAACAGATAATAAACCACATTGTACCTGGATGGGAGATGAGCAGACAAATCTCCCACAGTGAATGATCTCTCATTTTGTCAGAATGGAAAAGATCCATGGAATGAAAAGCCATTCAGCTGCATTGGAAAAGACATACCCAAAGTTTGCTGTGAGTTGATGTGTCCCTTATCAGTGCCCGTCAATGCTGGAATTTTTCATCCATTTTCTCTGACATCTGGCTGAAGTGGGATTGAAAGTGGCTTTGGTTCCAGAAAAGACAGTGAATTGAGCCAGGACATGTTCAGAGCTCTGTCAGAGCTGAAGACTTCATGGAACATTTTAAATTGGGGCAAAATTCCCAGTACCAGGAAAACATTGGCAGGCATATTTTCCTCATAAAGTGCACAAAACACCATGCTTCTCTGTTTGTTGCACTGTAATGCTGGAAGCTATACCATCAGTATTTCACATAATAACAGTGTCACCCATGGTAGACAGCTGTTTGTGGAGACTAGGAAGAAAGACCTGGTCATCTATTTTTTTAAATTAGCCATTGAAAGGCCAGTGGATCACAACACAACACTGTGCAACTTGCTTACTTTGATCATGTCTTCAGGAAGCATCAGTTGCTGGAGAAGTTTGATGTTGGTGACAGAGAGGACCAATAAGGGAGACTCAGAAAGATGGATTAGCACAATACCACAACAATAGACTTGAACAAGCCAGTGATTATAAGGATGATATAAAAGGTGGTTCTGCATCAGCTTCAGTTCGAAAGCACTTGGTTTGTAGAATACTGAAGTCTAGAGTGGCAGTTCTAACTCCATTTTAAGTGTTGGCATAAGTTAAGAATACACTAGAGTTCTTTCTGATCATTAAACCAGCAATGTGGCTAGGAGACTCCCAAATACAACTAGGGAAGGGTTTTGCCTTCAGGAATTGGGATAAGTGATGTTTCAT
>NW_006408572.1:15254862-15257218 GCF_000296735.1 Chrysochloris asiatica
GACTGTAAAAATAAGGAAACACATGGGGCTCAAAGAAAAAGACAAATAATTAAAGAATAATAAATATGTTGTAGATAGAATAAGAAATGTTACAGAGAGAATAAAATCAGTAAGATAGACAAAGGGTTTGACATTATGACATGAAATATGCCTCTCTTAGGCTGCGTTCTCTAGAGAAACAAAACCAGAGAAACTTATATATGCACATACAAGGAGAGTAAGAAATTATCTGCACTCTGGTTATATTAAAATGCCTGTCCGCGTCCACGGCTGATGACAACATTGAACATGCACGTGAAATGATTCTGCCCAATAGACAAATGACAATAAATCATTTGCTATTCAGCCATGACATTGCCTATGAAATAATCCATGACAGATTAAAGAATAGGAAAATAACACCATAGAAATTTGTTCCTAGATATAGTTAAAAAAATAGAAAAGAAAAAAAAATTGGAAAAAAAAAGAATCGGATCTGCTAATGAGATAGCATGTGTTCAAAGAAAGAAAATTCCAATGGCACAATTAGTAATAACACAGAACCTAAGAATCTTCTGAGTTTCAAGGATACAGAAAGAATTCTATTGGAATGCAAAAGAAAAAGCAAACCACTGTGTCTGTCTCACTGAGGGTCTTCCTCTTTTTCACTGACCTTCCACTTTACCAAACATGGTGTCCCTTTCCAGGTACTGGTCCTTTTTGTAACTTGCCCAAAATAAGTGTGACAAAGTCACCTGATCCTTACTTCTAAGGGGCATTTATATATATATATTTTTTTCACTTTAAATTGTGAATTGAGTTTTTAGAGCAGATCATCATTTTTTCAACAAATCACATATTTCATTTCATTTCAAAGATTGAGTTGGCTTCAGGTAACACCAGACATCTCTCTTCACCTTGTGACTATTATTTCCATTCAACCTTCTATTCTAACTGTTCTGGATGTTGTCCTTAGCTAATGTTACCCCTTTGATCTTCAATGGTTGATCATTCCATGGTGTGCATACCTTACTAATGTTATTGTCTCCTCTATACACTGATCTACTGCTTGGCTGAAAATTGAGCCACAAGGATGAGTTCAGTTCCAGACCTGAAGAATGACCAACAATCATTGCTTCAGGTTCCTCCAGGCTCTTTCTGACCAGTTAAGACTGTTTTGTTTTGTTTTTTAATAATTTAAATTTTTGTTCCATATGTTCTCCCACTTTATCCAGGACCTTCTAATGTGATTCCTACCACAAGAGTTGGTAGTGGTAGATGGGCACCATCTAGTTCCTCTGGTCTCAGGGTCATGGAGACTGATGGTCACATGCTACAATAGTCCATTGGATTAATTTCTTCCAAGCATCTTCAATTTTCATCACTCTTCCTCCCTGTAGGAAGAGACCAATAGTTGCACCTTTGATTGTTGCTTATGAGCCTTTAAAATTCCAGTTACTACACAGAGTATTGTCTTTGTGGACTGTTATACCAGTTGACCATAGTGATTAGCATAGTGTTCACTGAAACTTTATGGTCTTGAGTCCCCAGGCCCAGGAACTCATTCTCAAGGTGTTTGGTAGTGTCTACGAAGTTTTCACAGTTTTGTCTTCTAGATGCTCCACCACATTCATAGATATGTTTGCAGCAAAAGTAAATACCCATGTACAAATATCTTCTGTCAAACCTTTATATACTTTTGGGCATACTCCCACTCTCCCTCCATACTTATTCAGTCTGTTTATCTGTCCATATATCTACCCATGTTGTTATTGTTAAGTGCCGTCGAGTCAATTCCGAGCCACAGCGACCCTGTATAGGGTTTCCAAGGAGCAGCTGATGAGCTTGAACCACCGACCTTGCAGTTCAAACGGCTTTGCAGTCTGACACATTAGCCCACAGCGCCACACCAGGACTCCCATCTACCCACAGATCCCAGTTACTGTACATTGTATATATAACAGCATTTATTTCTTTATTTTAACTTTTTCATGCCTTGCTGTGTCTTCCCCTAATTTCATCATATTTTTGTCAATTTCCTCATCATCCAAGTTATCACATGATTTACCTTCTAGCCAGTGAATTCTTATACTATCCCTCCCACCTCTGGTAACCAACAAAAAATGTTTCTGTTAGCATAAAAACCTTTTCTTGAATTCTACAATAGTGATCTCATACAGTATTTATACTTTTGTGATTGACTAATTTCACTCAGCATAATGTCTTCCAGATTCATCCATATTATGAAATGTTTCTTCGAAGCATTGTTATTCTTCAATGTTTCATGATATTCAGTTGTGTGCATGTACCACAGTTTGCAGAGCTCTTCTTCTGTTGATGAGCATTTTGACTGTCTCCATCTTTTTGCCATTGTGAA
>NW_006408572.1:15257373-15260831 GCF_000296735.1 Chrysochloris asiatica
CAGTGCTGATCCACAGTGCTGATCCACAGTGCCACACCAGGAGTCTGTAATGAACATAGGTGTGAATATATCTATTCATGGCATGGCTCTTATTTATTGAGCATATATTCCAAAGAGAGGGATTGCTGGGACATGCATTATTTCTATTTCCAACTTTTTGCAAAAGAATCAAAACATTTTCCATAGTGGTCACACCGTTTTCTAGTCCCACCAGCAGTAGGAGGATTCTAGATTCTTCACACCATAGCCAGCCTTTGTTGTCTTCTGTTATTTTGTTTTTGTTTTTTGTTTTTTAGAATAGAGGATAGGGAGGGGTTGGAATCATAAAATTGTTTGGGCATGCTCTGTTTAATTTTGCAGCAGGAGGAGTAAGTAGGAGTAAGAACGGAGGGTTAGCATTAGGATTTATGACTAGGTCTAGACTAGGCCTAGGACTTCATTTTGAGTTAGGGTTTTGGTTAGATCTAGGGTTAGTGTTTGGGAGCACAGTGGCTTCATACTATAAGCACTGGACTGCAAACCACAATGTCTGAGGTTTGAACCTGCCTGTTGTTATGTGGGAGAAACATGAGACTTTCTCCTCCCTCAAAGATGTAAAAAGCCCCAGAAATCCAATACAGAGTTGCCATGCGTTGGAACCAACTCCACAGCACCTTAACAACATGGGTTAGTATTAGGGGGTAAGGGATGGGAAACGGTTAGGAGTAAGGCTTGGTCCGGTTTTTAGGGTAAGAGTTATGTTTATTTATTTAATATTTTTCTTGAAATCTATCTGATTTCCTCTTCATTTGGAAGTTCTGTAACTATATTATTACTTCTTCTTACTTTATGTTTGTTGTTGTTGCTCCTGCTGCAATTGTATCTCTATTTTAGTTTTGTAGGTCTGGTTTTCTTTGAATGTTTCCATATCTGGGTTCAGCGTAGGTGATATTGTCATACACAGTAATCTTATGTTGTTGTCTGCTATTGTTGCGTCTCTGTCCAAAAAATGCCCTTTGATATTTTTCATAAGGTTGGCCTTGATTTTACAAATTCTTTCAATTTTTATTTATTTAAAAATGATAAAATTTCACTATCAAATTTGATGGAAGATTTTGCTGGATATAGGAGTCTTAGCTGGCAAATTTTTCTTTCAGAGTTTTATATATGTCATTCCATTGTTCTCTTGCATACATGGTTTCTGCTGAAAAATCAGTTTAATCTTATGAGTCTTCCTTATTACTTTTTCTTTTTCCTGAGCTACTCTCAGGGTTCTTTCCTTGTCTTTGGTTTTGGAACACTTGATTATAATATGTCTTGATATATTTCTCTTGGGATCTGTCCTGTTTGGAATTCGTTCAACTTCTTGAATGGCTATCTTCTCATCTCTCATGATGTTAGGGCAATTTTTTTTTCCCAAAAATGCTTGTACAGTATTCTATTTTCTTGTTTTCCAGTTCTGGAATTCCAATTACATGTAAATTATTCCTCTTGATAGTGTCCCAGATAATTGTTAGTCTTCATTTGCATTTTTTGTTCTTAATTATTATTATTATTCTAGCAGATGAATGGAGTCCTGGTATGGCACTATGGGCCAATGCACCAGATTGCAAAGTCATTTGAACTGCAAGGTCGGTGGTTCAAGCTCACCAGCTGCTCTTTGGAAACCTTATACAGGGTTGCTATGGGTCAGAATCAACTTGGTGGCACTTAATAACAACAACAACAACAGATGAATATTGAGAGATTTTCCCTTAAGCTTAGTAATTTGGCTTCCCATTAATTCAATTCCACTTCTTTGTCCTTTCAGTGTATTATCTATTTCTGAAGTCTTAGTGTTAATCTTCTGGCTCTCTGATTGCTGTTTTTGTATGGTTCCCATTTTTTCATTCAATTTGTTAGTTTGTTTCCTGAATTCATAAGTTTTCCTTGATTTCGTCTGCAGCTTTCTCGATTGGTCTTTAAAGTGGTTGAAGTTGCCTTTTTAGCATACTTTAAAATTCCTTATCAAGTAGTTCTGATCCCAGTTCTGCCACTTGCTTGAAGCACTGTATCTTGTTTCTTCATGTAAGCTGAACTTGTCTGTTTTTTGCTGAGATACTGTGGTATCATATTCATATTTCACTGATGATTGTATTATATTATATTATATTATTATATTATTTCCATTTTCTGTCCATTTGTTCTTCTTTTTTTTTTTTTTTTTTTTTTTTTTTTTTTAACACTCAGGCATATATAATAACTTATACCACCAAAGGGTACAATATTCTGCAAGTCTGCTTCCTGGCCGCCAGCTCTCAGTCCCTCTCTTCCCATGAATCTAGAGTCTTCAGCTGTTCCTCTCTCCACGTCCCCATTTCTGCCTCCATCTCTGGTGTCGCTACTTCTCTGGTTAAGGTCTCGCATTCCGCTTGTGCTCTGATCCCTTGATGGTCCTAGGGTCCTTTGTTTCTGGACTGTAAGATTAACCACTCCCCCGTTTTTGTTACAAAACTTCTACCTTTGCGATTGTGACAGTCGCAATTAAATCATGATAACAATTACTCACTTCATGAGAATCTTATTCCCATCTCTTTTACCAAACCCATGTTGTTGTTGTTGTTATGTGCCATCGAGTCGGTTCCGACCCATAGCGACCCTGTATAGGGTTTCTGAGGGTGTAAATCTTTACGAGAGTAGAAAGCCTCATCTTTCTCCCGCGGAGCACCTGGTAGTTTCGAACCGCTGACCTTAAGGTTCGCAGCCCGATTCGTAACCACTACGCTACCAGAGCTCTAGACAAGTTGAAAACTATTCAGTGGGGACTCTATCTTCCCCCACAACACTCTTAAACTAAATTCCCTTTTGGAAACTTGTAAGCCAGTCACTTCATGCCTTTATTGCCCCCTTTTTTATGTATATAAGTATCTAATTTTTAGGAGATCCCAGTCATCTACTTTGTCTTGTTTCATTCTTCTGTAAATGGATTTCCAGTTCTGCCAGCACCATTTGTTGAAGAGACTATCTCTTCCCTATTTAATGTACACTAGCTCTTTGTTAAAGAACAGCTGACCATAGTTGAATGGATTTACTTCTGGTTTCTCAATTCTGTTTCATTGATGTATATGTCTTTTGTTGTATCAGTTCCAGGCTGTTTTGACTACTGTGGCTGTGTAACAGGTTTTGAGATAGTAATGTGAGAGGCTCCCTACTTTGTTCTTCTCTTTTGGCAATGCTATGCTAATCAATGTCTCTTTCCTTTCCATATAAAGTTAGAGATCACTTTTTCCAACTCTTTAAAGAATAACATTGGAATCTGGATTGGGATTGCATTATATCTATAGTTTGGGATACTGTTGACATATCTACAATATTAAGTCTTCCTATGGTAGCGTAGTGGTTATGAATTGGGCTGTGAACCGCAAGGTCAGCAGTTTGAAACTACCAGCTGTTCTGCGGGAGAAAGATGAGGCTTTCTGCTCCCGTAAAGATTTACAGCC
>NW_006408572.1:15261341-15270340 GCF_000296735.1 Chrysochloris asiatica
GATTTACATCCTCGGAAACCCTGTACAGGGTCGCTATGGGTCGGACCCGACTCGATGGCACTTAACAACAACAACAACAACAACAACAGTGTAGTGGTTATAAATCAGGCTGCGAACCACAAGGTCAGCAGTTCGAAACTACCAGCTGCTCCGCGGGAGAAAGATGAGGCTTTCTGCTCCCGTAAAGATGTACAGCTTTGGAAACCCTGTTCAGGGTCACTATGGGTCAGAACCAACTCGACAGCACTTAACAACAACAACAATGTCCTGGTATGGTGCAACAGGATAAGCACTCCATCTCAAGGTCAGTTTGAACTTCAAAATCAGTGGTTCAAACTCAGCTGTTGCTCCCCAGAGACCCTATACAGGATCACTATGAGTCGGGCCTGACTCAACCGGCACTTAATAACAACAGTGTAAATGGTGTTGTTTTCCTGGTTTCCTTTTCAGAGCTGTAAAGGAATCCAACTAATTTTTGTATGTTGGTCTTATACCCTGCCACTTTACTGAATCAATTAATGAGTTCCAAAATTTTCCTTGTTGAGTCTTTAGTAGTATCTATGTGTAGGCTGAAGGAGTCCTGGTGTGGCACTGCAGGTTAATGTCCTAACTACAAGGTTGGTTTGAACTGCAAGGTCGGCAGTTCAAGTTCACCAGCCACTCCTTGGAAACCCTATACAGGGTCACTATGAGTTGGAACTGACTTGACGGCACTTAACAACAACAATGTTTACGGTAGTGGTTGTGCACCACTGAGTTGGTTCCAATTCGTAACAGCCCTGTATAGGCTTAAAGGCTGTAAATCTATAAAGGGAGCAGAAGCCTCATTGTTCTCCCATACAACAACAGGTAGATTCAAACTGCTGACCTGTGGTTACCAGCCCAGCTCATAATCCACTATGCTAGCAGGGCTCCTTGTATAGGGTCACATGTTATCTGCAACTAGAGAGAATTTTACCTCTTCTTTGACGATTTTGATGCTTTTAATTTTCCCTTCTTGCGTTATAACTCTGGTTAAGACTTCTAGCACGATATTGAATAGGAGTGGTGGTGCTTTGTTGTTGTTATGTGCCGTGGAGTCAGTTCTGACTCATAGCGACCCTGTACAGGGTTTCTGAGGCTGTAAACCTTTACAGGAGCAGAAAGCCTCATCTTTCTCCCATGAAACAGCTGGTAGTTTCGAACTAGTAACCTTGCAGTTTGCAGCCCAATCCATAACCACTACACTACCAGAGCTCCTTAGGAGTGGTAGTAAAGGTCATGTTTGTCTGCTTCCTGTTCCGAGGGGAATGCTTTCAGTTTCTCTCCATTGAGAGTCATGTTGGCTGTTGAATTTGTATATATGCCCATAACTATGTTGAGGAATTTTCCTTCTGTTCCTATTTTGTTGAGTGTTGTTTTTTTTTTAATCAGGAATGTTGTGTTGAGTTTTGTCAAATGCCTATTCTATAGCAATTGATATGTTCATTCCTGTGGATCTTTTCCTTTATTTCATTTATGTGATGGATTATGTGGATAGTTTTTCTAATATGGAATCATCCTTGCATAACTGGTATGAATCCCACTTAGTCATGATGTATTCTTTTTTTTTTGAGATGCTGTTGGATTCGATCGGCAAATATTTCGATGAGAATGTTTGCATCTGTGTTCATGAGGGATACTGGTCTATAATGTTCTTTTTTTTTAGTGATGTCTTTGTCTCATTTTGGTATCAGGACTATGCTCACTTCATAAAATGATTCCAGAATTTTCCATCCTTTTTATATTCTGGAATTGTTTGAATAAATTTGCTGTCATATCTTCTCCGAACCTTTGGTAGAATTGACCATTAAAGACAACTGGGCCCTGCCTTTTTTAATGGGTGCCTTTTAAGAACCTGACAAGTTTCTACTTTTGTTATGTTGTTGTGAAGTGCCATTAAGTCCGCTCTGAACCATAGCTACCTTGTATAGGGTTTCCAAGGAGCAGGTGATGAACTTGAACTCCGACCTAGTGGTTCAAACCAACTTTGCAGTGCAGCGCATTAGCTCACAGCGACACATATAGGCCTCTTCAACTTTTTCTACTTCAGCCTGTATTAAATTAGGCAGGTTAGTGTCTTTCTAACTATTTGTCCATTTCTTTTAGCTTTTCAAATTTGTTAACATGCAATCCTTCTAAGTATTCTTTTTTATTTTCCTTGGTTCTCTTGTGACATTATTGATAGAATTTCTTATTCATGTTATTTGCATCTTCTTCTTTTCTTTTGTCAGAATCGCCAGTTGTTTGTCAATTTTATTAACCCTTTCAAACAACTAACTTCTTCGTGTCCTGTTAATTCTGTTGTTATTCTGGTTTTAGTTTCATTTATTTCTGTTCTGATCTTTATTTTTATTCTTTTAATCTGGTAGCTGTAGACTTACTTTACTGTTTGTTGTCTAATTATTGGAGATACTGATTTAAGGTGTTGCTTTTGGTTCTCCTGCCTTTTGGATGTGTGCCTTTATTGCTATCAATTGCCTTTTTAGCACTCATTTTTCTGTCCCAAAGTTTTTGGTATGTAGTGCTTTTTGTTCTCATTTGATTCATTTATGCCATTTTTTATTTCTTCTAATACTCTGTACCTTTTAAGCAGGGTGTTATTCAATTTCCCTGTACTTAATTTTTCCTATTTTTGATTTCTAATTTAAAAGTGTTGTGACATGAGAAGATGAGTTGTAGTATTTCTATGTTTTAAATTTTAATGATGTTTGCTTTGTGGTATAACATATGTTCTATTCTGGAGAACGTTCCATGTGCACTGGAAAAGAATGTATATTGTACTGTTGTTGGATTAAGTGTTCTATAAGTTTTGAGATCAAGTTGGTTGATTGTGTTCTTTAGTTCTTCTGTAATTTTGTTGAGTTATTTTCTAGCTTTTGTGTCCTTCATCAAAAGTGGTTTATTAAATTCTGCTATTACAGTAGAGTTATCTATTTCTTTCTTCAATTCTATTGTGGTTGTTGTTAAGTGCCGTTGCCCCATACCGACCCTGAGCAGGGTTTCCGAGGCTGTAAATCTTTACAGGAGCAGAAAGCCTCATCTTTCTCCCGCGGAACTGCTGGTAGTTTCGAACTGCTGACCTTGTGGTTCGCAGCCCGATTCGTAACCACTATGCTCCCAGAGCTCCTTTCAGTTCTATTAGAGTTTGATTTATGTATTTCATGCTGACTTCACTGGAAGCATAGATATTTATGCTTCTGTTTAATTGACTGTTTAATCATGATATAATGTCTTTCTTTGTCTCTTTGCTGGTTTTTGTCTTTTTGTTTAAAGTCCATTTTATCAGAAATTAACATTGGCACTCCTGTTTGTTTTTGTTGTTGCTGTTATTTATTTTATTGCCATTGTTGTTTTTGTTGTTAGATGCCGTCCAGTCAGTTCTGACTCATAGCAACCCCATGCACAACAGAATGAAACAGTGCCCGGTCCTGTACAAACCTCACAATTGTTGTAATTCATGGCCCATTGCTGGTGCCACTGTGTCAATCTATCTCATTGGTGGTCTTCCTCTTTTTTACTGACCCTCCACTTTCCAAGTATGTTGTCTTTCTTCAGGGACTGTTCCCTTCTGATAACATGTCCAAAGTATGGCAAATGAAGCCTCGTCATCCTGACTTCTAAGGAGCATTCTGGCTGTACTTCTTCCAACACAGATTTGTTTGTTCTTCTGGAAGTCCATGGTATTTTAAACATTCTTTTCCAACACTATAACTTAAATACATGAATTCTTCTACTGTTTTCCTCAGTTATTGTCCAACTGTCACATGCATCTGAGGCTATGGACAGTACCATGGCTTGGGTCAGGTCGATGTACTGTTGCAATTGTTTTTAAATTATTATCAGCAAAATTTTACTTGTACATGATATTAATGATATTGTTCAGTGATATCTGTGTATCATCATCAAATAACCAACAAATTTTCTTATAAAACTTGAAAACTGAAATTAATCTTGGAAAAGAGAACATTTGAAGAGAAACTAAAATAAATTTTAAAAACCCACTCACAAATTTTAAAGAAGCCATTTCAGCTCTATGAGATATATGTTGAAAATAAATCTACCGATTAGGAAAGTAAAAATTGTAGTGCTTCAAAACAGATGCTGTTAATGAAGCTGCGAGCTAAACCCTACAATGTTTAGTAGACTCCTGTGAACCCAGGTGGAGGCCTGGTTGTCCAGCAGTATAGCAAGACCTGGAGACTCCTGGGCCCAGAGTCAGTGATATAGCCACAGAGGACTAGAGTGGAGAGTGAAGCATCCAGCTGATAAGAAGAGAGGGCATATGCACAAGAACACCCACACTTGCAGATAATACCCACTTATCCTGGCTTCAATGACTGGATGATCAGAGCTCAAGCAGAAGAAAGAAGAGGAAAAATAAAAGTAATATGATACAATTTGATGAACTTGACCTACACCTATGGATACAGTAGCTCAAAAGAGGGAACAAATCTTTACAGCGAGGATCATTCACACTCCCTCCATACACAGAGTAGACAGGGATGAGCAACTTGGACATTGGCTACTCAAAGTGGGGGGGAGGGGGTACAAAAGCAAGAAGTGACTAGCTTACAAGCTTTCAAGAGGGAGCCTAGATCCAGAAGGCTCCGAGAAAGGTAGAATCTCCACTGAGTAGTAACCAATCTGTCTGGGTGGGGCTAATGAAAGGAATTGCGGATAGGTCTCTTGTGACACAATATTGAATAATTGTTATCAGGATTGATTGTGAGGGTTGCAAATCTAAAGGTAGATGTCTTTTCTTCCAAACAAATTAAAAGTATGTCTATTTTATCACAGATATAAGGGTTAATTGCAAATGTTATCAATCTATCCATATATCCATGACATCAATTGTGCTAAATGTAGTTTTTAATGGAAAGAATATATTAAACAAATTTAAAAATGGCTTTTTTTGATACATGAGCTTCTCTGTTAAAAAGAAATATATATATATATATTTCCACATTTCTAAATTTTTTTATTTCATAGGAACTGAGCATTATCACCAAAACGCTAAATTCCTTTTACAAATAGCTGTAAGGCATTTCTTATTTTCATGGTCATTACATGGATATTTGAATCACTTTCAAAAGGTGACAAAGTATTATACACTTAAAGGTAAATTATCACACAAGCTAGTTGGATGTTTTGTAAATACATCCAACACTTCAGAGATCAATGTGCAGCCCACAGAAACTGGCAAAAGATCTGCAAATTTCAGACCAAAGTTTTTATCAATTATCCACTGAAGGAACTGATAAGGAATCCAAAAAACATGTCCTAAATGTATCTATTTATTCATTAATTCATTTGTTTCCTTATTTATTTTTGTTTATTTAATATTGTTGTTGTTGTTGTTGTTACGTGTCATAGAGTTGGTTCCAACTCATAGCAACCTTTCATAGGGTTTCCGAGGAGCAGCTGGTGAGCTTGAACTGCCGACCTTGTGAATCAAACAGACTGCAATCCAGCACATTAAACCACAACACCACACCAGGCCTCCTCATTGAATATAACAACTCTTCTAAATGAGGTAGACAAATATTTTTCAGCAATACAACTTAATGAAGGATGGAAGGAAGAAAAGAGCATAGGAGAGGAAGTCAGGGTGGGAGGGAGGAAGAATTAAAATGACGAAATTGGGAAAGGGAGAGAGGAAAGAAATAAGAAGTTGAAGGTGTGTGTCAACTGTTAGTCTGTCTGGGTTTGTACCTCTGTCTTCATGTGGAGACTTTCCCCTCTGTAGGATGGTCTCCATATCTGTTCTCCCCTTTTTTCAGGCAGCATTTAGAAGGAATTTAAGACCTACCTTACTGTGGTATGACCTCATTAACTTAATCTATAATGTCTGCCAAGAAAAACCTTCTATCGCCAAACAAGGTGACATGGACAGGTACAGAAGTTTTAACTTCAGCTTATCTTTGTGGAAAGGGCACAATTCAGCCCACAAACCCAAAACCAAACCAACTGTCTTCAAGCTGATTCCAACTCAGGGCAATCCTATAGGGTTTCTGAGGATGTCACTCTTTACAGGAACCGAAAGTCTTCTTTTTCTCCTGCATAGCAGCTGGTGTGTTTGAACTGCTGACTTGGGGCCACCAATTCAGTGCTTACCCCTCAGCGCCAAAACACCCCTGATATGAGCACAATAATGCCGGAATGAGAAATTATCAGAGTAAGGAAGAAAATATCAGTGGCAGGGAGTAGGCAAGGAACTGGAGAATTCAGTGTTTTATAAACTTGAAATTCCCAACTCTAATTCTGTCTTGGGAATAACCAAGGAAGCCTTGTGGGGGACTTGGATAAAGTCCATGGGAGATACACCTCGGCCTCTAATTTTTGCCTATGCCACAATGAGCTGCCATTAAGATTTTCAGGGCCTCTTTGGAATGCGGGAGGAAGGATATGTTTATTTTATAGTTCCACAGTTAATGCTCCGAAAAGCTTTCATTCATTCACTCATTCATTGAAACACGCTTGGTACATGTCCCTGTCCATTTTGTACAAGACACCTTGCCAGATATTTTGCATGTAAAGATGAATCATTCAAGCCCTGAATTATGGTAAAGCAATCAATTCTTCTTTGAGAATTACAGAGGCTTGTTTTTTAGTCAGGATTGTTCTATGTTAGAGGAGTCCTGCTGTGGCGCTGTGGGTTAATGTGCTGGACTGCAAGGTCGGTTTGAACCTCAAGGTCAGCTGTTCAAGCTCACCACCCACTCCTCGGAAACTCTATACTGGGTCACTATGGGTCGGATACGACTCAATGGAACTTAACAACAACAACAATTTTATGTTGTTGTTGAGGTTAAGCACTAGGCTGCTACTTGAAAGAAACGTAGACTGTTGGAACAACCCCACCCCCACCCCCGCCAGCTGCTCCACAGGATAAAAAGCTATGACAATCTGCTTCTGTAAAGATTACATCCTTGGGAAACCTATGGGGGCAGCTCAGCTCTGTCCTGTAGAATCACTAAAAGTTGGAATTGATTTGGCCACAATATTTTAGATTCAGAACACCAGTGAGGTGAAAAAAGACACTATTTTGCTTAGAAATTCAGTGCCTACTTGCAGTAATCAAGAAACAATTTAAATCTACCAATTCTTTTTCTTGGAATTTACTCCAAAGATAGACTTGCGTATGTTCACAAAGATGAATGTACAGGATATCACTGACACCATTGTTCATGGTGGTGGTGGTGGTTATGTGACATGGAGTCAGTTCCAACTCATAGCGACCCTGTACAGGGTTTCCGAGGCTGTAAAAATGGTTACAATAATGTAAATATCCACTAATAGAGAATAAGTTAAGTATCTCCACACTACAAGAAAAATTAGAAAATTTCAAAAAGGAACCAGTGTACTTCCTACAGGAGAGTATGGTGGCTCTGCAGGATAAGAACCAGAGTGCCAACCATTCTGTCAATGGTTCGAGCCCACCAGTCCCAGGAAGATGAGACTTGCTGCTCCCACAAAGATTTATTTACAGCCTAGGAAACCCTATACATAATGGACTCAGGGGCACTTAACACCAACACACTTCTTACAAAAGGAGCCCTGGAGGTTCAGTGCTTACAATGGTAGGCTGCTAATCAAAAGGTCAGCAATTAGAACTTACTAGCTGCTTTCCATGGGACAAAGATATAGCAGTCTGGTTCTGTAAGGCTTTACAGCTGTGGGCTAATGAATCGGACTGCGAAGTAGTTTGAACTGCAAGGTTGGTGATTCAAGCTTACCAGCTGCTCCTCAGAAACCCTCTATAGGGGCGCTATGCATCGGAACCAATGCAACGGCTTTTAATAACATAGGGTACAATGAGTAGGAATCAATTCTACCACAGTGGGTTGGTTTGACACTCCTTATGTATGTGGGATAATGAACTGGATGGAAAAGTCAGTTTAAACTGCAAGGTCGGCAGTTCAGATTCACCAGCTGCCTCAGAAACCCTACACAAGATCGCTCACTTTGAGTCGGCACCGACTAGACGGTACTCAACAACACTCATGATAGCAAGTTATCTCCAAAATATAGCTAATAATGACGTCTCTACTGATTTCCCCCTTAATTTTTCATTTCTAAAAGTTTCAAATCCACAGAAAAAGTTTAAAAAATACTATGATAAACATATCACATACATTTTACCTTCATTCACTAACTGTTAATTTCAAATGTTTGAAAATATCTTGCAAGCCTCATAATATTTCACCCCTAAACACAAAGCCACAACACCATTATCACACCTACAAAATTCAGCATTGAAAAGATAATATCATCTAATATACACTTCCAATTTTCCTGATTATCTTTTTTCTTGATCCAAGGATTTGAGAATTTGGTTGTCATATTCTTTAGTTTCCATTTATCCAAATTCAGTCTCCCACCCCTTTCTGTCTTTCATAACAAGGATCTCTTTGAAGAATCCCAGCCAATTGTCTTGTAGAATGTCTCATAATCTGGATTTATCTGATTGTTCCCTTACAATTGGAGTCAAGTGAAACATTTTTGGCTTGAATACAAGGACATTTTTGGTGGTGTAACGTTTGTTCATTTGGCTGAGGTAGTCTCTGCCAGACGTCTCCATTGTAGTTCCCTTTGTATTTATGACACTGAGGATTGGTAACTTTGAGAATATGTGAATATGCTAAGAACTCAGTGATAGTCTTCAAAAAGAAGAGTCTGTCTCCCACTTTTTTTTTATTCTATTATAGATACATTAACTGTGTTAACATTCATTATCACCCTTTTTTTCCCCGATGCTGTAAGGATTCCAAATCAAACCATAGACACCCCCCCCCCAACTACTTAGACATGTCCATATCGGTTTTTGAGCATTTCTTAACTGCCCTCGGCATTACAAGAAAAATGTTCAGGATTACTTTGTACTTTCTCTCCCTTTTGACCTGGAATCAGCTATTTTCTCAATATCCCTTGAGTACATTTTATTTTTTAAAACTTAATATGGTGAGATGTATGTATGC
>NW_006408572.1:15270700-15276337 GCF_000296735.1 Chrysochloris asiatica
CCATACATATCTAATGTGGCACTGTGGGATAAAGCACTGGACTACTGACTGCAAGGTCAGTTTGAATCAAAAGGTCTGTGGTTCAAACCCACCAGTCACTATACAGGGTTGCTCTGAATCAGAACCAACTCCACGGCACTTAACAACATATATATTGTGATTGAAATGGCAAATTTTATGTGTATATATATACACATAACATTTGCCTTTTTAGCCATTTTTATTTGTAAAGTTTCATGATATTAATTGTATCCATCACATTGTGGACCCTCGTCACTCTCCTTTTCCAGATTTTTTTATCACCCTTAACAGAGACTGAAGTCCTAGTATGGTGCTGTAGGATAAGCACTGGACTTCACACTGCAGGGTCGGTGGTTCAAACCCATCATCTGCTCTTTGGAAACCCTATATGTGGTTGCTATGAGTTTGAACCAACTCAATGGAACTTAAGGACAACAGAGAATCTACCACGTAAGCAGTAGTTTTCACTTTACCTCGATCCACCACCTAATGGCCACTAACCAACTTTGGGCTTTGTGTATTTGCTTAATCTAGATATTTCATCTAAGTGGGACTATACAATATGTGTCCATTTAAGTCTGACTTATTTCATTCAACATAATGTTTTCAAGGTTCATCTTTGCCAGAGCATTTATTAGTAATTCACATCTCTTTATGACTGAATAATATTCCATTGAATGGATGTAACACATTTTGTTTATCCATTCTTCTGTTGATGGACATTTAATTTATTTCAGTCTTTTAGCTATTGTGAATAGTACTGCAATGAGCATTAGTGTGCAAGTATCTGTTTCCTTATTCTTGTTTCCATATACTTTGAAGTCTGGGATATAAACTGAGGAGTGAGTCTTCTTAGTGGCAATAAGATTTAGAAACCACAGGGCGCTCACTAGATTGGCTCATTGTTTCTGGAACCAATGACCAGTCAATGGGTCGAACCAGTTTCTATCAATATTTCTCATTTTAATTCAACATCACAGAGTTCTTCCTTCCCTTCCCCATATTTTTATCTATTTTCTCTAGCACTAAAAGCCCTTATGTTTTATGACATCTACTAGTTTATTTTTTCTCTCCTTTAATACAGTCCAGATAGTTTCAGAACTACCCCATATCATCGCCAAACAACAAATCAACTAAATAAAATCAGATCTTTATAGTTTGTCTTACCCTTGAAACATATCCCACTAAGGGTATGTTGTTGTTAAGTATTATGGAGTCGGTTCCAACTCATAGCGACCCTTCACAGGCTTTCCGAGGCTGTAAATCTTTATGGGAGCAGAAAGCCTCATCTTTCTCCCACGGAACAGGTGGTAGTTTCGAACTGCTGACCATGAGATTAGCAGCCTGATTCGTAACCACTACACTACCAGAGCTCAGAATATACTGGACTGAAAGTTACTTCAATTGTTATTTCTTTCTTTGTACTTTAACAACCAGAAATCAGCGACCATCAAGTCGACTTTCACTCATAGTAGCAGCATGAATCAGCATCTACTTGAGGTATTTCGTTGGTTTTTACACATGTTCATTTTACAGTTCGGTGCCAAGATTTAGGTTTAAAGGCAAAGTGTAGAATCATTTAAATAGTAGACTAATATTTTAATTAAAAAGGAGAAATTTTTTTTAAATTGTTTTGCTTACATAGTCACAAAAATGTGTGGAAGAATATACTAGGAATTGATCACGGATTCTGAGAAGGAAAATCGGCTTGCTCGGACCACAGTAGGGGAGGGGTTGTTCATTGTAGGAGATTTTTCATGGTGTACTGCTCTGTACTCTTACAGTTTTGAATGCTGTGACCGTGTCATTCGGCAAAAAGAAATACACAAAAATTCTAAGCAGAAATAACCCAGTTTTGTTTATTGTATCTACCCTTTCCTATTTAGAATTTTGTGTAATTCAGAGAAATTCCTAATTACTGTCATTTCCACTTCCTTCTGTGCCCTGTTAAGGATAGTATTGTGTTCTTCCAAACTATGTGTTGTAAATTCTAATCTCTACGCCTGTGGCCATAATCCCATTTGGGAATGAACGGTCTTTTTTATGCTATTGAGACAGGATTGGGGTAGGGTTTGTCTAGACTCAATCTCTCTCTCTCTCTCTCTCTTTTTTTTTTTTGCCTTTTTACTCATTTTATTAAATGTTAAAAATACTAATTAGAACTATGTCTGGAATGACTTTCCTCATGATGAAATCATACTGACTTTGCAGGTGGCGGTGATGATTGGTTAGTGCTGAATTATTCACATGGTTACGAGTCATTCCTTTAAGTAAGAAACAAAACCCAAACCTTACCATGTGTACACTGTGCCTTAATGCCTGTCTTAGTCCTCTAAGTTCTTCTGGAACAGAAGTACCACAAGTGGATGGCTTTAACAAACAAATTTATTTTCTTACTGTTTAGAAGACTAGAGGTCTGAATTTAAGCTCTGGATCTAGGGGAAGGCTTTGTCTTTATATTACACTTCATCTCTTTTGAGATACACCCAAGGAAACTTAAGTCACCCCTCCTCAGCGCAACTCTAGAGGACAGAGTAGAACTGCCCCATAGGGTTTCCAAGGCTGTAAATCTTTAGGGAAACATACTGCCACATCTTTCTCCTGAGGAGTGGCTGGTGAGTTCAAACCACCGAACTTTTGGTTGGCAGCAGAACTCTTTAGCCACTGTGCCACCAGGGTTAAAATAGATTAAATAAACAAGTGAGTGGGGCAGCAATGGGGAAAGATAGATGCCAAGTCACATGGAGATCTCCAAGGAACCAGGAAACAAGTTACAGAGATATGACCCTACCCTCAGAGCTGACACAGAGAGAAAGCCTTTTCCTTGGAGCCGACAACCTGAATTTGGTCTTCTAGCCTCCCAAATTGTGAGAAAATAAATTTCTGTTTGATAGAGCTACCCACATGTGGTGTTTCTGTTAGAGCAGCACTAGAGAACCAAGACAGTTCCCCCCAGTGAATCATCCCAGGCAGGAGGTTCTATTTTCCAGGCCATTTGAATTACTTCTCCAGGATGTTTCCATGAGCCATCAGAGTGCATACTTGAGTAGTGTCTAGATGTACTTGTTAAGTTTCTCAGGAATTTATTTTAATGATACAGTGCATTCTCTCTCTGAGCTGCATTTTGTCACTTTCAACATTCAGCAGATGGATTTGGCTCATGTGCAGTTTTTGATCCTCATAGATCAAAAATTTTTCATTCCCTCTGTTATCCCTGGTACTAGAAGAGTCTGTAGTCAAATACTTTCTTCTCTCGCTCTCGCCCTTTCTTTTTGCTGTCTTTCTCTCTGTCTCTCTGTCTCTGTCTCTCTCTTATTTCCCATTTTCTCCACCCTTCTCTAAATCAAAAGCTCTTTGCTCTCACTCTTGCTCTCTCTATGTTTTTTTTTCTTTTCCCCAGGATTCTTAGTTGAGCTCCAGAGATCACACATATAACTTTAGGGCAGTGATGGTGGTGGTTATGTGTTGTGGAGTTGGTTCCGACCCTGTACAGGGTTTCCGAGGCTGTAAATCTTTACGGGAGCAGAAAGCCTCAACACCTTTCCAAGCTCTGTGACACTGCCAATGTGGATTAAAACTTAAGACAAAACAGCATGGAGAGGGAACACATATTTACAGCGAGGATCATTTCTACCCCCTCCACACACAGAGTAGACAGGGATGGGCAACTTGGACATTGGCTACCCAAAATGGGGGGGCTACAAAGGCAAGAAGTGACTAGCTTACAAGCTTTCAAGAGGTAACCTAGAACCAGAGGGCATGGAGGAAGGTAGACTCTCCACTGAGTAGTATCCAATCTGTCTGGGCGGGGCTAAGACAGGAGATGGGGATAGGACTCTTGTGATATAATAGTGAATAATTGTTATCAGGACTGATTGTGAGGGTTGGAAATATAAAGGTAGACGTTTTGTAGCAAAAGGAGGGGAGTGATTGACTTTGTAGTCTAAGAGTGTAGGGTCCCTGGAACTATCAAGGGAGAAGAGCAGAGAGCGGGACCCTACCCAGAGAAGCAGTGTCGCCAACGATGGAGGCAGAGACGATGATGTGGAGAAATGGAGCAGCTGGGGACTTTAGACACAGAGAGGGAGAGGGGCTGTGTGCTGACGACCAGGGAGGCAAACTTGCAGGGTACACCCTTTGGTTGGTTGATAATGCATGGGGGGGATTGTAACCATAGCAATGAAATGCTATAGGATAGGCTGAATGTAAAGCTAATGTTCTCTCATGTAAACTATCACATAATTCACAATAAAACATTAAAAAAAAAACAACATTAAAAAAGCCTCAGGATCCCTTGCCACTTTACCTTCTGCTTTAGTAATAGATCTTTAGTCCAAATTATATTGATTATTACTTCCATTGATCACCCTGTTTGTTGCTCCTCTAATAATACAGTGGGTGGCTCTTATGTGGGTATGGGCACACAGAGCCTTGATGGCACAATTGTTTAAGTGTTGAGCTGCTAACCCAAGGTCAGTTATTCAAACCCACCAGCTGCTCATTGGGAGAAAGATGAGGCTGTCTGCTCCCATAAAGATTTACAGTCTCAGAAACCCTATAGGACACTTCTGCCCTGCACTATAGGGTCACTGTGAGTCAGAATTAATGGTAGAAGGTTTGTTTTTACAAGTGTATGGGCCCATGTTTGTGTTTTATTTCAATAGTGATTATTTCATAACTGCCATTTTAGAATTTAAGGAGCTCTGGTAGCATAGTGAGTTATGAGTTAAGCTGCTGATTGCAAGGTCAGTAGTTCAAGTATACCAGCCACCCCTTGGGAACAATGAGGCTTTTTACTCCCATAAAGAGTTACAACCTCAGAAACCCTATACAAGGTCACTATGTCTTAGAACCAACTCCACAGCACAACACCACCACAACCAGGAACCACCATTCTAGAACTGAATGAATCCGAGTTCCTGGGATAGATGCTGAGTGTAGTACCCTGAATTCAGGCAGGGGTCAGAGGTGAGCTGGGAAATGGCTTGACTGACACAGAAAGAACAGTGTACTAAGATTAAGGTCATTAAGCCTGTTAAGTCAATTCCAACTCATAACGACCCTATGTAGAGTTTCTGAGGAATGGCTGGTGGGTCTGAAACACCAACCTTATGGTTCACACTAACCTTACAGTACCGTGCTTGTCCTGCAGTGCCACACCAGGATGTGGTCTACCACAAACCAAAAAGAACTTCTATTAATCAGAGCACAGATATAAGTCTTTACTCAGGAAAACGAAGCCACTAAAAGCATTTGTTTGTATTTATATTTTTCCCCTTGGATAACTTCCCAATTCTTCATTCCTTGAACCTGGAAGGATTTAAGACTCTATTGAACAACTGTTGTAGATGCCTTCAAGTCAGTCCCAACTCACAGCAACCCTGTGTACAATAGAACAAAACAATGTCGCTCAAGTACCGGGCTCACAGTCATTGCTATGTTTGAATCCAGGTTCTAGACACTGTGTCATTTTTTTAATAAGTTTTTATTGTGAATTGAGTGATAGCTTACATGGGAGAACATCAGTTTACCACCATTATTTCACTGCAATGATTACAATCTACTTCATGCGTCATCACTCAATAGTATTTGCTTATATTTCTTCTGGGTCTCCCC
>NW_006408572.1:15276437-15295149 GCF_000296735.1 Chrysochloris asiatica
CTATCCTGTGTCTATTCCCTACCCTGTGCTCCATCTTCTCCTCCCTCCCCTCACCTCATTCCATACATCTGAGTGATAAGCAAAGATTTTTTTCCCCCTTTTAGGGTGGGTTCTTTTCCTTAATCTTTTATAATAATGGTCCTATGCAGTATTTCTCCTTTTGTGACTTACTAATTTCACTCACCATAATGTCCTCAAGGTTCATTGTGGGGTTTTTTTTGTTGTTGTTTATTTGTTTTTGAGGGGGTGCAGGATATACACAAAAACACCCAGGAATCTATAATAATTTAAATAACCAAAGGGCACATTCTGCAACACTGCCTCCTGGCAGCCAACACTCAGTCCCTCTCTTTCCATGAGTCCAGAGTCCTCAGCTGCTCTCTCTCTCTCTGTTCTCATCTCTGCCTCCATCTCTGGTGTCGCAGCTTCTCTGGCTAGGGTCCCATGTTCCACTTGTGCTCTTCTCCCTTGATGGTCCTAGGGTCATCTGTTTCTGGATTGTAAGTTAACTACTCCCCTGTGTCCCTGTGTCAGTTTTTCTTGGTAAGGATCTTCCTCTTTTCTGATCACCTTCTACTTTACCAGTCAGGATATTCTTCTCCAGGGAATGGCCCCTCCTGATAACATGTCTAAAGTATGTGAGATGGAGCCAAGTGGAGGCAGCGACCCAGCTCTAGAAGCCACGGAGCAGCACCCCTGAAGGGAGAGGTGTGACTGATTTTCCATCTCTCACTTTTCATTTTTCATATATCTCTCCACTGCACCCTCACTGCACACCCCAGATGCCTTCAGGCTGGCAGGAGCACACCCCCAAAAGAGTTCAGCATTGCACCCACAGTTTTCTAAACAATACAGAGAGGAAACCCACAGGCTGCTTCTTATGACATTTTGACCCTGGGAACCCGCCCCATAGTTAACCTAGCCAGGACCCTTTGCACAGCAAAGGCCAGTGAACAGTGTCAATCACAATTTTATTTTTGTTTCTGATTGGTGGTTTCTGTCTCTGCTTTTATATTGTTTCTGTCTTTGGTCCTTTTGTCCTCACTATTCTCCCAGGGGTAAGAGTTTTCTCCCCCTACCTTACCTAAGAAGAGACAGCAACTGTGCCCATATAGCCAAGCTACAAACATACCCTGTAATATCCCACCATCTGGACAAGAGCCGAAACCAGCTGCTAGGCATTACACGTGAAAAGGTAAGCCTATCTCCAGATCATATCCACCAGGAGATGCTCAGCAAGCTTAACAAAAATCAACATACATCCATTTAAGCATTAAAAACTCACATAACTGTTGAAAATGTCCAAGAAAACATAATCAAAGATCTCAACACATGTCCAAAAACAGAAAAAATTAACTGAGACAAATGAGCTGGAAGCAGACACAGACTTTCCAGTAGAAAAGCAGGCTCTGGATCTGCCTGTGAAGGAATTCAGAAGAATAACATGGAAACAAATTCAAATGCTCTGAAAAGGGGAGGAGGAAAATGAGGAAGAAGTCAAGAAAGTGCTACAGGAGCAATCAAACAAGATATATACAGCATTGGAAGCAATCCAAAACCTGCAAAAATAAGTCCAGATGATTAGTAATAAAACATCAGAAACGGACAATACACTGAAAGGGCAAAGGAGCAGAATGAAAGAGATGGAAGCCAGAACCAGTGAGCTGGAAGACAGATTTCTCAACACTGCTAAGATAGGAGAGCAAGCAGAAAAGAGGATTGAAAAATCTGAAGAGAGTCTAAGATTCATGCTGGATAACATGAAGAGGAATAATTTAAGAATTACTGGCATTCCAGAACAGGAAGAATTGCAGAAGTTCATAGAAGAGATAGTTGAAGAGCTACTGGAAGAAAATTTTCCTAACATCTTGAAGGATGAGAAAATAAACATTCAAGAATCTGAAAGAACCTCAGGAAGGACAGACCCCAAAAGAAAATCACTGAGACATATCTTAATCAAGCTCTTCAAAATCAAAGACAAGGAGAGAATCTTAAAAGCAGCCAGGGAAAAGAGAAGTGTCACCTACAATGACAAGCAAATCAGATTAAGCTCTGACTTCTCAGCAGAAACCATGCAGGCAAGAAGGCAATGGGGAGACATATATAAAACCCCAAAAGAAAAAAAGTGCCAACCAAGAATCGTCTATCCAGCAAAACTGTCAATCAAATACGATGGTGCAATCACAACATTCCAGAATAAACAGAAGCTAAGAGATTTTGTTAAAGCCAATCCAGCTCTTCAAAACATCCTAAAGGGAGTTCTTTGGAATGAAAACCAGCAAGAACAGACAACAACCAGAGATTGACAGAAGTGGCAACACCACCTGGAACTCAGTTGATGGATAACAGAATTCAGAACGGAACAAAATTACAGCAATGAATTCAGAGGACCTGTGAGGCTAACCAAAGATCAAAATATTAACAATATTAAAGAAGGGAAAAATATAGGTGATGAGGAGATCGAGTAGATGGCAGGATACAATAGACTGCCTTAAACACAGGGAAAACTTAAAAGACTATAGGGGAACCCCAAAGAAAATTAAAACTTCACAACTTATCATGAAAATGAAGATCCAAGCAGAACAAGGAAACATTAAAACAAAGCAGAACTGCCTCCTGGTCTATGTTTAGGTTCTACATGAAAACAATAAAGTGTTATGGAATTCCCATTATTTGTAATGTTAACTGTAATTTGTTATGAACCACACAGTTGAATGCCTTTGCATAGACAATAAAACATAGGCAAACATCTTGCTAGTATTCTCTGCTTCTAGTCAAGGTCCATCTGACATCAACAATGTTCTTCCCTTTTCTACTTCCTCTGCTGAATCCAGCTTGAATTTATGGCAGCTCTCTGTGGTGTGTAGCTGCAACCATTTTGAATCATCTTCAACAAAATTTTTCTTGTGTGTAATATTAGAGATATCATTTAATAAGTTCTGCATTTTGTTGGATCAACTTTCTTTGGAAGGGGCACGAATTCTCTTCCAGTCAGTTGACCAGGTCTTCCAAATTTCTTTTCATAGATGAATGAGTAGTTCCAATGATGCATCTGTTTGTTGAAGCATCTCAATTGGTATCCCATCAAGTCTTATAGCCTTTTCTTTTCTACAAATGCCTTCAGTGCAACTTGTTAAAGCTTCCTTCAATAATTCTTGATCATATGCTATCTTCTTAAATGGTTGAATGTCTACCAATTTTTTTTGTACTCCTTTCATCTTCTTCTGTTTTGTTGCTGATTTTCTATAGTTAAGTGATTTATTAAGAAAATAACAGAGTATAACTTAGGATCAAGAACAACAGACTGCAGCTTGGAAAAAGGATATGGATCAAGAAACATGTAGGCACAGAGGGTGCGGAGGAGGGTAGAATCTCCACTGAGTGGTATCCTATCTGTGTGGGCGGGACTGATGGAAGGAGATGGGGATAGATCTCTTGTGGTACAATAGTGAATAATTGTTATCAGGACTGACAGTGAGGGTTGGAAATGTAAAGGTGGACATTTTGTAGCAAAAGGAGGGGAGTGATTGACTCTGCAGTCCAGGAGCGAAAGTCCCTGGGACCACCAAGGGAGAAGAGCAGAGTGCGAAACCCTACCCAGAGAAACAGTGACGCCAGAGATGAAGGCAGAGACGATGACGTGGAGAGATGGAGATGCATGGAGGGGATTGTAACCACGGAAATGAAATTATATGATTGGATGAATGTAAAGCTAATTTCTCCCATGTAAACTATCACATAATTCACACACACACAAAAAAAACATTTAAAAAAAAAAAAAAAGAAGAAGAAGCATGTAGGCAAAGAATCTCTTTGTAAGTGCAGAACTTCTCTCTCAGTCACGGCGCATGCTTCGTCTAAGTCCTCTGAAGATAGATCTCCTCTGGAATCCCTGAGAATAGCATCATTTCAGCTCCATCAGGACAGGCTCCTCTTGGCTTTACCATGGTCACCACTGGATCTGCTTCTGGTCCCAGAAGGTTTGTCTAGGTTGACTGACATTTTCTGAGTAAGTTATGATTTGATAGTTTTTGTCTGGGCCTGGACTTTTCCCACTCTAGAGCACTAGAAACTTTTCAACTGACCAATAAAGCCTCAACACATGCTAACTCAAAGACACATACTCTGATTGCCACACTAAACCCTCTCTTACCATTCCAACATGTTGCTTTGTCCCTGAGTGCAATCCTCCGTGTGGTCCTGTCTTGAGGTGTGCTGTAGTTCCCCCTCTAGCACTTGTGAGTACTAAATTCTATTTGCTTTTTGGCTTTCCTGTGAGCTTCCATCTTCTTTTGAGGCTTCCTGAATCAGTCGACATTTTTCCCAAGTTGTTGATTTTGTTAAGTGCTGTTGAGTCTGTTCCAACTCAGAGCGACCTTTTATAGGGTTTCCAAGAAGCAGATGGTGGGTTTGAACTGCCAACCAGTGCTTATCCTACAGCACCACACCAAGACTCCATTTTGCCCATAGAACCTTTCAATACTGAAATTTAAGGTGTGAATTTTTTCTTCAGTTCTTTCAGCTTGAAAAATGCTGAGTGTGTTCTTCCCTTTTGCTTTTCTAAATCCAGGTCTTTGAACATTTCCTCATAATACTTGACTTTGTTGTCTCAAACTGCCCTTTGAAATCTTCTGTGAGTTTTTTCACTTCATCATCCCTTCCATTTGCCTCTGCTACTCTGCATTCAAGAGCAAGTTTCAGATTCTCTGTTGACTCATAGAATGTGGCAAGATGGAGAATGAGTTGTGAAGCTAGATCTTCCATCCTTTCTCTCACAACCCTGTGACCACCACTGCAGTGGAGAAGTCAGTCTAGTCCACTGGAGAATGCGAGTCACTTGGATGAATGCTGAGGTGCCCCAACTGACAACTAGTACCAACTGTTAGTCATCTGGGTGAATACATCCAGGTCAAAACTTCCAGCTCTGGTCAAACCTTTGGATGATTACAGCTGCATGAATGGTCTCGTATGAGACTGACAAAAGAAACACACCAAGTATCAACTCATAGAATCATGAAGGGAAAAAGCTACTATTGTTTTAAACAACCTAGTGTAGGGATGCTTTGTTATGCCATAACAGATGGGTTAAACAGTGTATCTCCCTATTAATTTTGGTCCTTGTTCATATCTGTCAGTAAGGTGTTAAGACTTTCGTTAAATAATCCTTGGGCATATCTTCTTTAAATCCTAAATAGGATTTTTTTGTTGCTCTTGAGAATTAAATACTTAATTACTTTTTCTAATTCACCCTGGTGTGGCGCTACATGATAAACACTGTACTGCTCACCAAAAGGTTGGAGATTCAGGCTCACCAGCCTCTTCTTGGAAGTCCTATACAGGATTGCGTGAGTTGGAATTAGTTCAACAGCACACAAGAAGAACACTAACGAATTGGTTATAGCTGCGGTGGTGGTGGCTATATGCCTTGGAGTTGGTTCCAACTCATAGCAACCCTATACAGGGTTTCCGAGGCTGTAAGTCTTTACGGGAGCAGAAAGCCTCATCATTCTCCTGTGGAACAGCTGGTAGTTTCCAACTGCTGACCTTGTGGTTTGCAGCCCGATTCGTAACCACTACGCTACCAGAGCTCCTTTGGTTATAGCTAGTATTAGAAAAATTGATTAATAAACATTTGAACTTCTATTGACCCATTATCCTGAGTGCCCTTATTTGTTTTAAATATGTTTCTTCTCGAGTTTTCCAGGTAGAAAATAATAATGGTGAAGAATAGCAACAATTTTGGCTCATCCTTTATAGTGTTTGCAACTCTTATTTCGTTCCCTGAATATATTGGATGAACTAGAAGCACAAATTGATAATGGGAACTTCTATTACTTCATGGTGAAACTAGTTATAACTTTTTCATCAATGAGTCTGAGTTTGTCTGACATGTTTTTAGTAAAAACTGAAATATTTTGAAAAGTATATGAAGTAATAAGTTACTCATATATTCACCATCCCTACTTAATAGTTAATTTTGCTGGCTATTTGTTTTAAATCTTTTATTTCCTGTCTTTAATGAAACATTATAGATATAATTATGCCTCATCTACACCAGTTCTATTCCCCTCCCTCTACATTGTTATTGTTGTTGTTAAGTTGTTGCCATTGAGTCGGTTCTGACCCAATAGCTACCCTGTATAGAGTTTCCAAGGAGTGGCTGGTGAGCTTGAACCGCCAACCTTGCCCTTCAAACCGATTTTATAGTTCAGCACATTAACCCACAGTGCCACACCAGGACTCTCTCTATATAGGTGGCCACTATCAGGCTGCTAACCTCAAAGTTGGCAGTTCGAAACTACCAGCAGTTCCGCAGGAGAAAGATGAGGCGTTCTACTCTCGTAAAGATTTACAGCCTCGGAAACCCTGTGCAGGGTCACTATGAGTCGGAATCGAGTCTACGGTACTTAAGAGTCACAACAACATCCTGATTTGAAGATGTCTTCTTGTTGTTCATGCGTTATACTTTTACTATGTACCTAGAAAAATAAGTAGTATTGTTGCATTTGTTTTATACATTTACATATATGATGTAATACATTCTGTATTCAGTTGCGAATTGTTTTGTTTTTTGTTTAACATTACTGAACTTTTTCCCACTTACCATTATGGTATCAAGATCTACCCACGTTGATAAAAAAAGGTCTAGTTTAAGAATTCTACTAAACGGATTTATGACAGCTTATCTACCCAAATCCCAAACAAGGACATTTAGGTTTTCTGTTTTTGCCATTCACATTGCTGTTAGGGACTTTCTTGTTCATGCTTTATTGTGAACCAAAGAAAGAATTTCTATTTTATACAGAGTCCTGGTATGGCGCTGTGGGATAAGCACCCGGTCGGTTTGAACTGCAAGATCGGTGATCCAAATTCACCAGCTTCTCCTCAGAAACCTTATACAAGGTTGCCATGCTATGGAACTGTCTCGATGACACTTAACAACACCAGCAGCAGCAACAACAGAGAAATTACTGGGTAGCGTAGTGTTACAGATCAGGCTGCAAACCGCAAGGTCAGCAGTTCGAAACTACCAGCTGTTCTGCAGGAGAAAGACGAGGCTTTCTGCTCCCATAAAGATTTACAGTCTTGGAAACCCTGTACAGGGTCGCTATGAGTCGGAACCAACTCCATGGCACATAACAACAACAAGTGGCACTTAGGAGTCCTGGTGTGGCACTGTGGGTTAATGCAGTCAGACTGCAAAGCCATTTGAACTACAAGTTCGGTGGTTCAAGCTCACCAGCTGCTCCTCAGAAACCCTATACAGGGTCTCTATGGGTTGGAACCGACTCCATGGCACTTCACAACAACAACAAGAAGTGGCACTTAAGGAGCTCTTGTAGCATTATGGTTACGAACTGGACTGCTAATATCACGGTCAATGCTTCGAGACTACTAGTGGTGCCGCGGGAGAAAGGTGAGGCTTTCTGTTCCTGTAAAGGTTTACAGCCTCAGAAACCCTGTACAGGATCGCTGTGAGTTGGAACCAACTCTATGGCATTTAACAACAACAGCAAGTTATGCACATTTTCGATTTACCAGATATTGTCAAATGGCTCTCCAAAAATGATTGTACTGTAGCAATTTGTAGTTATGGTAACTATGGTAAAGGTCCCTACTTTCCCCACTTTGGTGGGAAACAATTGCCTAGTTATGTCCACAAATGTGTGAAGTGGTCTTGTGCTGCGGGAGGGAGGCAGTCTCACGTTTTGTCTGTCTGAGGAAGTATTCCTCCATCACTTGGAAGGATAAATACACTGGATGTAGAGTTCTAGGTCGATGGCTTTAAGTAGTTCAGTTCACTCTTCTTGAATGAATGGTTTCTCAAGAGAAGTTTAATGCAATTCTCTTATCCGTGTTCTTCTATACTTCGGCTTTCTTCAAGATTTTCCCATTTTCTTTGATTTTCTGCAGTTTGGATATGATACGCTGAGGTGTAATTTTTGAGGTATTTATTCCTCTTGGTATTCTCAGAACTTCCTGGATCTGTGGCTTGGTGTCTGTCATTAATTTTGGAAAATTCTCTGCCATTTTTACTTCAAGTATTTCTTCTGTTGCTATGAATCGGAACTGACTTGAAAGCATGCCTCCCTCCCCCCTCCATCTTTCTTTTTTTAAGGGACAGGATGGTGGTGTGCATTCCTGTCCTACTGAATAGCTTATGGTGTAAACAGCCCTACGCCATATTTTAGCTACTGAAGTATGATGTATTGACTTACATTGTCAACAACTTATAAGTATGATAGTTGATTTATATGTGTTGAGCCAGAATGAACTTCTCTTTTCAGAGTCCCAAAGTAAGAACTGTCTTGGAATAGAGTTCTCGGACCTTCTGTAAGGGCATATAACTCGAGTATGAAATCCACTTTTGTTATTTTAGGCCACTGAGAATTTGGAGCTGCTTATGACTTAAGCACCATCCACTCTATCCTGTGTGGTACAAAGGGTCAGGAAGCTATGACCATGTCAAAGCACACTCAATGTTATGAAGGAAGAAGATGAAATGAGTAAGTAGTTGATGAGTAAAATGAGTCTGAGCCTAAGCCAGAGATGAATCAAACAAAGGTTTCAAGACCTCTGCAACACCTGGAGACAAGATCAAGTCCAGAAGGGAAGAGAATGGGACTTGGGTCTTCTGAAACACTATCTCTGATCCTGGTGCCACAAGGTTTGTTCATATCAATGCACAGAAAGTACGTGCTGATGTTTGTGGATGGTTTCCAGACTAATTCTTTAGGACACAACATAGCACGGAAATTTTGTTCTCCTTCACGTTTATCAAAGGAGGATTTTTCATTGCAGGTATCTCTCTTGAATCTGATTTGGTGATAGCAAAGAACTAAGACCTGAAAACACCCTGTTGTTGTTGCTAAGTGCTGTGGAGTCGGTTCTGACTCACAACGACCCTGCACAAGGTTTCTGAGGCCGTATATCTTTGCAGGAGCAGAAAACCTCATCTTTCTCCTTCGGAGCAGCTGATGGGCTCTAACTGCCAGGCTTATGGTTCACAATCCAGTGCTGATCCTATGGAGACATCACACTCCAAAATGACTCTACGTCAAGTCCCAAGGACATCTCATTGTGGAATGGGTATGTTTCTGAGGGTGATAAGGAGAGGGGGAAGGATATATTTAAGTCCTTGTGAGTCAGGCATTATATTAGGCGTTTTAGGTAGGTTATCTGTTGAATCTTAATACCAAGACTCTGATCCCTAGGAAAATGAGGCTCAGAACTGTTAAAGACCTTGTTAAAGTAAATGTAGCCATCTAGTAAATGACAAAGCAGGACTAAAACCCAGGTCTGCATTACTATTAAAGCCTGAAGTGTTTTCATTACCCCATTTTTCCTCCCACATGAGCTGTTCTGTTGGGTCTGAAGAGTGAGGAGACCGAAATAGAAATTTAGATCATGGAGAGGCCCCGAGAAATTAATTACTCAAAGTTTAAATAATTAATATTCCACTCTCCAGAGCATTTTTCCTTTATGAATTCAGAGGCTAGAATTTGCCTCCCTGGATCTTAATATTCAGTAAGGACGATAGCATTGGAACACCAGGCCATAGAGAAACGACTGCCAAACTCCAGTGCTAGCGTGAGTATGACAAGCATGCACGTGATTTTGTTAGGGCTTCGCTGCAGTGTGTGAAGTTATCTTCTATGACCTCTTGGGCTGTGATGGTTGATAAACACCCAATCAAAGGTACCACTGACTCTCCTGTTTGTCGGGGGACTCTGTAAGGCGATGTTATTCAACAAAAAGGAAACTAGACTAAACTGTACTTACTCATAAAGATAATCCTGCAAACTCTTGCTAGACTTCTTGGACTATGTGCCAGCAAGCATTCTTCAGGGTCAGGTTTGTTCAACAAAGCGTTGCCTGAATTTAATAATAATAATACTAATTTTAAAAAGGGTTGGTAATAACAACAACAATAATAGAAGCAAGAGAAATAAAAGGCCCTGCCAATAGTAAATTCGTTTGTGAGGCCAATCAGCAAACCCATCAGAGCCAAAACAACAACAGCAACTAGGCAAACTCATAAGCTTAGAGCCTCCAAGCAACTTGTAACTTCTCAGCCATTGTGGAAATGTTCATCAGTTAAGGACAGAACTGAGAGATAGAGATTGACTACAAACAGAAACCTTTGGAAGAGCTTAAAGATTTAGCAGTGGCACCTCTCCAATTTTCCATCTTTTATTTAACTCCTTTGAACTCCCACTAATTTCCAGGCAACACTTGGGAAATCCATTTTTAGCTTTGCCTTTTGAATTATTCTTTCTCCCCCCTGTAGTGTAGAAATCTGTGTATAGTGGCAACCTCTCTTTTCATTACTTTCTTTCCCTGATTATTGGAGAGTGCTCATTGCTAGAATGATTTAAAAATAGAAATTAGTATGAATAAAAAATTAAAAGTGATTTGGAACTTCGCCACTGTTAAGCTTTGGGTGTATTTCTAACCAGGATTTTATTTCTCTAAATGTGCACACATTTTTTTTTTTTTTGGTTGAAAGCGTGCTGCTTGGGAAGTCTTGCAGGAGAGAACCATTGAGTGTGGGTGCTGAGGGGACAGGTTTTGGGTCAGAGGAGGCCGCATTCATGATGTGGATCTGTAGTTCACCGACTTGTAGGCTTGAGGGAACTTAACCACAAGCTCTGTTTTCATACCAACAAATTGGGGATTGTGTTGGTACTGAATGCTTATTAGTGCTTTGAAGGGTTAATGAAACCAACAGATATAAAACAAACAAACAAAAAACAGTTGGTAAGCTGATTCCAACTCATGGCAAGCAGAACTGTGCTCCATAGGAGTTTCAAGACTGTGACCTTTCAGAAGTGGAATGCAAAGCCTTTCTTTCAAGGGGTTTTAAATTGAACTGTAAGGTCACCAGTTGTTCCTCAGAAACTCTATACAGAGTCTTTATGAGTCAGAGCCACTCAATGGCACTTAACAACAACAACAAAGGAGTCCTTGCATGCTACCATCAGTTAAGCATTTCCCTACTAAAGTTTAGTGCCCTTGAGTCAGTTCCAACTCATAGCAACCTTGTATAGGGTTTCCTAAGAGTAGCTGGTGAGCTTGAACCGCCAACCTTGTAGGTCAAACCGACCTTGCAGTCCAGCGCATTAACCCACAATGCCAGACCAGGACTCCGAAGTACTGAGTAAGTGTTGGTATTTTGCTTTTTGTCTTTAATTTCATATCACAAACATTTTTTCACAATCATGATTTTTAATGTTTGCGTGATGTTGTATTTTGTAAATATACTTTGTTGTTGTTAAGTGCCATCAAATCAGTTCTGACTCATAGCGACCTTGTATAAAATTTGCCTTATTTTAATATCCAGGCTAGATGTCAAATCAAAAACATGTTATGTTTTAAAATTTTTCTAGAGGAGGTTATATTTGAACCATCAATCTTGCCACTGGTTCAGTGCTTATCCAATAGCACCATTAAAATTTAATTATTCTTCTTTGATTAAATGTATTTTCATTTTGGGAGAAGTGCCTATAAAATAGGTGCTTGGTGGCATATTGGTTAACTTGACTGTTAACTGAGAGGTAGGTGGCTAGAACCCATTAAGCACTCAACAGCAGAAATATGTGGCAGTCTGCTTCCAAGACCATAGTCTTGGAAACCCTCTGGAGAAATCCTATTCTAATCTATAGGGTCATTATGAGTAGCAATCAATTTAACAGTATTGCATGTGGGTGTGTCTGTACGTTGTGCTGAAATCAAGATCTGTATAGCAAATCTTTGTTGGTGGTACTGTTTATTGGTAGAAATCTTACGATGGTTTTCTCCAAGTTGAATAACATAGAGCCGTTTAACATAGTCAAGATTCTTCATACACACTGACGTGTTCGTTGTACCCATGACTATGTTAGTTTCCACACCACACTATCAATACTTGTTGTTGTTAAGTGCCATCAAGTTGGTTCCAATGATAATGTCCCAGTATAGGGTTCTGAGGAGCAGCTGGTGGGTTTGAACTGTTGACCTTGTCGTTTGCAATCCATTGCTGAACCTACAGCACCATTTTATTAATTTGCCTGATTTTAACATCCAAGCTATATGCCAATCAAAGACATGTTATGTTTTTGAT
This sequence comes from Chrysochloris asiatica, assembly GCF_000296735.1. Lineage (NCBI taxonomy): Eukaryota > Metazoa > Chordata > Mammalia > Afrosoricida > Chrysochloridae > Chrysochloris > Chrysochloris asiatica. Next base: position 15,288,541 of record NW_006408572.1, read on the forward strand.
CTTTCTAGAGGGGACTGTATTTCATCGACAATTCTATTTATTTAGATGGATCTTTCTATATAATTGCTTTTTGTGTATTCTATCAAATCTTTTGTCCTCTGATTTTACCACTCTTTGGCTTTTTACTTTTCTTTGTTACTTGTTCAGTTAGATTTTTTTTTTTTTTTTGGCTTCAAGTTTCTTTCAAGTAGGAGTCATGGATGGTATAACTTAACAAGCATTTTGTTATTGTTACACATGAAAAATAACTTGGCTGGGAATAACCTTCTTGAATCACCATCAGTAAAAATTATTTGTTCCTAAGATGACAAATCATTTGATAGAAGTAGAAAATGTATAAGGAGATAGTTGCTTCTTCTCCCTAAGAACAAACAGAACTTGCAGGAGTCTAAAACAGAGCTAAAGGATCTTTCTGCATTGATGATAAACTTTCAGTTTCTTCTGTAATAATGTTACCACTGGTGACATGTGGCTACTGAGTGCTTGTCATGCAGCTAGTACAATTTACATTTTTAAAAGTTTGATTGATTTAATCTTTTCGTGACCAAATTATTTTCTGCTTTGAATTTTTGATATTATGTGTTCTCATTAATGAAAAGTATGCAGAATCAAGAAGCCTTTCTGAAATTTGACTATACAATATAGATTTTAATACATGTTATGTAGGACCCATATGAGGGTATGCCCCTCTGGATTCTGGGATAGGCTCATGTAGGACATACTTGTTACTCTGGACTCTGGGGATAAAATGAAACAAAACATAAATGGACTTGTGTGAAGAGGGTAACATTAGTGGGACACATATGTCCCTCAGAACTTTGTGCTGCCTTATAGATCCCATAATACCTATCCTTTGTCAAGTCCAACAAATAGCGAGGCCTATATATGGTTTCTAAAACTATAAATCTTTATGGGAGAAGAAAGTCTCATCTTTCTTCTGCACCTTCCTTGTTAAGTGTCATGGAGTCAATCCTGACTCATAGCAACCCCTACATAGGGTTTCTGAGACTAAATCTTTATGGGAACAGAAAGCCTCATCTTTCCCCCATAGATTCCTTGTTATTGGTAAGTGTCATCAGTTGATTTCTACCCATAGTGACCTTTACATAAGGTTTTCGAGACTGTAAATCTCTACAGAAACAGACAGCCTCATATTTTGCCTCAGACCCAACAATTCTTGTTGTTAAGTGCTATGGAGTCAGTTTTGAATCACTGTGACCCTGTATAGAGTTCCTGAGGAATGGATGGTGGGCTTGAACTGCCGACTTTGTAGTTTAAACCAACTCTGGGGTCCGATGCTTATCCTACAGCACCACACCAGGATTCCAGATGCATTTATTGTTGTTGTTAAGTGCCATTGAGCTGGTTCCAACCCATAGTGACCCTGTGTAGGGTTTCTTAAGAGCGCTGATTGGTTTGAAGCACCGACCTTGCAGTCTAGCACATTGTCTGGAATCATTACCAGAAAAGCTACTTCCAAATAATGCACTCAACCAAAGCAAAGCAAACCAAACCCACTGCTATTAAGCCAATTCTTACTCACAGCAACCCTACAAGACAGAGCGGAACTGCTCCCTAAGGTTCTTAAGATGATACATCTTTATCAGACCTGACAGAACTCATCTTTCTCCAACAGAAAACTGGTGTGTTTGAACCGCCAGACTTAACCCATTGTACTCCCAGGGCTCCTCAAGCAATGCACAGAAATTCCGAAAAATACAGACAAGGCATGTCACCCAGTGAAAAATAAAAAAAAAGGCAAAAGTTTTGTAAACTCACACCTCTAAGAAGCCTCACCTTGTATGATACCCTGTAAAAACAGGAACTGGAAGTACACAATTTTTCCATTACAAACAGTTATGCAGCTCCCCTCTGGATGGTTGTATGTATTATCAGGGGAAAAACAGCTGCCTAATAAACTCCAGGGGAGGAAAATGTAGGTGGATGCTATATGTCCCATGGGTCATAAAAGGGTTCAATTTAAATGTCCATTAAAGCCTCAGAAACCCTATAGAGAGTTGTTATGAGCCAGCACTGACTCCACGACACTTAACAACAACAACAATGACAAAGCTCTAAATATAGAGAGAAAAATACAGAAGGCAAAATAAACTTGGGTTCACAAACCAATTCCGTTTCCTTCAACAAGTCATTTTACCTTTCTAGGTCTCCATTTTCCTATCTATGAAGCTGTGTTTATTTTTGGAAGCTCTGAGTGTAGTACTGTAGGATAAGCACTGGACTGGTAAAAACACGTAACAACAACACAGAGTCCTGGTGTGGTGCTATAAGCGCTCAACTAGTAGGTCATTTTGAACCTCAAGGCCAGAGGCTCAAACACACCAGTTGCTCCTTGGAAACCGGCTTGCTATGAGTAGGAACCAACTTAATGGCACTTAATAAGTTGTTGTTATGTTCCGTGGAGTCATTTCCAACTCATAATGATCCTGTACAGGGTTTGTGAGGCTGTAAATCTTTATGGGAGCAGAAAGCCTCATCTTTCTCCCGCGGAGCAGCTGGTAGTTTCAAACTGCTGACCTTAAGGTTCACAGCCCAATTCATAACCACTATGCTACCAGAGCTCCTTACAACAACAATAGCACATGGTAAGTTAACATTACAACTTAGATCAGAGTCTTAAGTAGTGCTCACTCAGTTCATATTTTTTTCTTTCCTATCATGATGGGATTGATTTTAAGCTTTGTGTTATGATGCCAAACATAGCAAATTGGATTAAAATATTTCTCCTAATTTCCTAGCCTTTTCAGCTTTAGTTACCTGGCCATCCTCCCTAAAATGGCATTCCTAGTCATTAGTTTTATATCCTGCATCGTTTTTTTCTATCCTTTTGGCTACCTGAAATAATGTGAAATGTCTATTTCATCTGTCTCTTTGCTGGAGTTCCAGCTCCGTGAAAACAGGGACTTTATTTATTGCTGTATCTTCATAGTCTAGAAAGAGAGCCTGCTTATTACATCCATCTGTGCTGAGTGAATGTTTGAATGCAAAGAAATCTACAAGTCAAATTCAATTATGATTGGGGGTGAGGGAAAGGCTATACGCAATCCCAAAGAATTTTCAGTTTTCTGTTAAGCATTTAGTTGCAATTCAGATTCTATCTTTCTGAACTCTTTACTTGTGAAATTAGGTAGGCATGATGTCACACAAAGGTATTTTCTCTCAACCTGAATTGTGAATCCTGCACCATCATCAATTGGCATAACATAGGCCACAAAGACCATCCATCACTTAAAAGCTCATGAACGACCATCTAATGTGCAACTATTGGTCTGGCCATGTGCAGAAGAAACAAGAATGAGAAAAAGTGAATGTGCTTGGAATTAACTTGTCCAATGGACCAATGATGTATGTGAACATCAGTCATCATGACTTTTAGATCAGAAGAACTAGATGGTGCTTGGCCACCACTACCAACAAATCTGAAAGGGACTACAATATAATGTCCTAGATAGAGGGAGATAAAATGTGGAACAAAACTCAAAATCGTTTTTAAAAGACCAGATTTACTGGTCAGAAAGAGACTGAAGAAACCTGAAACTATGGCTCTCGACCACCGTATGGGTCTGGAATGGAACTCATCCTAGTGGCCCAGTTTTCAGCCAAGCAGTAGATAGGTTTATAGGTGGTGCTGTAGGATAAGCACAGGACTGCTAACTACAAGGTTAACTGTTCAAACCCAATAGCCAATCCTTGGAAATCATATATAGGATTTCTTTGAGTTAAAACCAACTCGACAGCACTTAACAACAACACAACATTAGTGAGATATGCTTGCCATGAAACAGTCAATTATTTACGATCAAAAGGGCAGCAATTACCTAAAGACAAAGTTGAGAAGGGTTGGGAAGAAGGATGGAATGGAAATAGGAATGACAGGTAGGAAGCAGGCTTACATGGGGGTAGCTGCTGTTTCATGGAGGGTATTGCAGTCATTGAGATGAAACAAGGTATAGGATTTATTGAATATAAAACTAATGATCTTGTCTGTGAACCTTTACTCAACTCACAATAACAAGTGAATAAAAACTTGTGAACTCTGAAGGGCATCGAATATAAATATATATATAAATACATATAAAATGTAAAACTGATGATCTTGTCTGTAAACATTCATTCAATTCACAATGACAACTGAATAAAAAATTGTGAACCCTGAAGGGCAACTCTTAACTTATCACCCTCACCACACTTGGGTCAGCCTGCTCATGTGCTGGATGAAACAAGGCTGATCTATGACAACCTTTCATTCCCTGAAATCATTCTTAGCCAGCTATACAAATCTGTAACACAGGAGAAGTACTACCTGTCTTACAGTATTGGGAAAGTACTAAGTCTTACAGTGTTGAGGATTGGCATTAGTAGTCAGTGAGGAAATACAAAAATTACATCTGGAGCAATGTCTCATAGCAGGCATTGTCTTGTCCCTGCCCACCCCACCTCCAACTCTAACCCTAGAGCTTATATTCAGGTAAGTGGGGAAGCCAAAGTCCAAACTTAGATTTTTCTTGTTTCAAATACACTTGACCACATCAGGCTTGGTTTCCAACCTATCTGCCTGATCACTATCAACCACGGTGTGGGCCTGGGCACGGATGATGTTCCTGTAAATGAGCTATCCCAGGCCAAGTCTTCCAACTTCTGCCTGGTTTGGATGAACATGTATAGGCCAAGCTACCCTGAATAGGCAGACTTTGGTCAGCCTGACCCAGCACCTTGCCTAGTCTAACTGCACACGGACTCCAAGGCTCTATAAATGCCCAGAAGTCCTTACAATGAAACATTTCACAATGGAGTGCCTGGATTTTATTGAGAAAAGCCAATCCCCTCCCATCTGTCATTTGGCACTTAGCACTGTAGCTATTCTAGATGGGTGAACAGTTGTGTTATATTTTCCAATAGCAAAACTGGGGTCACCAGGGTGCCTACCGTTTTAGCCGAATCCAGATAGGGTTTTCCTATAAACAAGTGCACATGGAATATTTATGCCGCCTGTGGTACCTGACACCTTAATACTCAGGCCTTCTATGTAGTAGCCACTCTTCCTATAAGTCACTTTAGCACACTAAGTAAATATTTTAATATAACCATGTCACTGTTTATTATAGAATGGCTTGGGCCCAGATCTTGCCTAATGCTTGGTTAAAAAGTCAGTTTATACCACCCTTTAAAGTGAATCAAAGAATGCATAAACGCCACTCTTTTGTTACTCAGAGCTCTGTTTACTTTACTTTTCTGTAAACCTTGTGAAATGCTTGCTTACAAAAAACCTGACAGATGCCAGATTTGCTCATTAACTGAAGGTGTTTTCCAAGTCAGGAAGGTGAGGTGTGAATGTGGGAGGTGGGATTTCTCCAAGGCCATCTCCTGAAGCCCACTGCCCAGGAGGCCTGTTGAATGTCCAGGAATCTTGGCAAGTAATGAGTTGGGCTCATGGCCACTAGACAGTGAATGGGAGTGAGAAATGCCAAGTTAGAGGAGGATTCTTCAGTCAGTCCTATTCTCTGCCTTGGGGCAGTCTCAAACTTGAAGGGACTTTGAAAAATCAAAAATCTAATCTTCCGCCTTCATTCAGACACCTATTTAAAAGTGATAATATTCCATACGTAAAAAGCTCTATAATTTTCACTGACTTGTACCACCGTGTGAGTGTCCTGGTGTGAAGTTGTAAGATAAGCACTGGGCTAATAACCACAAGGTCAGTGATTCAAACCCACCAGCCGCTGCTCAGAAAACCTATACTGGGTAGCTATGAGTCGGTACCAACTCAACAGCACATAACAAGTAGGGTTTTAAATGATTGCCAAAAGACTGTTTTAAATTGTTAAAGAATAAAGATTTCACTGTGATGTTTAAGGTCGCCTAATCCAAATCATGGTCTTTTCAATCACCTGCGCATGTGGTAATGAATAAGAAACGCTAAAGAAGAATTGATGTCTTTGAATTATGCTGTTAGTGAAGAATATTAGCTATTCCATGGATGCCAGAAGAAGGAATCAGTCTGTCTTGGAAGAAGTACATTCATAAAGGTCCTTAGAAGTGAAAATAGTGAGACTTTGTCTCATGGAGAAGGACTTCATGTTTGATACCATAGAGGGTCAGCACAGAAGAGGGAGACCTTCAGTGAGGTGGGCTGACATTGTGGCTCCAACATAGGAAGGCTTGTGAGAATGGCACAGGATTGGACAGTGTTTCATTCTGTTGTACATACGGTCATTATGAGTAGAAACTGACTCAAAAAATCCTAACAGTTATAACAGTAAGCTTTTCATCACCCATCCATCCGTTTGTCATATTGTGGTGGCTTGAAACTATGCCACTGATATTTCAAATAAAAGCTGAATAACCCTTGGTTATAGACTTCAGGGGCTCCCACACTAAGACAGAATAGGAAGAAAGATCTGGTCATTTACTTTCAAAAATCAGTCTGTGACCTGTGAACTTGGTTGAACCTCAGCATAGTGATCCTGCTTGGTCACCTTAGAGCAGGTGGTGGTCAGGCAACATCTTGCATGTGGGGTTCCCAGACGGTCTCCTTCCTCCCTGCCTTCTTCGGATGGCGGCTGTTTATGCTGGACGTGTGGCCAGAGA
>NW_006408572.1:15295633-15307045 GCF_000296735.1 Chrysochloris asiatica
CGATTATGTGCCCTGAAAACTTTCACTCAATCCACAATAAAAACCTTAAAAAAAAAAAAAAAAAAAAGATGAGTCCGTGAAAATGCTTTGGATTACAACAGAGTCCTGGTGTGGTGCTGTGGGCTAATGAGTCAGACTGCAAAGTCGTTTGAACTGCAAGGTCAGTAGTTCAAGCTCACCAGCTGTTCCCTGGGAACCCTATACAGGGTCGCTATGGGTCAAGATTGACTCGACCGCATTTAACAACAACACAGTACTAGGAGGTGAGTCTCCGAGATTGGAAGGGGCTCACAATGGACTTTAGCATGACAGTCATGAAAACGACACAAGTCTGAGCAATGTTTTCGTTTTTTTGTGCATGGGTCAACAGTCAGAGCAGAATGATTAGTAACTAACACTAACAAGTAGAGAGTAATCTCTTAACTTTAGCCTGAAGACTGACATTCTTACAGGCATGGCGACTGAATTCTTGCTATCTGCTTCCAAGTATCTAAGAGGCTTAGTGTTTCATTTTTGGTTAACTGAAAAGGTTTATGACAGATAAATTGGTGCCTAGTATCAAGTGTACTATAATTTTTGTATTGTTCTTGTTGTTAAGTGCCATCGAGTCGGTTCCGACCCATAGCGACCCTGAATAGGGTTTCTGAGCAGTGACTGGTGAGCTTTAACTGCCAACCTTGCAGTTCAAATGGCTTTGTAGTCTGGCACATATTAACCCACAGCACCACATTTTCTTCTGGAGCAAGATGGCAGAGTTGGCAGATGCACTGAGCAGAGACCCTCTGCAACAAAGACATGGGAGATCAAATGAAATGGGTACCGAGGGTGCTCCTAGAACCCTGAGCTTCAGAAGATAGGACAGAGAAGTGGACTGAGTGCCAACTGGAAGAGGGAACTGAACAGGAGCACTGAGAGAGGGAAGAAATGGACAGGCTGTCAGCTAGCATGAAATGGCACCACCATCTTGAGCTTTTGCAAGCAGATATCACTAGAGTGGCCTGCGGCCACAGGACAAAGCTGAAGGTTGGCAGCAAAGGGGGCATGGTTCTTTCTTGTTTTGTGCTGTCCTGGTAGCTAGGGGGATGGCCAGTCCCTGTCCTCACCAACCCAATGGCCAGTACGAGAAGAACAGGACGGTCCATGTGTCTGCACTCTGAGCCAGGAGGCTATACTGCTCAGGGCTGGGGACAACCCATCGATTTTAAGAACAACACCTTTTGATAATCAATGTTAGGTTCCTTCCTGATCTTTGCTTTAAGGACCTTCAAATATCCTCAAAATTTCCATAAAATAAATCCACACAATAATTTCATTTGAGCTGTGCATTGAGGAAAAGTAGAGCGAAGGTTGTGTCTCCATTTCAGGGAGAGGAGAACAGGGAGAGTTGCTACAATATAGGAAGTCAGCTGATGGAGGGATTGCAGGAGGGGATCAGGTAGAAGCTATGGACAAGATAACTTGATATTTAAATTCAGAGGGAGACACAGAATAGTGGAAGACTTGAGGGTGTTGACATTATTGTTCAGTGGGACAAGTCGACTTTTAGTCTTGGTGATGTTAACATTTGTCCGAGCGTCAGCTCTGAGCCCTGCTTGTATTGGAAATGCTGTTGGCACAGCTTGTAGTTTCTAGCATCACTTGTTGTTAAGTACCGTTGAGTTGCTTCATACTCAGAGCAACCCTTCATAGGTTTCCCAGGAGCGGCTGGTGGGTTTGAACCACTGACCTTTCGAGTCAAACCAACCTTGTGGTCCAGTGCTTATCCTACAGCATAGCACACAAATCACCACACTATTACAGCTAATTGTCTGTCCATCTAGAGTCAGGTTTTAAGATGTAGAAGTCTGTGGAAGAGGAGGGCGAGCTCCTCTCTCGAAGAGGAGCTATGTTTGCTGTGGCAGTTGGTAGTTGCCTTAGACAGGATTACTATTCTTTTCCAGGCACACTTTCCTTCCTTGGGGGCCTGTCATTTCAATTGTCCTACTCTTTTCCTCATATGACAGTCAGAGTCAAGAATAAGGAAAGCTAAGCAACAATATGAGCTTTGCCCTTGGGGCCACCTCCAGGGCCCGAGAACTGGTGATGTATCCCAGATGTGCCCCTTGGCTGCTCCCAGCTCCCTGACACTTGGAGCATGTTCCCCTTGAAGCCATGAAGCTTTTGGTGGTTCGTGATGGTCTCTTCCCCTTTTCTTTCTTAAATGCTGTAAGAGTTTAGATGTAAAATTGGCTATAGTTTCTATATAGACTCATCAACTTTCTAATAGGAATTCCTCAGAGTTTCTGGTATTAAAATTTCCCTCATTTCTAGAGTTTGCTTACTCATTCCTTCATTTGACAAGCGCTTATTGAATAGTTACTATGCGCTAGCCTCTGCTATACATGCTTGGGAAGGAGAGACAAACTAGCTAGACAAACAAGTTTCTGCAATCGTGGAATTTACATGCCAGCAGAGGAAACAGACGATATATAAACAACAAATGTGTACTTTGTTTTATTATTATTCATCACAAGAGCTTTTGACATCTCTGAAATTTGGATGTATTTAACAATTTATACATACAATTACAGTCAGATGGTAGACAATCATAATCCAATTTTTATTGTCTGTGTGTCTGTAAACTTGGCCAAAACTATTGCATTGACACCTGTTTCATCGAGTTAATAGGATGTACATTGTTGGTGCTATATATGATTTCCGTTGACTTATAAAATATCTTCAAAAATACAGTCTCATGATTTGGTTAAGAGACAAAAAGTTATTGTATATACACAAAAGCACAACATGCACACTTTGAATTCAAACACACTACCATCTGGTGAACTGCCCATATCATTTCCAAGGATGTGGAATCTTTAAGGAAGAAGGTAGTCACATCTTTCTCCCGCAGAGAGGTTGGTTGGTTAGATATCCAATCTTTTGGTCATTAGTCCAGTGCTTAACCATGGCACCAACAGAGATCTTGAAATTTCTTATTGCAGCTGTTGCGGTACCCTTGAGTTGGCTCTGACTCACAGTGATGCTGTGCACAACAGAATAAAGCACTACCCAGTCCTGTGCCATCATCTTGAGTCCATTCTTATAGCCTCTCTGTCAATCCATCTCTCTTGGGGGTGAGAAGGGACTTCCTCTTTTACACTGACCCTATACTTAATCAAGTATTACGTCCTTTCCAGAGACTGGTCACTCCTGATAGTATGTCCAATGATAAATGAAATTTTGCCATCTTTGCTTCTGAGGAGCATTTGGGCTATACTTCTTACAAGACAGATTGGTTTATTCTTCTGGCAGTCCATAGTACTTTCAACAGTCTATGCCAGTATCATACTTTATATGCAATATGGTCTTCCTTATTCATCGTCCATCTTGGCTTGAGTCAGGCTCATCTTAGTCCTTAAAGTGACCTCTTTGCTCTTGAACATTTTAAAGGACAAAGGTCTTTTGCAGATGATTTGCCCAATGCAATACATTATTTGATTTCTTGACTGCTGCTTCCATAATCACTGATTGTGAATCCAAGTAAAATGAAATCCTTGCCAACTTCAATCTCTTCTCCTTTTATCATAATGTTGTATATTAGTCCAGTTGTTTTTGTTTTCTTTACACTCAGCATCAATCTACACTAACAACTGTATTTTTTTTATATTCATTAGCAAGTACTTCAATTCTTCTTCACTTTCAGCAAGCAAGGTAGTGTAATCTACATATTGCGGTTGTTGATGAGTCTTCCTTCAATCCCGAAGCTACATTCTTCTTCATGTAGTCCAGCTACTTAGATTACTTACTCAGAGCACAGATTGAATGAGTATGGTGAAAGAATACAATCCTGACACAGATCTTTCCTGATTTTAAACCATTCGGCGTCCCCTTGCTCTGTTCGAAAAACTACCACTTGGTCTATGTATAGTTTCCACATGAGCACAGTTAACTCTTCTGGAATTCCTATTCTTCACTGTGAGCCCTAATTTGTTATGAAACACTTTTACATAGCCAATAAAACACAAGTAAACATTTTCCTGGTATTCTCTGCCTTCAGCCAAGATTCCTCTGATGTTAGCAATAATAGTCCTAGTTGAACTTGCTTTTCTGAGTCTGACTTGGGTTTCTGGTAGCTCCTTGTCAATGCATTGCTACAACCATTTTTAAATTATCTTAAGTAAAATTTTGTTTGCCTGTGGTATTAATGATATTGTTCAATAATTTCCATATTCTGTTGTGTCATCTTTCTTTGGAATGGGCACAAATATAGATGTCTTCCAGTTGGTTGGCTAGGTACCCTGTCTTCCAAATTTCTTGCTATAGACAGGTAAGGTTTTCCAGCATAGCTTCAATTGCAGAAGTATCTCAATTGGTTTTCATCTGGTCCTTGGAATCTTGTTTTTGCCTATACCATCAGTGTAGCTCGGGCTACTTCCTTCAGCATTGTTGGTTCTTGATCGTTTGCTATCTACTGAAGTGGTTATGCATTAACCAATTCTTTTTGGTGCAATTGATTCTCTATATTCCTTCCTTTTTTTTTTTTTTAATGCTTCTTTTGTCATTCAGATTTTTTTCCATAGAATTCTTTAATATTGCAACTAGAGCTTGAATTTTTTCATCAATTCTTTCAATTTGAGAAATGCTGAGCAGGTTCTTCCCTTTTGGTTTTCTTACTCCAAGTTCTTGCACATTTCCTTTTAATGCTTTGTGGTCTAGAACCACTCATTGAAATTTTCTGTTAAGGTCTGTTATATTATCATTTTTTGCTGTCTGCTTCATATCTAAAAACAAGTTTTAGAGTCTTTTATGACACCCATTCTGGTCTTTATAAAATTAATAATTGGGACTCCTGGTGTGATGCTATAGGACCAACACTGGACTGAGAACCACAAGGTCAGCATTCAAGCCCACCAGTTGCTCCTCAGAAACACTATGCAGGGTTGCTATCAGCTGGATCTGACTTGAAGGCACTTAACAACAACAGAGACTATAAAAATCGATGGTACATTATCCAGAATGTCCCTTAGAGGTGACAGTGGCAAGACCTAGGCTATCTCCTTTGGACAAGTCATTAGGAAAGACCAATTGTTAAAAACACCTTTTCTTTTTTAGATTTTATTGTGAGTTGAGTGATAACATTGGTTTTGCACTCATCGTTTCATTGCAATGATTACAATCTCCTCTGTGCATCATCATTCAACAGTATTTGCTTCTATTCCCTCTGGTGTTTTGTTTCTGATGTACACAAAATCACTCAGGAATATATAATCATTTAAACAACCAAAGAGCACACAAGCCTTTCTCTTTCCATGAGTCCAAATTCTTCAGCTGCTTCGTTTCTCCATGTCCTCATCTCTGCCTCCATCTCAGGATAGGGCCCCACATTCCACTGGTGCTCTTCTCCATTGATGGTCCTAGAGTCCTCTGTTCCTGGACTGTAAGATTAACTACTCCCCACTTAAAAGGGGACTTTTATAAAGTTAAAAACAACAACAAAACCCCCAGAAATCCACAACAATGGACTCAAACATACCAATGATTTTGGAGATAATGCAGAAACAGGATTCTTTTGTACAGTTCCACAAAGTTTGCCATGACTTAGAGGGTACCAGAGGCAAGTCATCTGCAACTATCCACAACAACAATAAAACTGATGTTTTTTTAGAACTGATAAAATTCAGTAATAAGCTGTCTAGTAGAGGCAGCTGCTATAAGCAAAAATAAAGTAAAGCAAGTGGAAAGAATCCAGTAGTGAGGAGGGCATGTTGTTGCTGCTAAGTGTTATTGAGTCAGTTCTGACTCATAGCAACCCTGCATAGGGCATCCAAGGAGCAGTTGGTGGGTTTGAACTGCTGACCTTGTGGTCCCTGTTCCAGTGCTGATCCTACAGAGTCACACCAGGAGTCCGAGGAGGGCATACACATGTCTATTTTAGATAGAGAAGCACAGGGATCCTCTCTGGGGTGGCTAAGGAGTACAGGTCAGCATGGGTTTCAGAAAGAAGTCTGGACTGGTATTGGGAAAGAGAATTTCAGGGAGTCGGAACAGCAAGTGCATGATAGAAGTAGAAATGAGGAAAGGAATGTTCAAGGAACCACAGGAGGCTTCAGGGAATGACTGTGAAGGAAATCACAGATGAGATCAGGAAAGCCAGCAAATCACTTGGCGTCACGGTAGCATTGATGAAGACCAACTGAATTTTGAGTGTCATGAGAAGCCACTCAAATATATCTAACAGCACAGTGACATTCTTAGATGTGTGCTTAAAAGGATGGCTTTTGCTGCCATTAAAAATGGACTGCAGGCAATGGGTGTAAGGGTGGAAGCAAGATTACACCTTGGCAGGAGATTTAAGAGAGAATGAGACACAAGAAGGTGGAGACAGATTTTATGTGTGAAACTCATGAGAGAGAATTTGTGCGGTAAGGCTAAGTAGAGATAGGGATCAGTAGTAAAGCAGGGCATTGGTCTAGGGAGGGTTTAGATTTCCTTGTTTACATTATTCTTTTACAATGGGAGACATAATGGAGGTATGTGAATGATAGCTATTCACTCTCTAGGACAAAGAAGCTGATAATGAAGAGGAACCAACAAGGTCCTTCCCCCTTGTCTCCTGGGGCTTTTCATTGGACAAAGGAAAGGGGTGTGTAAAACATTTGTACTTACATTGCCCCTTACTCTTGAGGATACAAAAATCATACTCATACATAGTTCATGTTGCTTGGCTCTTTGCTGCTCTAATTTTTCTCTTCAAGACTGAACATTGTTCAGAGTAGTCCCCTGTGGTTGTCTCCATGCTTAGTCCTGTTTATTTATCTTCAGCATTTCAACCTAGCAGTAAATGTTCCATTGGCGTGGAGGACAAAATTCTAAGGTAACAGAATTTTGAAGGTTAGCAGGTAGCAAAAGGTCACCTTTTATTGACTCTTGATAGCGTCTTTTTATGTAGAACCACAGTTATTGGAGTCCTCAAAAATGTTTAGCGCTTTTTTCCTTGTGAATAGTTCAAGTATATTTGAGCCGTCGGACAGTTGTTTAATGATGTGTGAAGTGGTTTTCTCACAGGGAAATCAGAGTGTAACTTGAATCTTAAAATCATTGTGCTGAGATCACATCTGTGATTTAAAAGGTACTGAGCAATGGAATGCTCCACCTTCCCAACCTCAACTTTGTCTTTTTTTCCTTCCCAATTCCTCGCTCCCTGACCTCTGACCTTTATTTTTTTGGAAACAGGAAGTTATCTTTAAAAGATGTGCAGAGAAGGAAGAACAGATATTTCAACTCATGGCAAAATAAAAATATGTACCTAATTATATTTCCTTTATTATACTTAATCATTGTTGCTAGGCACCATCAAGTTGGTACCAACTCATGCGACGGTATGCACAATATAATGAAACTATGCCCGGTCCTGGGTCAACTTCACAATCATAGCTACATTGGAGCACATGGAGGCCAATGTGCCAATCCATCTTGCTGGGGATCTTCATCTCTTTCTCCGACCCTCCAAGTTACCAAACATGATGTCCTTCTCCAGGGACTGTTCCTTCCTGATAACATATCTGAAGCATGTGAGACGAAGTTTGGCCATCCTGGCCTCCAAGGAGCATTCCGGCTGTACTTCTTCCAACACAGATTGCTTGGTTGTTTTGGCAGCTCATGGTACTTTTAATCTTCTCCTCCAACACTATAACTCAAATGCCTCAATTTTTCTATGGTCTTCCTTATTTTCTGTCCAACTTTCACATGCATATGAGGTTATTGAAAATACCATGGCTTAGGCCAGGCACACCTTAGTCCTCAAGCTGATGGCATCTTTACCTTAGTCCTCAATCTGATGTCTTTGCTCTTGAACCCTTTAAAGAGACCTTGTACAGCAAGATGTGTCAAGTCAACCTCATGTCAACCTATGCACAACAGAATGAAGCACTGCCTGGTCCTGTGCCCCCCCCCCTCCCATGATCCATTGTGAGTCAAACTTTGTGATTCATCAGGTTTTAACTGACTGTTTTTAGAAGTAGATTGCTAGGTCTTTCCTCGTAGCCTGACTGAGTCTGGAAGCTCAACTGAAATCTGTTTAGTATAAATGCAACATTAAAGCCTCCACTGACAGATTGGTGGTGATTTCACGTAAGGTGCATTGGCTGGGAATAACACATAGCCCTCACACATGAAAAGCAAGAATTATATTGCTAAACCAACAAAATTATTTATAATTCCCAAAATCCATTACCTTCAAGTTGGTTCTCAGAAACCCTATGAGGACAGAGCAGAGTTGTTCCACAGGGTTTCCAAGGCTATAAATCTTTACAGAAGTAGAGTGCCACATCTTTCTCCCAAGGGGTGGTTGGTGGGCTTGAACCACAGTCTTTTTGGTTAGCAGTCTAACTCACAGTGCCACCAAGGACTGAACCAATGAAATTACATATAATATATATATTGTTGGTGTCCTGGTGTGGCATTGTAGGATAAGAACTGGATCTCAAGTAGATTTGAACCTCAAGGTGGGCAGTTCAAAGTCACCAGCTGCTCTTCAGAAATCTTACATAAGGTCGCTATGAGTTGGAATCAACTCAACAGCAGCTAACAATAATAACAATTGTTGCCCTGTTATAATAATGACTCCCTCTAAGATAGGATGATGTATTTTAAAAACACAACAAAATATAAACCTATTGCCTCTGAGTCATTTAAACTCATTCACACATAGAGACCCTATAAGACAGTAGAACTATGCCACAGTGTTCCCAAGGTTACAATCTTCATGGAAGCAGGTTGGCACATCTTTCTCCAGTGGAGCGGCTGGTGGACTCAAACTGCTGACCTTTGGATAAGCAACTGCATACTTAACCACTGCTCCATGAGAGGTCCTATAGAACGCATTACATAGCATAAGAAAAGATGCTTCCTTCCAGGGAAATGATGTTCAACATGGACTATCAAACAAGGCCATCCTCTTCCTTCATCACTATCTCAGGTCTAGAGAGAAGGACCATAATCAGAGTGTGTACAATTGATGGTTCAGTTCCGAAGGCCCGTGGGCAGGCTGGTCTCACTCTGGGTTAGAGAACCCAGGTTAGGAGTCTATGTCAGAATCCACATTTACCTATTCCTCTCTTCTGCCCTTTTCCTCCTTTCTCCTCTGGCCTATTGGTGGCCTTTATCTGCTCACACTGTCCTCCACCATCTCTCAGCACTTCTCCTGTCTAGGTGGAAGAATTAGCCAGTCTTTGGTTAATGAACTTCTGCCATTGCTCCCCCATTTCTCATTTCAACTTGCCTGTCCTTTGTCTCAGCCCTTCACATAGACCATCTTTGTTAAGAGTCTAATGTGTTCTTTGCTGCTAAGATAATGGCTGTTAATGTATTAATGTATTCATTAACTTCTAGGTGAGATGCTGATATTTGAACAGTAGCTTTCTACAGAAAACAAACAAACCAAGTGGTTCTCAATCATTTTCTCAATTGTCCTGAGAAATAAAGCACACTGACTTCTACTTGAATAGTGGATAAAAGTAGGACTCCAGAGATAGAAAACTGTGAATTTGATTTACCAGTTAACCAGTTACTGGGTATGTAAGTTCGGGCAACTTTATTGATTTACTCATCAATGGTTTACTCATGTGAAGTGTCACAAAGCATTTTTACATATGGACTAAGTGTCAGGCTCTTTCCTAGCCTCTGGGAATAAAGTGTCTTAGGCTGGATTCTCTAAGGGAGGAAAACCAATGAAGCATACATATAAATAGAGAGAGACAGATATATTTCAAGGAACTGTCTCACAGTTATGGAGACTGGCATAGCTTGCAACTGTGGGTCAGGTGCATGTTGGGAGCGTCTCCAAACTCATGTGGTTGTAGGGTCTGATGAACCCAAATTTGCAAGTCAGACAGCAGGCTGATATCAGGGTTATGGGAACAGGTGACTCCTAAACCTGCAGATTAGGAGACAGATGAAAAGCTTCTCAGATCCCAAAAATCACAGGTCAGATGGCAATGTAGGAATGAAAGAGAAAGTTTTGCCAGAATATCAGTTTATACCATGGATATGAGTCACACCCCCAAGGAAACTCCTCCTCCAACTGATTGGCTGCTCATATCAGATCACAAAAAAATGGGAGGTGATTACACGGTGGTGGTGGCTGTGTGCCATGGAGTCGGTTCCGACTCATAGCGACCCTGTACAGGGTTTCCAAGGCTATAAATATTTATGGGAGCAGAGAGCCTTATCTTTCTCCCACGAAACAGCTGGTAGTTCCGAACTGCTGACCTTGCGGTTCGCAGCCGAATTCGTAACCACTATGCTACCAGAGGCAAAACACAGAAAATCATGTTGTTGCTTGGTGCCATCAAGCTGGTCCCATCTCAGTGATCCTCTGCGCAATAGAATGAAACCCTGTCCAGTCCTGTACTGTCCTCACAGCTGTTATTATATTTGAGTCCCTTGCTGTTGCTACTGATTCAATCCATCTCTTTGTGGGGATGTCCTTTTTTTTTTTTGCTGGTCCTCCACCTTACCAAGCATGATGTCATTCTCCAGAGACTAATCTCTCCTGATAACATGTACAAATGTAAGAGACAAAGTCTCACCATCTTGGTTTCTAAGGAGCATTCTGATGGTACTTCTTCCAACACAGATTTGTTTATTCTAGCAATCCACGGTCTTTTTAATATTCTTCTCCAACATGACAATTCAAATGCATCGATTCTTCTGTGGTCTTCCTTACCCATTGTCCAATTTTCACATGCATATGAGGTCATTTAAAATACCATGGATTAGTCTTAAAAATAATGATCTTTGCTCTTTAACACTTGAAAGGATCTTGTGCAGCAGATTTGCCTAATGCAATACGTCCTTTGATTTCTTGATGGCTGCTTCCATGAGTGTTGATTGTAGACCCAAGCAAAATTTGTGTTGAAGTGTGAAAACTTCAATCTTTTCTCCATTTATCATGATGTTATTGGCTGATCCAGTTGAGAGGATTTTTGTTTTCTTTACATTGAGGTGCCGTCCATACTGAAGGCTGTAGTGTTAGATCTTCATCAGTAAGTGCTTAAGTCCTTCCAGCAAGCAAGGTTGTATCATCTGCATATGGCAGGTTATTAATGAGTCTTCTTCCAATCCCGATGCCACATTCTTCTACATATAACCCAGCTTTTTGTATTATTTATTTATCATACAGATTGAATAAATATGGTGAAAAGATACAAGCCTGGTATACATTTTTCCTGATTTTAAAGTAGTCAATATCCCTATAGATCACCGTTACTAACAACAGCTTTTGATGAATGAGAAATAAGTATGGGAATGATAATGAAAACAGCACAGGATTCAGCGATACTTCTTTTTATGATGTATAAGGTCATTATGAAGGAGCTCTGGTAGCATAGTGGTTACGAATCGGGCTGCGAACCTTAAGGTCAGCAGTTCGAA
>NW_006408572.1:15307725-15314841 GCF_000296735.1 Chrysochloris asiatica
CATGGAATGTTGTTGTTGTATGCTGTGGCGTCCTTTCTACTCATAGTGACCCTGTCTGGGATTTCCTAGGAGCAGCTGATGGATTTGAACTACCGACCTTGTGGTTAGCAGTCCAGTGCTTATCCTGTAGAGCCACACCAGGACTCCTTGCTGTTCTATTTAGCCCTGGAATAGTACTTAGCAGTATAATGGAACAAACTCGACAGAATGCATGGATCTTGTACTGAAAGACGTCAATCTCAAAACCTTTCATACTACTTGAGTCCATTTATGTAACATTGAAATGGCAAAACAAAGAGCTGGAGAACAGATTGGTGGTTGCCTAGGAACAGGGGTAAGCTTAAGGGATGCTTTGATAACAGAAAGATAGCACACGGCAGTTTCCTCGTGGTGATGTATGTCTTCATGGATCAAATTGCTAACATTATGCAAATGAATGCATTAAATAATGAATGCGTTTAAACAGCTGAACAAGATCTACCGTCCAGTTGAAAGGATTGTATCAATGTCAGTTTCCTAATTTTGGTGTTGTTTTACAGTCCTGTCATCTTTGGAGGAAGTTGGGTACAAGGTATATGGAACAATATGTGCTATTTCAAAGTACCTGGGCTTTGCAACTAGTTCATTCACTTAGCTGCTAACTGAAAGGTTCGGATGTTTGGAGGAAAGAGCTGGTGAAATACTTCTGGAAAGTCAACCATTGGAAAACTTAGGGAGCACAGTTCTTCTCTGACACACATAAATTGCATTGGTCTCAACTGGTCTGATGCACTATTTGACTATCTTCCAGTGAGTCTATAATTATCATTTTTATGCTCTAAAAATTGGACCACATGAATTTTACAGGGTGATATTGACATTTTGTGAGTTACCATGATGTCTACAATTCAGAGTATTCAATTGTTTCCAGAAATAACATCAGCAGCTAAAGTTGGCACTAGAAAACCCACTGGGAGAGATGGGGAACTCACACACATTTAATTAGGAACCATAGGTGATAGAAAATTGTAAATGATGACAATAGGTCTGTTTCTTGGGAAATATATTCAGACCTTAAAAGTGGGTGATGCTTCAGACATAGGACAGGGATGGGGTCCGCTTAAATAGAATGCAGGTTTATTTCTGCTTGACTTATTAGCCTGGTGACTCTTACCCTGGGGATCCCTAGAATGATCTTGTATTGCTTGTGATCAGTGAAGTTAAAAAACTAAAAGGAATAAGGAAAGTTTCTTTGATAGATTCGTAGGGTCAATGTTTTGAAAGCACTGTCATTGTTGTTAAATACCATCCAGTCAATTCTGACTCATAATGACCTTACATAGGGTTTCCAAGGAGCAGCTGGTTGGTTTGAACCACCAACTTTGTGATTAGCAGACCAGTGCTTATCCTTCAATACCACACTGGTGGTAGTGATGGTTGTGTGCCATGGAGTCAGTTCTGACTCATAGAGACCTTGTATGGGTCTTTTCCGGAGCAAAAAGCCTCATTTTCCCCTGTGGATTCAAACCAACATGTAGCCTGCTACACTGCCAGGATCCTTCAGCTCTCCACTTGTTATTAAGTGCCATCGAGTCAATTCAGATTCATAGTGACCCTGTCTATCTCATTTTAAATCTGTGCTGGAGCAGAAAGCCTCAACTTTCTTCCAAGGAGTGGTTGGTGGGCTCCAACTGCAGACCTTGTGGTTAGCAGTCCATTGTTTATAAGAAGGAGCCATTGTGCTCCTCAGCACCACACCAGTTATCAAAAAATTAAAGTGTGAATAAATGGAGTATATGAATTTTACAGGGTGATAGTGACATTTCGTGAGTTACCATGATGCCTATAATTCAGTGTATTCAATTGTTTCCAGAAATAGCATCAACAGCTAAAGTTGGCACTAGAAAACCCACTGGGAGAGGTGAATAAACGGAGTTCTGGTGTGGCGCTGCTGGGTAAGCACTGGAGAGTTCACCAAAAGGTCAGTAGTTCAAACCCATAAACCAGTGACTGTCAAGTCTATTCTGAGTCTTTGTGTAGTACAAATGGTTCAAAACTTGGCTGTTAACCAAAAGGCTGGAGGTTCCACTTCATCGGGGATACCTCAAAAGGCTTGGAGATCTGCTGTGGACAAAATCAGCCACTGAAATCCCTAGAGATCATAGTTCTACTTGACAGCAACATGTTATTGAATATAACGTAAGTGATAGCATTAATAAATACTCAGGAAAACAATTTTGTCTCTAAGTAAAGAATTTTTACATCTTATTTGTCGGTTGCGGATTCAAGTTCAACCAAATCCAACCATTCTTTTTTGTTTTTTAAATGTTTTATTGTGAATTGTGTGATAGTTTACATGGGAGAGCATTAGTTTTACATTTATCCTATCGTATATAATTTCATTGCCATGGTTACAATCCCCTCCATGCATCATCAACCAACCAAAGGGTATACCCTGCAAGCCTGCCCTCTGGTCATCAGCACACAGGCTCTCTCCCTCTTTGGGTCTAAAGTCCCCAGCTACTTCATCTCTCCACGTCATCATCTCAGCCTCCATCTCTGGTGTCACTGCTTCTCCGGGTAGGGTCCCACTCTCTGCTTTTCTTCCCTGATGGTCCCAGGGACCTCCACTCCTGGACTGCAAAGTCAATCACTCCTCTCCTTTTGCTACAAAACGTATACCTTTTACATTTTCAAGCCTCACAGTCAGTCCTGATAGTAATTATTCACTACTGTACCACATGGGTGCCATCCCCATCTCCTTTCATCAGCCCTTCCCAGACAGACTGGATACTACTTACTGGAGATTCCACCCTCCTTGGCACCCCCTGGACCTAGGCTCCCTCTTGAAAGCTTGTAAGACAGTCACTTCTTGCCTTTGTAACCTCCCCGCCCCCATTTTGGGTAGCCAATGTCCAAGTTGCCCATCCCTGTCTACTTTGTTTATGGGTGGGAATGATCCTCACTGTAAAGATTTGTCCCCTGTTTTGAGCTACTGCATCCATAGGTGTAGGTCAAGTTCATCAAATTGTATCAGATTACTTTTTTCCCCCTCTTCTTTCTTCTTCTAGTTGAGTTCTAATCATCCAGCCATTGAAGCCAGGTCAAATGGGTATTATCTGCAAGTGTGGGTGTTCTTGTGCATATGCCCTCTCTTCTCATCAGCTGGACACTTCATTCTCCACTCTGGTCCTCTGTGGCTATGTCACTGACTCTGGGTCCAGGAATCCCCAGGTCTTGCCATACTGCTGGCCAACCAGGTCTCCATCTGGGTTCACAGGAGACTATTGAATGAGGTAGGGCTTAGCTTGCAGCTTCATTACTGTTTTCCCTTCAGTTCCCCTTATCCCTGACCAACGTGGTCAGCAGTCAGAGCAAGTGTCTGCTCATCTATTCCCATTGAGTCTCAGTCTTGGAAGGGGGTTTGCCCTGAGGGGACCCGACCACTTGCCTTGATGTCTCCTGGGCAAGCAACGTGCTTGTTCCTGTAGTATTCAGTAGGCCAAGCATTGTTTTTTAGGTGCAAAAGTGTTGTTAGCATAATGGCTTCCTTTATAAGTAAATCCTGTGGAAATTACCTTGTTAGATTGATAACCCTGTGGTTAGAGTTCTAAAAACACTGTAAAAACAAATTATTTAATTCTATTTCAAAACCTTTTCAGATTGAATAAACAAGGCTGAATAAGTCACTGGTTAATCTGCATTTGCATTAAAAACTTGAGAAGTGAAGTATTTATAGCTCTGTTCCTCTAGGCACCTGCAAAAAAACCACATTTTCTACATGGGTTCTCTTTTGACAGCCTGCAGCTCCTTTTGAATAAATGTCTCCTGGGAACCTCATGCAGATAATTTATGCTAAAATTACTCCCTAGGATGAGGAGGGGCTGGGTCTTGGTTCCCTACAACTCTTCTCTGGTGACTGAGCCTGGTGTTCTATGGTCTAGATGCCTGTTTACTGGAAACTGGTCTCTGGGTTTACTCACTCAGATGCCACCGCCAGTCTGGCAGATTTTACCAGGTGGAAGTGAATGGATTTTCCATAATGCAAGATCTCATCAGCGAATTCCTGTTCAGGAATCTCATTGTTTAATCAAGACCTGAAGTCAGAACCTTTTGGAAGGTAAATATTTAAGCTTTTGTCTCCCTATTACAAACTATCAAATGCCCCCAGCAAACTCCTCTAGTCTTAAAAAAACAAACAAAAAAAATAGATGCTATGTATGTTGGTAGAACTGGACAGACATCAAATAATGAGTGAGAATTTCACTTCTGTACTTTAAACATCGGAACAAGTTCATCTTATGTCAACAGAGAACTTCTTTAAAGATTCCAGACTATTTATTTGGGCTGAATTTAGGCAATAAAATAACTCAGGGAAGTTTAGAGTTACTGAGTTCTAGCTATGAGGTTTGCTCTTTCAGGCCACCATAGTAATGTATGTATCATTTCCTGTTTCAGAGTCATCTGTTGTTGTTGTTGTTGTTAAGTGCCATCAAGTCGGTTCCTACTCATAACAACCCTATATGTGGTTTCTGAGGCTGTGAATCTTTGCAGGAACAGAAAGCCTCATCTTTCTTGGGTGGAGCAGCTGGTGTGCTCAAATCACTGACCTTGTGGTTCATAGTCCAGTGTTTATTCTGCAGAGCCACCATGCAGACAGTAAGAAAGTACAATTTTATGGAAGTTGGACTATTTACTCAATTCTAACCCAAGAGGGTCAAACTTCATCTCTCATACTTCGGACATATTGTCAGGAGGGACCAGTTGCTGGAGAAGGATATCATGTTTGGTAAGGTGGAGGGTCAAAGAAAAAGAGGAAGACCCCCCAGCAAGATGGATTGGCCAAGTGGCAACATCGATGGACTCAAGCGTGGCAACAGTAGTGAGGTTGGCCCAGGATCAGGCAGTGTTTCGTTCTGCTGTGCATAAAGTCACTATGGGTCGGTACCAACTTGATAGCACCAAACAACAACAACAACAACCCAAATCAATTGCTGACAAGTCAATTCCTACTCATGATGACTCTACGTGTATCAGAGTAGAGCTGTGCTCCATAGGGTTGTCAATGGTTGGTGTTTTGGAAGTAGATGGTCAGGTCTTTCTTTCTATATGCCTATAAGTGGGCTTGGACCACCAACCTTTCAGTTAGCTGCTGAGTACTTAACCATATAAGTACCATCCAAGCTCTAAGCACCTTGAAATGAAAGTGGGCTGATTATGTGCCATCTAGAATTTCTATTGTGGCGCTGTAGGATCGGCACTGAACTGCAAACCACAAGGTCAGCAGTTCAAACCCACCATCCACTCCTCAGAATGCTTATACAGGGTCGCTATGAGTTGAAACCAATTCAACAGCACTTAACAACAACCATTTCTGGTGGGACAATGGTGAAAGCGCTCGACTGCTAACTGAAAAGCCAGTAAGTCACGTGCTGATCCATGAAGAAAAGAACTAGAGATATGTTCCAGTAAAGATTACAGACTAGGAACCCGGATGGGACAGTTGTACACTATATCCTCTAGGGTCTTGTGAGTTGAAATTGACTAGATGGCATACAGCAACAACCAACCCCCCTCTGTTCTTCCTTCCTTGCTCTCCATGCCTCCCCTACATCCTTCTCTCCCGTCTTTTCTGTTTCTAGTTTAAAGAGTGCATTTTAATGCTTGCGTGGCAGTTTGCTTTATTGTTACTTTTGTGTATCAGACAGAAACAGTAGGTCCGACTATGTTTCTGAAGACCTTTCCATCAATCTGCAGTGATTGCAATCCCAGTGAGCTTTTTTTAATATTCCTGGATATCTGCTATGTGCTAATGTCTGCAAGACATGTTGCAACTGTGATTTCATTGATTCCTTTTGATGTCTGTGATGGTTCATTTCGTGTGTCAACTTGGCTAAACTATGATTCACGGTGGTTTGGCCAGATTCTGGACTGGTTATTGTTCTGTTATGGAATGTAAGCGCCAACCATGATATGATATAATGGAATCAGTCAGTCAGTTGAAAAGTGTGTTTCCTAGGGGGTATGATCTTTCTCTAGATGATAAAAGGATAGTCCAGCAGAGCTCAATTTCTCTTGACCCTGAATTCTTCTCATTGCCTGACCTCCAGATCTTAGGACGGAAGCATGCAAAAGTTGCCAGATCTCTGCCTAACCTAAAGATTTTGGATTTGCCAGTCCCCAAGATCCCGTGAGCCAGCAGAGGTCTCCAGCCTGTTGTCTGACCCGTGGATTTAGGACTTGTCCATCCCCATACTTGTGTGAGTCATTTCCTTGAGGTAAATCTGTGTGTGTGTGTGTGTGTGTGTTTGTGTGTGTGTGTGTATCCACACTGTCATCGAGTCAGTTCTAACACATAGGAACTCTATAGGGTTTCGGAGGCAGTAAATCTGTATGGGGACAGAAAGGATCATCTTTCTCCCAAGAAGCTGTTGGTGGATTGTAACTGCTGAACATGCGCTGTGGTTAGCAGCCCAATGGGTAACCCACTATGTCACTATGTTGTTGTTGTTAGGTGTTATCAAGTTGGTTCTGACTCATAACAACCCTGCTCTGTCCTGCACTGTCCTTACAGCTGTTGCTAAGCTTGAGTGCATGTGCCAGTCCATTTCATTGAGTGTCGTCATCTTTTTTTTCCCAAAACTCCATTTTACCAAACATAATATCCTTCTCCAGGGATTGGTCCCTCCTGATAATATTGTCCGAAGTGTGAGAGATGGCATCTTGGTATCCTGGCCCAGGATCAGACATTGTTTCATTCTGCTGTGCATGGGGTCGCTATGAGTCCGTTCCGACTCGATGGCACCTGACAACAACAACAAGGAGCGTCTGGCTGTACTTCTTTAAAAACAGATTTGTTTGTTCTTCTAGAAGTCCATGGTACTTTCAATATTCTTCTCCAACACCATAACTCAAATACAATAATTCCTGTACAGTCTTCCTTATTCATTGTTCAACTTTCACATGCATATGTTGTTGTCATTGTTAGGTATCTTCAAGTCGGTACAGATCTTATGCACAGCAGAAAGAAACACTGCCCGATCCTGGGCCAAACTCACTACTGTTGCCATGCTTGAGTCCATCGATGCTGCCACCTGGCCAATCCATCTTGTTGAGGGTCTTCCTCTTTTTCTCTGA
>NW_006408572.1:15314941-15323902 GCF_000296735.1 Chrysochloris asiatica
CACATTTTCCTTCATATAACCCAGCTTCTCAGATTATTTGCTCAGCATACAGGTTGAATAAATATGGTGAAAGAATACAACTTTGTCACACAGCTTTCTTAATTTTAAGCCATTCAGTGTTCCCATGTTCTGTTCAAACAACTGCCTCTTGGTCCAGGTACACATTCCTCATGAGAACAATTAAGTGTTCTGGAATACTCATACTTCCCAATGTTGTCCATAGCTTGTCATGATCTACACAATCAAAAACCTTTGCATAGTGAATAAAGTACAGGTAAACATCTTTCTGATAGTCTCTGCTTTCAGCCAAGATCCATCAGACATCAGCAATGATATCCCTTGTTCCACGGCCTCTTCTGAAATCTGGAAATTCTCTGTCAATATATGATTGTAGCTGTTTTTGTATTACCTTTAGCAAAACTTTACTCGCATGGGGTATCAAAGAGATTATCTGATGATTTCTGTATTCCAGCGGGTCACCGCTCTTTGGAGTGGGCACAAATATGGATCTCTTCCAATCAGTCGGCCAGATAGTTGTCTTCCAAATTTCTTGTCAGAGGTGAGTGAGTGCCTCCTGTGCCGCTTCACTTTCTTGAAAAATTTCAGTTTTTATTCCATCAAGTCCTGGTGCCTTGTTCTTTGCCAATTCCTTCAATGCACCTTGGACTTCCTCCTTCAGTAGCATGCATATGAGGTTATTGAGAATATCATGGCTTGGGGTCAGGAGCACCTTAGTCCTCAACCTGACATCTTTGTTCTTGAACACCTTAAAGAGGTCTTGTGCAGTAGGTTTGCCTAATGCAGTGCGTCATTTGATTTCTTGACTGCTGCATCCATGATTGTCGATTGCAAATCCAAGCAAAATAAAGTCCTTGACAACCTCAGTCTGCTCTCCATTTATCATGATGTTATTTATTAGTCCATCTCTAAGGAATTTTGTTTTCTTTACACTGACGTGTAACTCATAATGAAAGTTCTGACCTTTGATCTTCATCAGTAAGCATTTTAAATCCTCTTAACCTTCAGCAAGCAAGATTGTATTATCTGCATATCCTAGGTTGCTAATGAGTCTTCCTCCAATCCTAATGCCCTGCTTTTCTTCAGATAATCCAGTTTCTCAGATTATTTCCTCAGCATTGTTGTTGTTGTTATGTGCTGTCAAGTCAATTCCAACTCATAGTGACCCTGTATGGGGTTTCTGAAGAGTGGCTGGTAAGTTTGATCCACAAACTTTTGGTTCAAATGTATGCGGTCGAATGCTTAGCTTGTATTCAATCAGAATACAGATTGAATAAGTATGGTGAAAGGATACAACCCTGGTACACATCTTTCCTGAGTTTAAACCATTCAGTATCCTCTGTTTGTTTGAATGACTGCCTCTTGGTCTTATGTACAGGTTCTTTATGAGCGCAATAAACTGTTCTGGAATGCCCATTCTTCACAATGTTATCCATAGCTTGCCATGGTCCACACAATCAAAAGCTTTTGCATAGTCACATAGTTGCAAAAACACAGCTAAACATCTTCCTGGTATTCTCAGCTTTCAGCCAAGATCCATCTGACATCAGTAATGATATCTCTTGTTCCATGTCCTCATCTGAATCTGACTTGAGTTTTTGGCGACTTTCTGTTGATGTGTTGTTACAGCCTTTTTGAATGATCTTCAGAAAAATTTTACTTGCATGTGGTATTAATGATATTGTTCCACGATTCCCAAATTCAGTTGGGTCACCTCTCTTGGAATGGACACAAATATGGGTCTCTCCCAATCTGTTGGCCAGGTAGCTGTCCTTCAAATGTGTTGGCATAGATGAGTGAGTACCTCCAGTTCTGTATCAGTTTGTTGAAAGATTTCAATTTGTATTCCGTAAGTTCTTGGAAACTTTTTTTTTTTTTTGGGCCAATATCTTCAGTGCATCTTGAACTCCTTCCTTTATTACTATTGGTTCTTGATCATATGCTACCTCTTGAAATGTTTGGATATTGACCATCTCTTTTCAGTACAGTGAATCTGTGTATAGTATTCATCTTCTTTTGATGTTTTCTGCATCATTCAATATTTTGCCCAAAGAATTCTTCAGTATTGAAAGTCGATGCTTGAATTTTTTCTTCAGTTCCTTCACCTTGAAAAATGCTGAGCTTTTTCTTCCCTTTTAATTTTCTAACACCATATCTTTGCATATTTCATTATATTACTTGACTTTTTCTTCTCGAGTTACTTACCTTTGGAATTTTCTGTTCAGCTTTTTTAACTCCTCATTTCTTCCATTCACTCTAGCATCTCTACATTGGAGAGAAATTTTCAGAATCTGTTCTGACATTTATTTTGGCCTTTTCTTTCTTTTCTGTTTTTAAATGACCTTTTGCTTTATTATTACCACATAATATTTTTGATGTTATTTCACAGCTCTTCTGGTTTTGGTCCATATTATCTAATGAATCAAATCTGTCCTTGAGATGGTCTCTAAATTCATGTGGGATATGTTACAGGGCATATTTTGGCTCTGGTGAACTTGATTTGATTCTCTTCAGCTTCCACCTAAATTTGCATATGAACAATTGATGGGCTATCCCACAGAAGGTTCCTGGCCTGGTTTTGGCTGATGATATTGAGCTTTCCCACAGTCAATTCTCACAGATGTGTCGTTGTTGCAACAGAAGAAAACACTGCCCAGCCCTGGACCTACTTCATAAATGTTGCTATGCTTGAGCCCATTGCTGCGGTCACTGTGCAATCCATCTCGTTAAGGGTCTTCCTCTTTTTCTCCAACCCTCCACGTTACCAAACATGATGTCCTTATGTAGTGACTGGTCCCTTCTGATAATATGTCCAAAGTATGAGAGATGAAGTCTGGCCATCCTGGCTTCCAAGGAGCACTCTGGCTGCACTTCTTTCAGCACAGATTGGTTTGTTCTTTTGGCAGTCCATGGTACTTTTAATATTCTCCTCTAACACCATAACTCAAATGCATTGATTCTTCCTTATTCACTGTCCAACTTTCACATGCATCTGAGGTCTTTGGAAATATCTTGGCTTGAGCCAGATGTACGCTAGTTGATTTCTGTGTATTCCATCTGGTGACGTACATGCATATTATCACCTTTTATGCTATTTCAAAGAGGTATTTGCAATAAATAAGTAATTGGCCTAGCAAAATTCTATCATATGATCTCCGACCTTGTTTCTATCACCAAGGCCATATGTTCCAACTACTGACTCTTCGTCTTTGTTTCCAACCTTCACATTCTAATCACCAGTAGTTATCATCAATACATTTTTTTTAATGTTTTATTATGAATTATGTGATAGTTTTCATGGGAGAACATTAGCTTTACATTCATCCTATCGTATATCGTTTCATTGCCATGGTTACAATCCCCTCCATGCATCATCAACCATCCAAAGGGTATACCCTGCAATAATACATCTTGATTGAATGTTTGATGAATTTCAAACTGAAGAAGTTGGCAGAATTCTTCAGTTTCATCATGGCTCGCGTTAGAGGTTGATGCATACATTTGAATAATGGTGGTATTAACTGTCTAGGTTAGGATGTCACTCTGCAGGAGAGAAGACAGAAAGAGACACTAGTATGTTTTACAAATGAGACTAAATTCTTAAGGACATTTCTTTTAAGCAACAGTGAGAGATCATTCATTTCTGACTGCACCAATGTTGAAATTTCCACAAGTTCTTAAAAAGTTTTACATTAACAATCATGCCCCTGTATATCTCCTC
This sequence comes from Chrysochloris asiatica, assembly GCF_000296735.1. Taxonomy (NCBI): domain Eukaryota; kingdom Metazoa; phylum Chordata; class Mammalia; order Afrosoricida; family Chrysochloridae; genus Chrysochloris; species Chrysochloris asiatica. Next base: position 15,318,681 of record NW_006408572.1, read on the forward strand.
CTGCATGGGTGAACCTTAATATTTTCTGGCTATTACAACTGTCACCTCTAACCTGGCTTAAGACACACTTCATGCATCCTTAGATGTTTGTATGTTCATGTAAATATCAATACCTGGCAACAAAACCCTTGTTGAGTAAGTCTCTTTATCAGGCACATTCTTGTGAGCAGAAGCATGGAAACACACACAGAATACAATCCAGCTCAAGATTTTGATAAATCTGAGTTACGTCTTGGCTATTTCTCTGTTTTAGAGTATCTGATACTATGCATGCTTTCTTTCCATGTACAAATGTACGGTAGTTTTTTTTTCTGTTGACTCTCTCAATGAATAAGAGCGTTTGTGGATTAAGACTTCAGATAAAATATGGCCAGAATGCAATACAACTTTTATCATCCTCCTTAAATACTATTGTGTCCTGGTATGGAACTGTAGGATAAGCACTAGACCACAAGGATGGTTTGCACCACAAGACAGGTGATTCAAATCCACCAGTTGCTTCTTGGCAATCCTATACAGCATCACTATGAGTCAGAATCAACTGACGCTACTTAACAACAACAACAACAACAACAACATACACATGAAGAATGAATGACAGCATCAGTTAGATTTTAGTTTTGTTTAATGTAAAAGATTAACAATCCTTCAGTTCTTATTGCCTAGTTTTTCTAACCAGTTGTTGACATGCATTGTTTTTCCCTGCTAAATATTGGTTTGTGTGAGAAAAGCCTGAATCATTCACCTTTAAAACCTATTGTCGCCTGTTCACCCCCTTGGTTTATATTGGTTGGTTGGTTATGTGCTGTGGAGCTGGTTCTGATTTATAGCAATCCTGAATAGGGTTTCCGAGGCTAGAAATCTTTATGGGAACAGAAAACTTCATCTTTCTCCCATAGAACAGTAGTTTCGAACTGCTGATCCTGAGGTTAACAGCCCAACTCATAATCACTACACTACCAGAGTTCCTTGGTTTATGTTAGATAGCTGATTTTAGGAATCTGTCCTTCAAATACGTTGGTACATCTCAATTAAGTATATTAATAGTAAATACTAGTGATTAGTAAATAATAAAGAACACTAATAATAAATAGTAAATTACCATGAACTGACAGTAAAATCTACCATTTATTTAGCACCTACATTGTGACAAGCATCTTATTAGCTTGAACCACTTATCTACTTTCAAAAGTTTAAAAAGACCAGCATATGACGGAAGCAGGACAAACACAAGGTGTGCCTCACCCCAAACACAGGCTAACTCATAGGAACATTATTTGAACTCTGTTGTGATTTTCTTGATAATTGTCAACAGACTCTACTTAAGTTCTTTATTATTCTCTTTTTCTTTTTCATCTGAAATTTTAACTGTTGTCATCTAGATCTCTATAAGAAAATGCATATATAATATTTTTTGAAGTGGTTTATGCCTGCAGTTCTGCCTTCATTCATTCATAAACATGTATTGGCTTATTTTGCTAACTTCACATAAAAGAAAAGAAAGACAAATTTCAAAAAAATTCAGTGCATGTGGCAGACAAAGGATCATTGCTGTAATATATATAAAATCTTTTATAGATTGTTGTTGCTAAGTACCGTGGAGTCGGTTCTGACTCATAGTGACCCTGTACAGGGTTTCTGAGACTATAAATTCTTTATGAGAGCAGAAAGCCTCATCTTTCTCCTGCGGAACAGCTGGTCATTTCGAACTGCTGAACTTGAGGTTAGCAACCCAATTCGTAACCACTACGCTACCAGATTGGTGATAAAAAAAAAAAAGTAAACTATGCCAAAGATCAGAATAGGCAATCAGTAAAAGAACAAATCCAGTTTCCTACATTTGTACGACAAGAAGCCCAACTTTACCAACATGCAGGCCAAAGCAAATGAAAGTAAAAACAAGATAATCACTTTACAAAATAAATCAAGGTGTCAAAATATATGTGTGTGTCTTTGTTGTTGTTGTTTAATACCATTGAGTTGGTTCTGATCCATTGCTACTCTGTATAGGGTTTCTGAGGAGTGGCTGGTGAACTCGAACCACTAACCTTGCAGTTTAAACAGACTGCAGTGCAGCACATTAACCCACAGTACCACAGCAGGTCTCCCGACAACAACAACACACATGTGTGGCATTGTGGGTTAGTGCACTGGATTGTAAAGTCAGTTTGAAATGCATTGTTGGTGGTTCAAGCTTACCAGCTACTCCTCAGAAACCCTATACAGGATCAATATGGGTCGGAACTGACTCGACTTGATGCTCGATAGCACTTAACAATTTTATGTAGATGGAGTCCTGGTGTGACACTGTGGGTTAATGCGCTAGACTGCAAAGCATTTTAAACTGCAAAGTCGGCAGTTCAAGCTCACCAGCTGCTCCTCGGAAACCCTATACAGGGTCTCTATGGGTTGAAACTGACTTGATGGCACTTAACAACAACAATGTATGCATACACACACACACACACACACACACACGAGGGTGAGTGAAATGTTATCTGCACTTTGGCTGCAAAATTTATTTTAGTCAACTTTTAGAAAAGAAATACAACATTTTTCAACATGAGTTCCTTGCTTTTTAATACGCTTTGTCCATCTGTCAGCAAGCTTTTGTATCCCTTATTAAAAAGGATTTAGGTTGAACTTTGAGCTCCAAATGCACTACTGGCTTCACTTCTTCATCAGAGGGGATGAAGAAATCTTTGTCCCCCAAGGGTTGCTTTCAGGAGACCAAGCCCGATGGAGCAAGATCAGGATTATAAAGAGGATGCTTTAACACCTCGAAATAAAGTTTCTTCAGAGTGTCAACAGTGTGTTCTGAGGTGTGTGGACATGCATTGTGACGCAAGATCACAATGCCCTTGGATAAGAGTCCTCTGTGTTTAATCCGAACTTTAGGCTTCAGTTCTTCCATGAGCATCTCACTGTAAGAAGCGTTGTTAATTGTTTATCCTTTTTCCTATTTAGTATTTGAATACTGACCCTTGGGAATCCCAGAAAACTATAAGCATCAATTATCTAGCTGATGGTTAACTTGGATGTTTCCATTCCATACTCTGCAGTTTACTCTCAGGCTCATAGTGATGAATCCATGTCTCATCATCAGTAATGATTTTTTAAACAAACTTTTACTTCCCTTGGAATATAGGTCCAACTTTTTGACTCACCCTCTTGTATGTGTGTGTATTATATATTGTTGTTGCAAAGTCCTGTCGAGTTGGTTCTGATTCATAGTGACCTTGTATATTTCCAAGGAGTGGCTGGTGGGTTTGGACCACCATCCTTGTTCCTTGTGGTTTGCAGTGCTGATCCTACAGCACCACACCAGGGCTCTCTCTATATATATTATATGTGTGTGTGTGTGTGTGTATTTTTGTTGTGAAGTGCCGTTGAGTCGATTCCAACCCATAGTGACCCTGTCTCTGGTGGCATAGCTGGTGGGCTCAAACCATGGATCTTGTGGTTCCATACATTGCTTATTGTATGGAACTACTGCGCTTGCCATATGTATATATGTTGTTGTTGTTGTTAAGTACCATCTACTCGGTTCCAATTCATAGCGACCCTGTACAGGGTTTCCGAGGAGCAGCTGGTGAGCTTGAGTTGCCAACCTTGTGGTTAGCAATCCAGTGACTATAATCTATACAGAAACAGATCACCAGGTCTTTCTCTTGCAGAGCTGCTAGGTGGGTTCGAACAACCAACTTTTTGGTTAGCGTGTGTCACCAGGACCCCTTGAATACACATAGCTCTTAACTATCACATACAGTAAATAGCTATTGAGTTTTAGGAGCCTGGCCAGTAGCTGATGTACTTTCATATGGCTTCTGTCTTGTAACCTCCAGGGAACAAAATCTGTTGGAGGGATGTATTAGATTTCTTGTAATCATTTCATTTCCCTTCGAATTCCTCAGCTTTAATTACAGTACTTACAATAGCGTCACACACATCCATTTCCTCTGCTCATTTATGCTTTGGACTTTCCTGGTGTGGTGCTGTAGGATCAGCACTGGACTGCAGTTCAAACCCACCTGCCGCTCCTCAGGAACCCAATACAGGGTCTTTATGAGTCAGAACAAACTCCATGGCACTTAACAACAAGAGAAATAATTTACCTCAGCAAACTATTGAGCAGAAGCATAGAATGTATACCCATGTGTGCATGTGCATACCAATTCCTGGGTGGTTCAAACAACTAACTGAAAAGTTGTCAATCCCAACCCACCCTGAGTACCTCAGAAGAAAGGCCTGGCATCCATTTCTGAAAACCCAGTTCTACTTCGCAACACATGGGATTCCCTGAGTCAGAAGAGATTTGATGAGTTGTTTTGTGTGTGTGTGTGTGTGTGTGTGTGTGTGTGTGTGTGTGTGCACATGTGTGTATATATGAAATGTAAATAAAAATATATTTTTCACTCCAGATGGTAAAAGTCATTCTTTCCTAATGAATGCTTACTCTATCTGGTATGCCCTTTTGCTTTTCATCTATAGATTCTCATGAAAGCTTCAGAACAGCTCAGGCAGCTGTGGGCTACTGTCATTTTACATATGAGCAAATCAATCTCAGGAAAATTAAATGCCTGTCCTAGGTAATGTGGTATAGCCAGTAATTGATAGAGATGTTTTTTAAATGATTATTATCAAAATACTATTATGATTTTCAAATGATTATGAAAATCAGTTGTTCCTATATTCGCTACAAGTTAATGACAATGTATTCAACCTTTTAGAATTTCATTTTTCTCATTTCTAAAACAGCTAATGTCAATTCACTAGGAAGACGTAAACATTCTAAATATTCACGTACCTAAACATGGTGCTTTAAAATACATGATGCAAACTTGACGTAGCTAAATGGGAAGAATAGTAGAACTAGTTATTAAAGTTGTAGGTTTTTTTTTAAATGTTATTCTCTCAGTAATTGATATGTTTTTATTAGGTCCATTGAGTGGATTCCAATTCACAGTAGCCCTATGCACAGCAGAATGAAACAGTGCCTCTTCCGCTCTATCATTTCAATTCTTGCTATATTTGAGCCTCTTGCTCCTGCTACTGTGCTAATCCATCTTGTTGAGGGTCTTCTTCCTCTTTTTCTCTGACCCTCCACTTCACAATGTCCTCCTTCACAGACTGGTTCTTCCTAAGAACATGTCCAAAGTATGAGAAACAAAGTTTGGCCATCTTGACTTCTAAGGAGCATTCTGTGTTTTTTCCAATACAGA
>NW_006408572.1:15325437-15326434 GCF_000296735.1 Chrysochloris asiatica
ACCAGAGCTCCTAGAGGGTTGGTATAAATCAGAATTGCCTCTATGGTAGTGGTTTTTGGTTTCAGAAACAATGAGTCCTGCTGTACAGAGTACAGAGATCAAGCACTCAGCTGCTAACTGAAAGGACAGACATCTGTTCGAAAACCACTATCTGCTCTGCATGAGAAAGATATGACTATCTGTTTCCATAGAGATGGGTTGTTGTTTCCCACTGCCATCGAGTCATTTACAACTCATATTGATACCATATAAGGTTTCTGAGGAGTGGCTGGTGAGTTTGAACCTCCAATGTTGCAGTTCAAACTGACTTTGCAGTCCATTGCTTATCCCACAGCTCCATAAAGATTACAGCCTTGGAAAACCTGTGGGACAGTTCTACTCTGCCGTATCGCGTTGCTATAAATTGTAATCCATTGGATGATAATGAGGACCCTAACAGTAGGGATCCCTGGTGATGCAACAATTAAGCACTTGGCTGGTAACCTAAAGTTGGCAGTTCAAACCCACCTAGGTAGGGGCTCTTAGCAGAGAGACCTGGCAACCTGCTTTCATGAAGATTACTGCCAAGAAAACCCACTGGAGGAAGTTCCACTCAGTCACATGGGGTTGCTATGGGTTGGAGGAGATTCAATGGCAACCGATATATTTCACACACACAGCAGGAAAATATATATTCACGGAGCCCTGGTGTGGTGCTGCTTAGGCTAAACACTGGATTGCTAAGTGCAAGGTCGACGATTCCAATCTACCAACCCCTTGGAAACACTATATAGGACAACAACAATAACAACTAAAACAAATAAAAATCCTTGGCATATCTACTGTTATGGATTAAATTGTGCCACCCTCCCCACCCCCCAGCCAAATACATATTGAAATCCTAACCCTTACGCCTGTGTATATATAATCCTGTTTGGAAACAGGGTTTTCTGTATGTTAACTACATCTTACTCAAGTAGTTGTTGTTAGGTGCCATCAAGTAGGTACTGACTCATAG
>NW_006408572.1:15333683-15334228 GCF_000296735.1 Chrysochloris asiatica
CCAACACCATAACTCAAAGGCATCAATTCTTCTATGGTCTTCCTTATTCACTGTCCAGCTTTCACATGCATATGAGGTTATTGAAAATACCATGGTAGAGTGAGTTCTAAATCTAATCAATTCTGACTTATTAAAAAAAACCAAAAAACCAGTAGGTTAGACACAGAGGTATATACACTCGGAAAACAACAGATGTCATGTGAAAATAATTTACAAGTTAAAGAGCCAAGGAATGCCCAGGACTTCCTACAAGGAAGGAATCAACATGGCACATACCCTGATTTAGACTTTTAGTCTGCAAAACTGTGAGAAAATAAATTTTGTTCTTTACAGCTACCCACTTGTGATATTTCTGTACCATGGTATTAGGAAACTAAAATATCTATTAAGAAAAAAAGTCTTCCAAGAAAGGTAAGTGTAACCTTTCAGTGGTAGCTGTTTTACACACTTTTGTTGTTGTTGTTAAGTGCCATCGAGTCGGTTCCGACCCATAGCGACCCTGAACAGGGTTTCCGAGGGTGTAAATCTTTACGGGAGTAGAAAGC
>NW_006408572.1:15336338-15347674 GCF_000296735.1 Chrysochloris asiatica
TGTGGTGGTGGTGATGTGCCGTGGTGTCGGTTCGGACTCATAGCGACCCTGCATATGGTTTCCGAGGCTGTAAATCTTTATGCAAGCAGAAAGCCTCACTTTTCTTCCGTGGAATGGCTGGTAGTTTCAAACTGCTGACCTTGAGGTTAGCAGCCCAACTTGTAAGGACTATGCTACCACTCTGGAATTCCTGGTAGAATTGGAGATGGTAAAAATAAAGAAATAACTGTGCACATGTGCACGCGCGCGCACACACATACACAAACAATCCCAGTATCAAAACCAAAAAAGGTGCATTCAAATGACCTAATATCCCAGGAGAGATCAAGGAGATGAAGCAGAGAAGAACTCCATCTGGCATGAATTCTTTCTTAACCATGAATCACTCACTCTGTTTCTAGCCTCAGAGTGGAGGACTTGAGTCTCTCTGAAACTCATGCACACGCAGGGAGAAAGCAACTATTTGCAAGATACAAAGGAGCAGAGACACAAGCCCTCTCGTTGACTGTCCGCGAACAGAGGAAGAGAAAATGGGACTGATTTATGGATGCATGTGCTCTGGCCTGGCAAGAACCTGAGTGAGCTATGTTCTCCACAGCCCAAATGTGCTTATGATTTGTAAATAAAACAAAGTGAAACAACTGGAAGCAAACAGTGTGTGGTGTGTCTTCAGCCCAAATTCCACCAGCTAACTGGGGAAGGGTGAGTGTGTTGGGATAGCAAATGCCTCCGAGGTCAGTAGAGTATTCTGGTTTAGAAATCACAGACCCTGTATATTCTCTTTGAAAATGAAACTGCTCAACGTGCAAAGAAGGACTTAGCATAAATAATGTGGCAGCTCGGGAAGAATAGGCCACTCCAATGCTGGTGGTCTCCAAACACTCACAGTCTGGCATTTCATTTAATGTTTCAAAACCAGGCATCATTACGCGCCACATAAATCTGTCACATCAGTTGAATTTGTACATCACCAAATCCCCGTCCAATTTTTCAGAGATTGCCCTCTGCTCAAATGAAGTCTAGACTCTCTGATCCAATACGGTTTACTGAGATGTCATATTACCCATGTTGCAGCTTGTATTTCTGTTATGTGAATGAAAATTCTCTAAGAATGTTGAACAGGGCTCAGCATTGTTAATGGTTCTCAGAATATTTGTTGTTGTTGCTGTTGTTAAGTGCTGTCTAGTCAATTCCAACCCATAGTTATTCTGTACAGGGTTTCCAAGAAGCAGCTGGTGAGCTTGAACTGCCGACCTAGCAGTTCAAACAGCTTTGCAGTCTGGCACATTAACCCACAGTGCCACACCAGGACTCCCTAGAATATTTAGGGAACCAGATTATATTAGCTATGGCCCTAAAGCCCTTTTCTAGCAAATCCACTTAAATGGATTAACTCTCATTCCATATTGGCCTTTGTTATCTTAATTAGAAGTATTGATGTTGTTAAGTGCTGTCAAGTCGGTTCTGACCCATAGCGACCCTGTATAGGGTTCCCAAGGAGTGACTGGAGAGCTTAAACTGATGACCTTGTGGTTCGAACTGACTTTGCAGTCCAGTGCATTAACCCACAGTGCCAGTATGATGCAGACAAAATCAAACCTCTGTCTCCACTTGTATGGAGTTCTCTTGTGGCATCATAGAATAAGCACTAGACCTCAAGGTCTGTTTGAACTGCAAGGTCAGTGGTTCAAACTCACCAGCTGCTCCTCGGAAACCCTACACAGGATCACTCATTATGAGTCAAAACAGACTCGACGGCACTTAACAATAACAATCCCTCTATTTGTGGGATCCTTTGGAACGCTCTTCCTGGAAACTCAGATTCTTCGTTTCCCTTGGAATTTATAAATATCTGCTCAGTTTTATTTTGTAATTTTCTCCCCTTCTCCCAAAATCCCTGGATGCTGAGATCAGCTATGTTATTAAAATCATAATTATATTACTGAAGTGATTTCATTAAAACATGGCACAATAAGAGTACATACATTACAAAAATATATTTAATTTTTAAAAGGAAAGGAGAAAATGAGCAGTGCTTGTCCATATCTACTTCTTTCCCCCATGTGTCGTATCTACTGTTATGTCATCAAGTTGACCCCATGTATGTCAGAGTAGAGTTGTGTACCAGATGGCTTTCTTGGGTGTAGATCACCAGATCTTTCGTCTGAAGCATCTCTGGGTAGACTTAATCCTCCAACCTCTTTCATTCTTCGTCCATGCATTCCTCCCTCTGCACATGGCTCCTTTATTTAGCCTGACTACAAGTAAAGGGCATTTAAAATTCATGTTCACTATTTCTGTCCACCATTTTTAAATCCACACAATGGCAGAGGCCAGAAAATGTACCCCAAGGATTACATGGTGGTCTTTCTCACATATTTTCATAAATAAGTTAGCTGCCTTGTTAGTTACCAACTGGAGCATGCGTGGCCTTTTTGTTCTATAACTTCTCTAGACCTGACTTCTCTAAACCTATGCTTGCTTCCAGACACTTCTGTCTCCCATTGCTGTGGTTATAAGATACCATTGAGTCAGTACTGACTCATACCGACCTACAACAGAGAGAAACACTGCCCTGTCTTGTGCCAACCTCACAATCGTTGCTACACTTCGTCCTGTTGCTGCTTCCCCTGTGCCAATCCATCACTTTGGGGGTCTTCCTGTTTTTCGATGACCCTCCACTTTACCAAGCATGATGTCTTTCTTCAGGGATTGGTCCCTTCTAATAACATGTCTGAAGTCTGAGAGACAAAGTCTGTTCATTCTGGCTTCTAAGGAGCACTCTGGCTATACTTCTTTCAACGCAGTTTGGTTTGTTCTTTTGGCGGTCCATGGTACTTTTAATATTCTCCTCCAACACCATAACTCAAATGCATCAATTCTTCTATGCTCTTCTTTATTCACTGCCCAACTTTCACATGCACATGAGGTTATTGAAAATACCATGGCTTGGTATTAAAAATATCCTACTTGCAAAATGACACTATTCCTGGTAGGCACTGCTACAGTGTCCAGCACCCCACCAGACATGATTATCTCCTGCCAAGAGCCACTTGCTCCTTCTTCAAGATGCCAGTGTTAAATGGGGCTTGCAATAACCTGGAAGGAAATATTCTCTCTCCTTTGCATTACACTCCATTAGAAGGGACCTGATTTTATACTATTTGTGTCTCATTCTTTTGAAAAGATTTTTTTAAACAATGGCTTATTCTACCTTCATTTATTATCCCATATTCATCAAAAGGGAATCCTGGTGTGGTGCTGTGGGTTAATATGCTAGACTGCAAAGTTGCTTTGAACCACAAGGCCAGAGGTTCAAGCTCACCAGCCAGCCACTCCTTGGAAACCCTATACAGGGTCACTATGGGTTGGAACCAACTGGACTCGACGGCACTGAACAACAACAACAATTCAACAAAGGACTCTGTCAAAAGACTAATGGCATACTTGGCTAGGTTGAATATGGAGATTTGACTAAACTTAGAACTGCCCTCTTTTTGTGATGATTTGTTGTTGTTATGTGCCTTCTAGTTGATTCTGACTTATAGTGACCCTGTATAGAGTTTCCAAGAAGGAGCTGGTGGGTTTGGACAGCTAACAATATGGTTAGCAGTCTGGTGCTTATCCTACAGCCACACAAGTGATGATTTAGAATTCTTTAAAGATTACTGAAATGAGCCTATTTTTCTGATTTCTCATTTCACAGAATGAAGTGTCACTGAAGGGGTTTCTTATCTCAGGCAAACTTAAAATCAGTTGACCTACAGGAATATCTTGAGACATTTGAACTCTGAGGATTGATACGGCCTAGTCTGAAACCAAGGCTGTAACTCGAATCAATAAAACTTAACCGGTGAACTTTCAATCCTAGCATAATATTATTATTATAAAATCAAATTTATATAAAGATGAGTGTTCTGTTTCCTGAATGCATGTTTTAGGTTTGAATACTGAGGCTTATTAATCCAGATACTTGATCACTTCATTAAAAAACTATCTCAGGAATTTGTTTTGTTAGAACGATGGGAGGTTGTTAAAATGCCTTATGCACAGTATTAACAATAGCATATTTCTCGTTTCTAATGATCTCTCTGACTTCTTTGTTGTGAGATCACTTTTGTTGTGAGAGAAAACAGGTAAATATAGAAGACCAGGCTTTTGTAGCTGTCTAGGAGAGATCTTGGAAGGCTGGAGCTAGATTGGTAACAATGGAAGAGGAGAAAGAAATTGAATAGAGACTTTGGAGATGTAATGGAAACGTCACATATGCATAGCAGTAGCAGCAGTGTGATCCAAGTGTCCACAAACTCTTCACTCACATAGATGCCGAGAGGTTGCTCTCTGGGTTTGAAAATGAACATGGATGGCTTGTGGCTGTCTTGGTGATTTATCTGCCTCAGCAGATTCACACAGAACTAGCAAGTTAAGTTTCTTACCCTCTTTAGGTCTCAAGTTTTCTCCTTCGTGGAGTGTGTGATTTATAAAATGTGCTCTGAAGAAGGTTACAGGTTGGAGATACTGAGGCGGTTTTGTCATGCTATGACATGTTCAGATGGTGTTATTTGAAAAGTTTTAAACTTAATCCAAATAAAGAATGCAGATCTCATTTTGTATTCATTGCCCTGCATAATAACAAAGCTTTAGAAATACTGCTAAATGTGGAATTGGATATGAGTCATATAATTTTTACTAGTGAAGTCAAAACTAAACTAGAAAGACCAGTCACAAAGACATTAAGGGAGCATTCCCCACTTAACAACAACAACAACAAATGTAGTAAACAGCATGGGGGCTGGGGAATTCAAAGATGCGAAGAGATGGATTTGCTTCCAACTTGCAAGAAGTGAAAAGAAGGTAAATTCTTTCCCTCTAAGAACTATACTATTCATTTCTGACATGGTGTTTGAGAAGAAGCAATTTCTGACTCATAGTTTATTTTCTGCAGATTTCAACGGAAAAGATTTGGAGGCAGTTAAAGAGTTGCAAAGTGATTGTTTGGGATCAGAAAAGCAAATAAACCAGGGAACCAGCTAGGGAGCAAAAGGAAACTTCAGACAGAAAACCTAAAGGCATTAGAAAAAGCAAAACAATAAAACTATTTTGCATGAAATTAAAAGGTCTGAAAGTACACAGTGACCAACCGCAACAGTGGGCCCAAGCATGCCCACTAACACCAGTAACCCACCTGACTACTGTTAAAAAAACAAAACAAAACAAAACAAAACAAAAAACCACCTTCACATGGCCAACTATAAACAAAGACTAGTTCAGTACAACTTGGATGGAGTGCCAGCTCTGTATTGGACAGTATTCCGTGTGATCCACAAGATTTTTATTGGCTAATGTTTTCAACTCCATCATCACATCATTCTTCCTAGTCTGTCTTAGTCTGAAAGTTCCATGGAAACCTATACATCATGGGTGGCCTTGCTGGAATTTGCTGGTAGTTTTCCATGCCATAGCAATATGAACTACCATAATCTGAAAAATTGACTAGACAGGTGGTAGTGTAAGTTCCCCCCAAAAGCTTTCTTTTTTTCTATTGTCATTTTTTAAACTACAATAAATCACAAATTGAAAATGACCTCAGGCTCTTGTGTGTACCTAGTGTGATTTCATAGTAACAATGAAAAATTAAAATTGACAAGATGAAAGATACCAAAATCTAGTATAACTGATGTATTTGTGAAACAGATGAAACTGGATTGGGAAAACTCTATCCAGCTTTCAGTTTATGTTGTTGTTGTTGCGAAGTGCCGTCAAGTCGATTCCAACCCATAGCGACCCTGTATAGGGTTTCCAAGGAGCAGCTGGTGAGCTTGAACTGTCGACCTTGCAGTTCAAATGGCTTTGTAGTCTGGCGCATTAACCCACAGCGCCACACCAGGACTCCATTTTATGGCAACCCCAAATTTATACAACGCAGTGTCTTCAATACAAAAACAGAAACAGAATTCATTTATTCCACTCATTCCTCCCACTGCTCCCCATTTCAAGGACCCATTAAATAAAACAATTGCCATCGAGTAAATCTGGATTTATAGAGATGCAATAGGACAACTGCCCCATAGAGTTTCCAAGGCTTCGATCTCTATGGAACAAGACGCCACATCTTTCTCCAGCTGAGTGGCGAGTGAGTTTGAACCAATGACCTTTTGGTTCATAACCAAGCACTTAACCACTGAGTCACCAGGGCTCCTTCAGAGATCCAGGGCTGATACTGAGACAACAGAACAAGCATTCCTCTAAAACCTGCAAGTGCATTCCATGAGGCAAAAAAAAAAAAAAAATTTAATTCTTCCTTCTCACACTCCCATCATTCTAAGACCTGATAAAGATGAAAAAATGCAGGAAAACAATTGGATGCCGAGGGGGACTGGCAGTGAGCCAGCCAGTCTGTTAAAGAAGGCTCTGTCTTTAAAAGTAAGGGACTGAATGGGGATGAAACCAGGAAGAATCTCACGGCATGTTCATTCTGGGAACCCTTGTTTTGCAAGTGCTACATCATTTCATAAATACAAGAACTGAGCAGTAAAGAATGAAAAAAGTGACCCCCACAGAAGAATCTCCCAGAAACCAGAAATTAGACTGGGACAATATACATCCAGCTTTCATTTAGAGTTTGGAACTAAACTGATCATCACACAAAGTATAGAACTAAGACCAAGATAAATCCATTCATCAATCCCCCAGAGAATTGAACACGTTTGATCTTGCTCAAGAATATGAAGAGCACAATCTTTGCTCCCAAAAATTTTAAGTGAGCTATTCACAATAGTCAAAAGGTAGAAACAGTGTAATACCCATTAGGATAAACAAGATGTTGTACAAGGGAATACTCCTCCAGCCTTAAAGAAACAGAGTCCCAATACATGCAACAGCATGGCTAAACCTTGAAAAGATTGTGCTAATCCAATCATAAAGGACAAATATTGTATGATCTCACTAATATGAAGTACATATAACAGGTAAATATATAAAGATCAGAATTTTATATTGGTTACCAGAGGGATAAAAGAGGAAGAATGGAGGGAATTTCTGTTTCTTGAGTTTTTGTTTATGATGATGGAAAATTTGGCAAAGGATATTGGCGATGGTTGCACAACATAATGGATACAATTGTTTTCACTGGATTTTATATAGGAAAGAAGTTGAATGGGCAAATGTATTGCTATAGATCTTTTTACAACAATAAAAAAAAAAGAAAAAAATGCTCTAAACAATCTACAAGAACAGCATTCAGGTGATAAAGAAAGCATCTGAAGAGCAGTGCAAAATCCACATAAAAGTTTCAAAGCTGTTTCGTTTTCTCAATTCAATGGAAGTGGTATGATCTCAGTACAGCATTAAGAAAGAATAGACTAACATCTTAAGGCAATCAGTTGCTGGAACTGAGGACTCAGGACCACAGACACTAGGATCGATTGGCATAATATAGTCTGCAGAGACAATGTTCTATATCCTACTTTGGTGAGTGGCATCTGGGGTTTTAAAAGCTCATGAGCAGTCATCTGAGGTGCAACTAATTGTCTCTCCATGTGCAGAAGAAAGAAGAGTGATGAAAATTTTAAGATACTTGCAATCAGTTAGTCCAATGGACCAATGGAACATGCAAACATCAGTTTTCTTAGTCATGAGACCAGAAGAACTAGATGGTGACATGTTACCAGTACCAGCTGCTATGAAAGAGATTACATTATAAGGTCCTAGATGGAGTGGGAGAAAGTGTGGGACAAACCCAAAATAATTAAAAAAACAAAACTGGGCTTACTTGTCACAAAGAATCTGGAGGAAACTGAGACTATGGCCTTCAAACGTCCTTCAGATTTAGGATGGGACTCACCCTCTGGCCCTATTTTCAGCCAAGCAGTAGATGTGTATAACATAGGAAGGACAGAAACACTAGTAAGATGTGCTCACCATGGAATGGTCAGCCATTCAAGATCAAAAGGGCAACATTTACCTAAGGACAAAGTTGAAAAGGCGTGGGAAGAAGGATGGAAGGGAAATAAGCACAAGAGAGAGGAAATGGAACACCTCTTTTGGCAGGGAGGGGATTGCAGTTAGTAAGGTAAAACCAAGTGTACGATTTATTGAATGTGAAATTGGCGATCTTCTCGGCAAGCCTTCACTAAATTGACAATAAAAAGTTGTTTTTTGTTTTTTTTTTTTAAAGAGAATAGAGGAAGATGAAAAGGAAATCAAGACTTAGCAATGAAATTCTAGAAAAAAGAAAATGGGATTGCTTTCAAGATATAAAACGGGGATGCAAAAGGTCTTCAAGAAATCAAAGACATAATTGTTGTTGCTAAGTGTCGTCTAGTTGGTTCCGACTGATAGCAACCCTGTATAGGGTTTCTGAGGAATAGCTGATAAGCTTGAACTGCCAACCTTGCAGTTCAAATGTCTTTGCAGTCTGGCACATTAACCCACTGCGCCATACCAGGACTCCCAAAGACATAGTAGTAGAATGAAAATAACCTCAAAGACAGTGAAGAACAAATATAAAATGTGTTTCATGGTAGCCAAACTGCAAATTCTCCAGCAAGGGCATGCTTTGGCTCAGAGTTCGTTCTTTATAGCCTTGCTTTCCTTCATTCACTCCTCAAACTTTTCTATCCTCAAATTCATCAAGGTCTTCAGTCTTCTCATCTATAAATCTAGCTAATAACAAAACCCTTCAGTGTGTTATTATGAGAGTTAAATTGGGTAAGAGTGAGACATAGACCATAACATGCAGTTAAGTATTCAATACATATTGCTGTTTTATTGTTATGTGTCTTCAAGTCAAATTCAACTCACAGTGAATATATATAGGGTCTCCAAGAGTGGCTAGTGGGTTTGAACTGCTGACCTTAGGTTTAGCTATCCAGTGCTTAGCCTACAGCTCCACATCAGAACTCTCAATGTATATTACGTGGTACTGACACTTGTAGCACATGTTTTGTTGTTGCTAACTGCACTGGTCTCTGATTCATGGCAACTCACTGCACGAGGAACCAAACCCTGCCTGTTCCTGTGTTATCCCATCATTGGTTGGTACTCAGATCCTGAGTCTGGAAGCTCCTCTGAAACTTGTTCAACTTCAGAGCAATTAGCAAGACTCCACTGCATTGGCTGGGGCTAGAACCCATGCATGTATCCTGTCTAGAACGGGGTGCTGTGATGTTGTAGGATAAGCACTGGCCTGCTAACCACAAGATCAGCAATTCAAACCCACCAATTGTTCCTCAAGAGAAAGATGAGGCTTTCTGCTCCTGCAAAGATTTATAATCTCGGAGAGTCACTGTGAGTAGGAATCTACTGGAAAGCAGTGAGTTTTGTGGTTGGGTTTTAGCCTGCATGAAAGGCAAGAATTCTGCCTTGCTCACATGGTTACCAATAAGCTCCATGAGCACAAATATTTTTGCTTTTTTTTTTTTTTTTTTCTATCATTATGTAATCATTTAAGGATCCCTGGGAGCATAGTGGGTTATGAGTTAGGCTGAACCCAAGGTCAGCAGTTTGACACTATCAACCAGTGCACAGGAGAAGATGAGGCTGTCTGCTCCCATAAAGATTTATAGGCCATATCCCTACACAGGGCTGCTGTGAGTCAGAACTGACTTTACGGCAAACCACCACCATCACCACCATACTTCATTTAAAAGATATGTCCAATGGTATAGAAGCTAAAGTTGATTTTATAATAGAAAGGCATTTCTTGAGTTAAAGAAAGAGTTGTCTGTACACAGCAAAGTTAATTGTATTTCACTCAAAATCACACTAATGTACGCTTAGCACAGTCTGCAACTACATAGATGAAGACTATTCGCCAAGGTTAGCAGTCCAGAAAAAAAATTCCACGATGAGGACAAACAAGGAAAAAATCCAGCCACAAATAAATAATTAGGCTGGTGGCAGACGTTTTTAAGGGCAGCCCTAAATGCCAGAGGACAATGGAGAACCTCCAGCAGATTGTGAAAGAAGAAGGGTTACAATTCCAAAATTTTATGCCCTGTCAAAATGACCTTGATATGTGAATACATCCTCAAAAGGCAGCAGTCTGAACATATTAGTCGTCCTGGTATGGTGCTGTGGGATAAAGCAACAAACCACAAATTCAGTTTGAACCACAAGGTCAGTAGTTCAAACCCACCAGCTACTCCTCGGAAACCTTATACAAGACCTCTATGAGTCGAAACTAACTCGACAGCACTTAACAACAATACTTCATTGGGGAAAAAGAAATTCCTTAACGAATTCATCCAACTAACTGAGAAATCAATCAAAGTTATATATTTGTAAAATATTGTCAATGTGTGCAGGAGCAAGCTAAAATAAAAATAGATCCAATCATTCCCAGCCCTTCTGTACACAGGATGGGCAACTGAGAGACTGGCTACCTAAAATGGGGGAGCGGAGGGAGGTTGTAAAGGCACGAAGTGACTGGCTTACACGTTTTCAAAAGGGAGTTTAGATTCAGAGTGTGCGGGGGAAGGTAGCGTCCACTGAGTGGTTTTCATCCTGTCTAGATGGGTCTGGTGAAAGGAGATGGGATAAGATGCTCATGACTCAATAGTGATGAATTGCGATTGTTGCAATTGTAAAGGTAGCAGTTTTGTAGCAAAAACGGGTGAGTGGTCGATCTTACAGTCCCAGAGTGGGACCATGGAATCATCAAGGGAGAAGAGTGGGAGCAGAGTGTGGGCCCTACTCAGAGAAGCAGCGACACCAGAGATGGAGGCAGAGATGAAGACATGGAGAGATGGAGTAGCTGAGGACTCTAGAGTCATGGAGGGAGAGGGGCTGTGTGCTGGCAGCCAGGAGGCAGGCTTGCAGGGTGTGCCCTTTGGCTGTTTGATTGATTGTATATTCCTGAATGTCTTGGTTGGTGTACATCCAAAAAAAAAAAAAGAAGAAGAAAAAAATACCAAAGGGAATAGAAGCAAATACTGTTCTGTTGAATGATGAAGCATGTAAGGGACTGTAATCATTGCCATGAAATGAATACGATAGGATGGGTGTAAAACACTATCACTCAATTCACAATAGAAACTTAAAAAAGAAAAAGATCAAAATAATTGCAGGACTCCAAATAACAGTAAAACAATGCAAAAATTGTCATGCTGCCCTTGTTAAGTGCCGTCAAGTGGGTGGCTATTCATAGCAACCCTGTAGAGAGTTTCTGGGCCTGTAAATCTTGGCGAGAGCAGAAAGCCACATCTTTCTTCCATTGAGCAGCTGGTGGGCTCCAACTGCTAACCTTAGGGTTTGCAGTCCAGTGTTTATCTTATGGGGCCACTGCGCTCCCCATTGTCATGCTAGAAAGAGATCAAACTGTGTAATACAAAATT
>NW_006408572.1:15348027-15352181 GCF_000296735.1 Chrysochloris asiatica
GACTCACAGTGATTCTGTATAGGTTTTCTGAAGAGCAACTGGTGGGTGTGAACTTTCAACTTTGTGGTTCACAGCCCAGTGCTGATCCTACAGTGCCACACCAGGAGTTCATCAATACTCTTATAAGCGTTTGTAAATTAGACAACTTAATCTATTTAAAAGGAGATTCTTATATTAACAAATTGGGGGAAAAAAAGCCCACTTATTTTCTGTTGACTAAAGACATGCCTAAGACAAACCCACACACAAACCTATTCTAGGCAATTGATAGAATTTTAGATTAATATCAATACAACACCAATTCATCTTTAAGTAGTAAAATCAACGCATAAAATATATGTGCTATGGATTGAATTGTGTCCCTAACCCTAAAAGCTAAGGTGATAATCCCCTTTGGAAACGGGTTTTCTTTGTTACTTTCATGAGACAGGGTTAATGTTGGACACACTCTTTTGAAATATCAAAGAGATTAAACAACCAAGCAAGGAAGCAAGTATGGGTGGAGAGAAATGCCAAGCACATGATGATTGACCCAGGAGCAGAAACTGAGGCAAAGGTTTTGCTTAAGAGCCAGCAGAGCGAGAAAGCCTTCCTCTGAATTCAGAGTTCTAACCATCTAAACTCTGAGAAAATATACCTCTGTTTGTTAAAGTCACCTATTTGTGAGAATTCTGTTATAGCAGCATGAGATAACATGTAAGGACAACACTCGTAAAAATATAGTGAGAAATATTATCCTTCAAATTAATTAAATATAAGTAATGGTTCACAAGGAAGAAATACTACTAGAAGGTATATTTAAGGAATACATCCCACACTACAGAGAATATGATTGTGGGTTTTTTTTTTCGCACAAAACATGAACTTTTATCTGAAGTTTTATATATTAACCTACAAATAAAATCACAAGTTCCAAAACAGAAATAAAATAAATATAGAAAAAGGCAATAGCTTTCCCTATTTACAACCACGAAGCATTTAGAAAATACAGTGGGAAAAGATCGTAATCACTAAAACAATCACAAATATAAACTGTCTGGGAATGAGTTTCAAAATATAAGTACAGATGGGAAAAGGAAACATTTACTGAGAGAATTAGAATGAGAATCGTATCAAATCCACGAACTGAGGGGACCTCATTCTGAGGAGATACTCATTTCCTCTCAACCCCTCAGCTTCTGGTCAGCATCAGCCTAACACTTAACCCACAACATCACCGGAGTTCTTTTTAGGATCACCTGAAGGCACTAATTTCCTGAAGTGACTAATAATGACATTATTGCAGACCTCTACTAATTAACTTTATTATTATTATTATTAATTTATTATCACAGCAAAATCAGATGCTGTGATAATATTTAAAAGCCACTCAGTCAAGTAAACTCAATGCAATTGCAAACAAAATAGGAAAGGATTTTAAACTTCATCATTGCATTACTAATATTGATTTAGAGTCAAAAACATATATTTATCCACATATTTATATGCCATTTGTCTTTTTAAAGTTTTCCAAATTCATATTCAAGTATCTACAGACCTAAGTTATACAAGTATATCCCTTGTGGAAAACTAGATGAGGAAAAGTACTCATTTAAAAATCCTTAACAATGTTTAGCAATCTCCTTGTATTTGCTTCCTAGTCATTATAGACGTTTCTTGAACAGAGAGCTAAAAACTTGTGGCTTGGCACATAGTGTGACAATGGGCCACAAAAACAATGGTCAGAAAGAGTCAGAAAATCAAACACATACAATAGCTTCGTCTGGAACCCTTTGACTTTATTTTGACGTGATTCTTCCCTCAACCAAGTCATGTTGTTGGTGTTAAGTACCATGGAGTCGGTTCCAACTCATAGTGACCCTACAAAGGGTTTCCGAGGCTGTAAATCTTTACAGGAGCAGACTGCCTCATCTTTTTCCAGTGGAACCGCTGGTAGTTTTGAACTGCCAACCTTGAGCTTGCAGCCCAATTCATAACCACTACGCTACCAGAGCTCCTATTTAATTTTCTAAATAAAAAGTCATTTCTACTTTGGATTCTGTGCATTTCTTTGCAATAACTGGAGACATCTTTTGACAAATCCAAAGACAGAAATCGCATTCATGAGACTATCTTATGCAGGGAACCTAACTGTCATAACTGTTCAAATTATGCAACAACTACAACCAATGAAATCACCCCGGGGCCAGGATCCAATCACCCCAAAATCCCACTGCCATTGAGTCAATTCCAACTCCTAGTAACCCTGTAGGAAAGAGTAGAACTGCCCCTTGGGGTTTCCAAGACAACCTCATCTTTCTTCCAAGAAGGGAGCTGGAGGGTTCAAACCACTGAGCTTCTGGTCAGCATCAGCCTAATGCTTAACCCACAGAGTCACCGGAGTTCTTTTTAGCATCACCTGAAGGCACTAGTTTCCTAAAGTGCCTAATAATTACACTATTAACTGAATTATTATTATTCATTTATTATCACAGCAAAATCAGATGCTGTGATAATATTTAAAAACCACTCAGTCAAGTGACCCATGCTACTTAAATTTCTCTATTTTCAGGTTGTTTTGTGGATGGTGTTTTAATCAGAGAAACCCTCTAGACTAGAGAATCTCCCTGAAGACATATTACATCCTCAAGTCTTTGAAATGATCTGAACCAGCCTGATATGCACACACGCCAGACCCTCCTCTGCAGCCCAAACAGTTTGTCTAAATAGTCTGGTGTACTAACCACAACTGAGGAATTTATTAGAGCGTTAAAGTACTGTAGCAAAAATGTTGTCATTCAAAGGCTTAAGGGAGGAGTAGACTCTCCCTAAATCCAGACACTGGGTTCTGGCAGGACTGAAGGCAGGGTGTCAGGGTCCCGGGATCAAAAGGTGATGGAGAGACATCTGATAGAACAGTGGGGCTCGGTCATTTGTGGTTTCCTTTCCAGCAATGGAATTTGGGGCCAGCCTTTGAACAACCACACTGTCAGCTCCGGGGGTCCTGCAGGAAGAGGCCCAGGGTGGATTCCTGGAAATAACAAATAATGGGGGTTGGGTCCTCGTCTGCATCGCCCTGAAACTGGACTGGTCATTTGAATTCCCTTTATTCAGAGCAAGACATCCTAACCAGTAGCTGGGATTTCCCAACTTACACTGAAAAATGCAGGTACTCAAATGATTAAATCAGAAGGGAAAAAACAAACAAACACCTAAGCAAATAAAGACAGTGAAAAAGACAAAAGGACACATATGGGAAGAAATATTTGCCAAAGCTAATATAAATGTAAATGTGTAAGTCACACATACCATTGTAGGCATTAGGTGTGACTTTGGTCATTTCAGATGGTATCTGATGCAAACGTTCCTCTTTAAGTATGTCTCTGTCCTTGATTCATTTTTCAGAGTCTTAAAATGCTTCCACTCCTTAGTTTCCAGTGTTTAACATTACACATAGGTGTGCAGGGGAATTGAAGGAAAGAGGAGAGATGACATGCATACATTCCTTCACACCCAGAAGCTTGTCGTTAAGTGCCGTCGAGTCGGTTCAGACCCATAGCGACCCTGTACAGGGTTTCTGAGGCTGTAAATCTTTACGGGAGCAGAAAGCCTCATCTTTCTCCCATGGAGCGGCTGGTAGTTTCGAACTGCTGGCCTTAAGGTTCGCAGCCCGATTCATAACCACTACGCTACCCAGAAGTTACTAGAGTCTTAATGAAGGGGAAATTTTTTATTTGGTTATTTAACCAGTATTAATTTAGAACTTATTATGTTGAGACATTTTGAGTATACAAAGATGGGAGGTGAAACATCGTTTTAGAAATGCCAACTTTACCACCTACTAGTTGTGTGGTGCTATAGGACAAGCACTAGACTGCTAACCACAAAGTCAGCAGTTCAAACCCACTAGCTAGCTGCTCCTTGGAAATCTTATACAGGGTCTCTATGAATCAGAACACACTCCATGGCACTTAACAACCACAACAAAGATGTGTGGCCTTAGGTCAGTTATTTACATTTTTATAGGTTCATAGTTATTTAGGTTTAAAAGGATGATTCCTTGGTTACCTCACCGTCTTCCCATTTCTTAAATGATACCCAATTTAAAAACAAGATTCCTTGGTGGGACTTTGTAGGGTATGTACTGGACCATAAGGTGGGTTTGAACCACAAGG
>NW_006408572.1:15352771-15362653 GCF_000296735.1 Chrysochloris asiatica
ATTCAATTCATGTGTACGTAGGTTTCCTAACAAAATCTGTTTAGACATATTTCTGCTATCAGTGGATGATTGAAGACAAGTTCTCTCATTAATACAATTGTCTTAGTCTTGTTAGAGTGCATTAAAAAAATAAAGGTCTGATCAAAACAATGGTTTCCAAGGGGCTATGCTGGGCCGGTTAAATTCAAGATGTAAGTTCAGAAGGCTATGGTGACTGTTTTTATGGAATTCCCAAAGGACCATACTTTCTTATTATGATTTTATTTTTCAAACTGACAAAGAGCTGAGAGAGATTCAAATGAGGTTGTGGAATGGGGGATACCATTGCTGACATCAAGGGGACTTTGGCTAAGAGCAGAGAATACCAGAAAGGTGTTTACTTGTGCTTTATTAACTGTGCAAAAACATTAGACAATGCAGATCAAATCAAACCATGGATAATATTGAGAAAAATGGGCATTCCAGAACACTTCTTTGTGTTCATTGGGAACCTGAATATAGACCAAGAGGTCCTATTCAAGCAGAATAAGGGGATACTGAATGGTTTAAAATCAGGAAAAGTGTACGCCACAGTTGTTTCTTTTCACCATACTTACTCAATCTGTATGCAGAGCAAATCATTTGAGAAGCTGGGTATTATGAAGAAGAAAGTGGCATCAGGATTGGAGTAAGACTCATTCACAACCCTCAATATACAGAAGACACAACCTTGCTTGCTGGAAGTGAAGAAGACTTGAAATACTTACTGATAAATATCAAAGACTGAAGACTTAAGTATAAATTGCCTCTCAATATAAAGAAAATGAAAATCCTCATCTCCAGACCAATAAATAACATCATGATAAATGGATAAAAGATTGAAGTTGTCAAAGGCTTCATTTTACCTCGATCCACAATCAATGCTCATGGAATCAGACAAGAAATCAAACGATGGTATTTCCTTAGGTAAATCTGCTGCCAAAAAACTCTTTAAAGTGTTAAAGAGCAAAGATGTCACTTTGAGACATTGAGGTATTTTCAATCACCTCATATGCATGTGAAAGTTGGACAATGACTAAGTAAAACTATAGAAGAATCTATTTATTTAGAGTAAGGTTTTAGAGAAGAATATTGAAAATACTATGGACTGCCAGAAGAACAAATAAATCTGTCTTGGAAGAAGTACAGCGAGGATGGTGAGACTTTATCTCTTGTACTCTGAATGTGTAGTCAGGAGAGCCCAGTCTTTGGAAAAGAACATCATGCTTGTTAAAGTGGAACGTCAGTGGAAAAGAAGACCTCCAACAAGATGGATTCACACAGTGATGGCAACAATGGGCTCAAACTTAACAATTATGAGGATGGTACGGGATTGCGTAATGTTTCCTTCTGTTTTGCTTAGGGTCAAGATGAGTTAGAACCAACTCCACCACACCAAACAACAACCAACTCTATTGTGTGTGAAGGTCTACAGAGCAGATCATCAGTTTTCCAATCACCAAATCATACACTTCATTTCACCTCCATGATTATCATCTCCTCAACATAAATAACATCACTTATTCCACTTCCTGCCGTGTTTCATGTTTCCATTCTTCCTTCTTGCCCAACCCTTCTGAATTTTGTTTTTGGGATAAACACTGCCCTTTTGATCTTAAATGGTTGACCATTCTATGGTGTTCCACCTCTTTAGTGTTGTGGTCCCCGTATATACCCATCTGTTGCTTGGCTGAAAATGGATCCAAGTTGGTGACCAAGGACCATAGACTCAGGGTTTTGCCAGGCTCTGTCTGACCAATAAACCTAGTCTTTTCTATGATTTTGAGTTTTGTTCCACATTTTCTCCCACTCTCCAGTACCTTCTCAATATGACTCCAGAGGAAAACTCTAGATAGATTGTCTCTAAAGACACAGCACAAACAAGGGTGCTTATTGGGAAGAAGTTTTAAGAATACTGAGAACTACGTTAGTAAGAAAATGACTAGGACAATTGTGCCAAGAATTTTTTTTTCTTCCCCCTAACAATGCACCTGCTCATTCTTCAAGGGTAGCAAATGCTGTCCTATGAGAATTTCATTGGGACACCTGATCCCATTTAGTCTACAACCCCGATATTGCTCCTTCAGACTTTTTGTCCCTCAAACTCAAAGAACATAATTTTAGTCTCCTATGGATGCCAAAACTACTGTTTTGATGTGGTGCAAATCAACGAGCACAGATTTCTTCAGGGACAAGTTAGAGAAATGAAAACCCACCTTCAGAAGTCTAGATATCCAATACCCATGAATATATATAGGTCCTTCAAAGGATATTTCTAAATAAGTGTTGTCCTATGCTGCAAATATATCCACAAATATAGTAGAGCACACAGAGCAAAAAGTATGAAAACTTCGTAGCCATAACCAAATTCCTTGAGGGAATGTGTTGCTGAGCATAGGGGTTCAGAACTGTTGTTGCAAGGGACACCAAGGCCAATTGGCATACCATAGTCAACAAAGACAAAGTTCTAAATCCTACTTTGGTGAGCGACTCATATCCTAAAAGCCATCTAAGGAACAAATATTGGTCTCTTCCCATCCAGAGCAAAGAAAGTAAAAAAAAAAGAAAGAAAGAAAGAAAGAAAATGTATGGAAACAATTAATCCAATGGACTAATAATGGACCATGTAACATCAGTCTCCATGACCAAGAAACCAAAAGAACTAGATAGTGCCCGGCCTCCACTACTGTCTGGCAGAATACCTGAGACTAGGGCCCTTGCCACCCATCAGGCCTGGTAGTGAACTGTCTGTGGCACAATCATTAGCCAAACAATAGATAGTTCTACAAGGTAAACACTAGAGAGGTATGCACTTAAATCAACCATTTAAAATCAAAATGGCAGCATTTACCCAAAGACCAAGTTCAGAAGGCAGGAGTGGGTGGGAAAGGAGGAGTGTAAATGGGAAACAGAGAGGAAATGTGGAGATTGTAATCAGTGACATGAAGCGAAATGTGTATGAAATGTTGAATTTCCATTTGTTCTGTAAACCTTCACCCAATTCACAATAAAAAGATTTTTAAGAGGGGAGGGGGCAGAGAATTAGATGAAAGATGTCAAGAATCTATAACTTCACATTTTGATAGTTTTGTTTAATAAAGTTTCTTTGATTTTGTGAGTCTTGGTGTACCACTGTAGGATAAGCACTGGACTACTAACCACAAGGTCAGCAGTTCAAACCCACCAACTGCTTCTCAGAAACCCTATGCAGGGTCACTATGAACAGGAACCAACTCAAAGAAACTTAACAACAATGATTTTGTAGCAATATTTCTTTACTTATCCTGGCACTTAATTTTAGCTCAATTGTGGTGTGGTTTTTTTTATTGCAATTGAGATCCTTTATCTTACTTTCTAAAGTTAACACTGCATTTCCTTGAAAATACTAAACAATGCAATACATTCAAATGACACAGAGAAGCGCAACAAACAAGACTGATTATCTTCATCCCAAATGCATATCTTCCTACCTTACCAAATTTTCTTAAGAATGCTGAAATTTCCTCATGTTTTCAAAGATATATATTTATGTAATCTGAAAATAATAATGATTATGCCTTTTTATAATAATAGTCATTATGGAAAGGTATAATCTTTATTATTTTCAGATTGTGTAGTTATATACCACTCATCTATCTGTTGGTCATATTGTGGTGACTTGTGTGTTGCTGTGATTCTATGGACTGGCCAAGTGGCAGCACCAATGGACTCAAGCGTGGCAATGATAGGTTGGCCCAGGATCTGGCAGTGTTTCGTGCTGCTGTGCATAAGATCACTTTGAGTCGGTACCGACACGTTGGCACCTAACAACAACAGGGTCACCCATGGCAGACAGGTTTCAAATGAGCTTCTAGACTAAGAGAGACTAGAAAGAAGGAGGGACGAACTACTTCTGAATGTTCAGCCACTGAAAACCTTATGACTAGCAGAAAAAAACTGTCAGATATAGTACCATCAGAGGAAAATCTTAAGAATAGCAATAGAACATTATCAGATATAGTGTCAGAAGATGAGCCCTTCAGGTTGGGAGGCACTCAAAATACAACTGGGGAAGAACGTAAACGCAAACGGAGTAGAGCATTCATGACCTTCATTTGCATAACTCAAAAGGAGGAGAAATAGCTACAAGCATCCATTAATCATCAGAACATGGAATGTGTGAATCTAGAAATATTATAAGTTGTTAAATATGAAATGAAACTCATAAAGATTGATATCCTAGACATTAGTGAACTGACATGGATTGGTATTGGTCATTTTGAATCTTACTATGCCAGGAACAACAACAAATGCCAGGAACGACAAATTCAAGGGTTGAGGACTGCATGGGGACCCAGGCAGTGTTTTGTTCTGTTGTGCACAAGTTTGATATGAGTTGGAACCAACTGAACAGCACTTAACAAACACCTTTTCATTTTCAACATGTATTCTATCACCAGCTGTTCTGTGGGAGAAAGATGAGGCTTTCTGCTCCCGTAAAGATTTACAGCCTCAGAAACCCTGTGCAGGGTCACTATGAGTCAGAGCCAACTCCATGGTACTTAACAACAACATTCTATCATCATGTTTTCCTCCTCCTCCTCCATTAACTAGAAGCTCCTGCAGCAATTGCTTGTTACGTCTGTTAATTGGAATGGCTTTATATATCACAGGTGTTCTAAGATGGTGCAAATGACTAACATCTTCTGTGGTTAACAGAAAGGTTGGAGGTTGGAATTCATCTCAAAAGTCCACCTTAGGTGCCTCAAGAGAAATGTCTGGTGGTCTGCTCTGAAAAACCCACCATTAAAAAGCCTAAGGAACACAGTTCTATTCTGACACACAGAGGTTGCCTTGAGTTGAAGTTAACTTGATGACAACTGAAAGTAATCACACTTATGACAGGGACAAAAGGAAATGAGTAGAATCCCATGCCAGTTGGCACCTTTTCTTTTTCCCTGCTTCCCTATGTCCTGAAGAGAGGAATAAAGGAATCTGCATGGCAAAAGCTAGTAAAATAGTTGGACCCTTAGGAACAGGAAAGGCTAAAGCTTTGGCATAGTTTCTGTGAGAGACAGTGAGAATAATGGAGAAGAGCACAGAGAAATTTTAAAAGCTTAAGAAACATAAGATTTAAAAAAACAGTTACTGAGGAGTTGAGTTTGACGTCTGGAAAGCCCATGTGTTCTCTGTAGAGTTTTCAATGGCTGAGTTTTGGGAAGTAGATTGCCAAACTTTACTTTTGAGTTTCCCATGAGTGGAATTGAACCCCCAACTTTGCAGTTAGCAACAAAGCATATCAACCACTCAGGCACTCCACGTAAGATTTAGCCTTGTATATATTTCAGATGGGCATTCTAGATAGAATAGCAAAAACAAGACTTTAACGAAGTAATGTACCAGTGCATTTGAGAAATAACCAAGAACCTGGTATGGCTTGAAGGAGTGGCAGAGGAAGAAAACCGTAGGAGATAGAATCAGAGAGATAAAAGGGGGCCTTAACATGCAGGGCTTTGAAGTGTCATTGGGTTTTTGCCTTTCCTAAGCTCAACAGGGAGCCATTGAACAGAAGAGTGGGCTTTCCTGAGTTTTATGTTTGAAAGGTGCATATTAGCTATTGGTTTTAGTAGAGATTTAGGCGGTGGAGTAGGGTGAGGTTGAAAAGAAGAATCTTCAAGTTGTGATTGGAGTAGTTCAAGCAAGAGTTGATGGTGTTTCCGACAAAAGTGATAACCAGTGAACGGTGATTTCAGATTCTAAATATATGCTGAAAATACATATGGCATAAGATTGCATATAGAGTTAAAGAGAAATGGGAGATCCCAGAATGGCTGAAAGGTTTTCAGTTGTAGGAACTAGAAGAATGGCGTGTACAGTAACTCAGTTGGGGTATATGAAATTGGAGATGTGTTCTAGTGGAATTATCAGATATTCTAGAGAAGAACTTGAACAGAGAGTTGGCTATACAAGTACGGAGTTCAGGAAACAGATCTGGCTGAAGATACAATTTAGATGATCAAAGAAAATCTCCAAGGAATTGAAGGAGACAGAGAAGAGAGTCAGGAATTGACACTCCAAAATTACAAGGTGAGGCAGAAGAGGGAAACCAACAAAGAATGAGAAGAAACAACCAGTAAAGTAAAACAACCAGATCAAAGTAAAACGAAGAGAGTAGGGTGTCTTGGAAGCAAGCAAAGACAATGTACCCAAAAAGGAGGGAGTTATCCATAGTTTCAAGTGTTGTTGCTATGGAAAAATGTGTGAAAACTTATCATTGACGGTAGGTTACGAAAGAAAAGTTGTTGTTGTTGTTAAGTGCCGTCGAGTCGATTCCGACCCATAGCGACCCTTTATAGGGTTTCCAAGTAGCAGCTGGTGAGCTTGAACCACCAACCTTGCAGTTCAAACGACTTTGCAGTCTGATGCATTAGCCCACAGAGCCACACCAGGACTACTGAAAAGAGAAGGGGAGGGGCTATTGGAGGCAAAGGAATATATACGACTTTAAATGAGCAATAACTGGTAGAGAAATGGGGCCACAGGAAGAATTTATGTTTAACTAAAGATCAGCATGCTTGTATACTGACAGGAATAATTCACTACAAGACTAACAGTGGACACCAGACGGTGGATTGCTAGAAGGAGGTTACCCAAGTGAATAAGAGGGGATGAGCTTCAGTGTCCAAATACAGCTGTTTGCTTTGGATAGGAGCATGAATGATTTTGGTGGAGGACCACACAGGAAGGTAGACCATGTGGGTGCAGGCACAGCTAAGTGAGTGGAATTTATGGGAGGAATCTGTGGAGATTCTTTTCTAAGGACTCCAATGCTCTAGTGAAGTATGACAGACAGTCTCCATCTCAGTAAGAGTATGATTGGAGCAAGAGGTGTTGGAGGTTTGAGTAGAGAAGATATTCATCCAGGAGACTGGGAGAGAGTGGACTAGAAAAGTCCACTGCAGGCAGCATTGAGGTCCACTTCAAGTTGATTGTCTTGAATTTAAATTGAGGTTGATTAGCATTATCCTGTGTGATTTTTTCCACCCACATTCAACTTCGCATGTACGAAGCCCCAGGTTCATTTCCCAGTGCCTCCAGCTGTGATTTTAGAGTCCTGGTGTGGCACTGCAGGATAAGCAATAGACTGCTAAAACTGCAAGGTCGGTGGTTCAAACCCACCAGCCGCTCTTGAAAACTCTATACAACAATAGCAAATGCAGTGGATATGCAGCAGAAGAAGCAAGGCAGAAAATTTCATTTCACTAGGATTCTTCTGGACAGTGAATAAGAAAGACAGTAGAAGAACTGATGCCTTTGAGTTGTGGTGTTTTAAATGTATGCAATCCACTGTATGAAAATTGCATCTAATTTTTAAAAACATCTCCATGGTATTTTCAATAACCTCATATGGATGTGAAAGCTAGACAGTGAATAAGGAAGATCGTAGAAGAATTGATGTCTTTGAATTGTGGTGTTGGAGGAGAATACTAAAAGAGCCATGGACTGCCAAAAGAACCAATAGATCTGTTTTGGAAGAAGTGCAGCCAGAGTGCTCCTTGGAGGCCAGGATGGCTAAGCTTCGTCTCTCATACTTTGGACATATTGTCAGGAGAGAACAGTCGCTGGAGAAGGATGTAATGCAGGGTAAGATGGAGGGTCAGAGAAAAAGAGGAAGACCCCCAATGAGATGGATCAGCCAGGTGGCTGATGGCGTTAAGTGTGACAGTGGTAGTGAGGTTGACCCAGGATCGGACATTGTTTCGTTCTACTGTGCATGGGGTTGCTATGAGTCGGTTCCGACTCGATGGCACCTGACAACAACAACCTCTTTTTTTAAGTGAGAATGATAAAGTTAGCTGACAAGGGAGGTGAAAATATGTGTAAGGGAATATCATAATATGATAATAATGCACCATAGCATTTCAGCTAGATAAGAAGGAAATAGGATTTCCAGGGGTGAAAGACATTAAAAAATAATCCCTTAATTGGAGTTTCTGGTGAGGGGTCAAGATACAAGTTCCATGGAGTTGATGGATTACCGTGGGATGCATGGAATGACAACAAGGAAGGACTGCAGTTAGTGGTAATGGCAAAATCTAGATTTGGAGTGACTGAAGTTTGGGAGCGCATATTTGTAACTGCTTTATTATCCTTGCCCTTTTCCTGTGCTTACCTTGTCATTATTTTCAAACCTTTCTTTATATCAGTAATTCCATTGACACTCATTCCTCACTTATTCACATGGTTAAGCTCCAAAGAACAGGTTTATGACTGCTGTTGTTAGGCGCTGTCAAGTCGGCTTGAACTTGCAATGATCCTATGCCCAACAGAAGGAAACACTACCTGGTTCTTTGCCATCCTCACAATTTGTACCTGAGTCCACTGTGGTAACCACTGGGTCAATCCATCTCATTGTAGGTCTTCTGTTGGCTGATCCTTTATTTACCAAGAATGATGTCATTTTATAGAGACTGATCCCTCCTAACAACATGTCCAAAGCACATGAGACGAATTCTCACCATTCTCACTTCTAAGGGGCATTCTCACTGTACTTCTTCCAAGACAGATTTGTTCTATTTGAAGTCCATGGTATATTCAGTTTTCTTCACCAACACCATAACTGAAATGCATCAATTCTTATCTGGTCTTTCTTATTCAATGTCCAGCTTTTATTTACACATGAAGCAGTTAAAAATATCATGATGTACGTAAGGTTCACCTTAATTTTCAAAGTGACATCCTTGCTATGCAACACTTTAAAGAGGTTTTTTGCAGTAGATTTGCCCAATGCAATACATCATTTGATTTTTTGACTGCTGCTTCCATCAACAATGATTGTGGATACAAGTAAAACAAAATCCTTGACACGTGGTTAGGCTAAAATCAGTGATGTGAAAATAGAAGCTGACCACATCATATTACAATATGGAAGAAGACTAAATCATTGCATAATTGTAAACATGTAGCATTACATAACTGTACATATTTATCATTTTATAAATACCAAATGACATAATTACATTATTGCCAAACCACTGAGTATCACGGCCCATAACCTTATCCATCATGGTCAGCATTACTCTTACCTCCCAACTTGGTGCTGCTCACAGCTGTTGTTGTTGGTGTGTGCCGTTGAGTTGATTCCGACCCATAGCGACCCTGCATAGGGTTTCCAAGGCTGTAAATCTTCACAGGAGCAGAAAGCCTCATCTATCTCCCATGGAACAGCTGGTAGTTTTGAACTTCTGACCTTGAGGTTTGCAGCCCGATTCATAACCACTACACTACTAGATAGATGTACATTATTAATGCTTAAAATAGTTGGATAGTAGATTTTTACTATTGCCGTAAATGCATAATGTTGGATAATGAGATTATTGATAAGCGAAGAGTTGCTGCTCTTGCTAAGAGACATAAAGTCGATCCCAACACATAACGACACTTAATAGGGTTTCCAAGGAATCTGGGGGGTTGAGACCACTGATCTTATGGCTGGCTAGCAGTCCATTGCTTATCCACACCAGGACTCCAACTGAGTAGTGGATGTATACAATTGTGTCAACTTGATTACTTTCTATGAAATTCATTAATCCTGTATTTGTGCTATCTGACCCTCAATTTCCCATGCAATCTCCCTTATTCCTGATATTCTCCTTTTTGCCATATCATATTTGATGTCTTGTGCCATTGAATTTATTTTATCTTTATGTTGTTGTTGTTATGTGCCATCAAGTTGGTTTTGACACATAGCGACCTTGTATAGGGTTTCCAAGAAGCGGCTGGTGAGCTTGAACCTCTGACCTTGCAGTTATAACCGACACTGCAGTCCAGAGCATTAACCCACAGCACCACACCAGGACTCCATTTTATCTTTATAGTCATCTA
>NW_006408572.1:15364063-15365004 GCF_000296735.1 Chrysochloris asiatica
ATTCTTCAACTGGGCGCTGCCCAGATTGGAGCTATTATAGCAAAGTATCTATGACTGTGCTTGTGGACATTTGTTCTCAGGCTCTTGGTAAATACCAAAAAAGGGGATCCGTTTGTTGTTGTTGTTAAGTGCCATTGAATCAGTTCCAACTCATAGCAATCCTGTATCAAGTTTCTGTGGAGTGACCAGTGGGTTTGAACTGCCGAACTTGTGATTCAAATCGATCTTGAGGTCCAGCACTTATCCTACAGTGCCCCATAAGTGGTACATTTTAAGACACTTCCAAGCAGTTTTCAAGGTGATTGTACGATTTTACTCTTCTACCAGCAATGCAAGCAATCTATGGTAAGTCCAGTTTCTCTCTGTCCTCCACAGTTCTTGCTATGGTCAGTCTTCCTCGTTTTAGCCATTTTAGAGGAGGTGTAGCAAAACTATTATTTTTGTTTTGATGTGTATTTTCCAAAGAGCTGATGATGAGAAGCATCTTTTCATGTTGTTTTTGTCCTTCTTATATTTGGTTTTGTGCAGTCATCTGTTCAACTCTTTGGCCTCTTTTTATTAGGCCATTTATATTTTATTATTGAGTTGTAGAAGTTTTTATACATTGTGGATAAATCCTTAATCAGATATATGTGCTGCAAATATGTTCTTTTAGTCTGTGGCTTGACCGTTAATTTTCTTAATGGCTTCTTTGATGATTACAAGTTTTAAATTTTGATGAAATCCAGTTTATCATGTTTTAATGGTATTTTCTGTGTCCTTTCTAAGAAGTCTTTCTATCCTTAGGCTGATTTTTTTATGCCTTATGCTTTCTTGTTGAAACTTCATACTTTTAGTTTTAACATTTAGACTTGTGGTTCATCTCAAATTAATTTTTATATTTGGTGTTAGAAGTCCTTCAGTGATGGAAATAGTTAACATGTTTGACAGCTAACCAATAG
>NW_006408572.1:15367082-15370580 GCF_000296735.1 Chrysochloris asiatica
ACAGTTTATTTAGAATGAGTCTTGAAGTCAGGCAGACTGTGTGCCATTCTGTTTTCTTTACTGGTTGTCTTACTGTCCCTGACTTTTCTATATACATTTTTAAATAGCTTGTCAATTTCTTCAAAGGAAACCTTAAGGTTGAGACACCAACTTGGGGAAAATTGATACATTAGCAATAGTAAGTCATCTAATCCATGAACACAGCATATCCATATAAATTTTTAAGTAGCTTGTCAATTTCTTCAAAGGAAGTCTTAAGATCTAGAGACCAACTTTGGGAAAATTGATATATGAGCAGTAGTAAGTCTTCCAATGCATGAACACAGCATATCTTTCTACATATTTAGGTTATCTTTAATGTCTCTCAGCAATGCTTTATAATTTTCCATGTAGAAGTCTAATGCATCTTTTACTAAACTAATCTCAATGTATTTTAAGTTTTGGTATGTTATTATAAATGATAGTTTTGATACACTTTCATTTTAGAATAGTTTTAGACTTAGAGAAATATTACAAAGTAATACAGAGTATTCCTGTGTATTTCTCACTCTGTTTTCCATATTGTTAATAGCTTATATTACTATGGCATATTTGTTACAACAAGAAACCACCACTTGTACATTAACATTAAATTAACTCTATATACCATTCAGATTTCATTATTTGTTTGTTTGTTTGTTTGTTTTCATCTTTTCCACAAATGTCCTTCTGATCCAGGATTCCAGCCAGGATACCACATAACATTTCATTGTGATGTCTCCTCAGTATCCTCTTGTCTGTAACCATTTCTTAATTTTTCTTATTTTTCATGATCTTGATAATTTTTGAGAAGTACTGGTTAGTATGTTGTAAAATTCCCTTCAATTGGGGTTTCTCTTCTTTTTTTCTCATGGTTAGACTTGGCTATGAGTTTGGGAACTAAACATCATAAAGTACTTTTCTCATCACATCATCTTATAACCTCAGAGGTACATGCTATCAATATGATTTATCACTGAAGATGTTAACATTGGTCACCTGTCCAATGTAATATTTGTCATTTTCTCCATTGCATAGCTGCATTTTTTCACTCCTTACCATATGTTACTGTCTGGAAACACACTACTGCCTGCAGAAAAAAGTAACAACACACACTATTTGGAATACTTCTGGAAAGAAGATTTGTCTAGATTAGTATGCATTTATAGATATTTTTCTTTTATATTTTGGGCTACAATCCAATGCTTTATTATTTATGTTTTATTCTTCAAAGTGCTTCAGCACTTGCTATTGGAACCTATTGGTTGACTCCTGTACTCTTCAACATGCTTCCATCTTTTGTTTTGGACCACTGCCTTACTTTCTGGCCTTATAAGATGCTCCAGACTCATCTTGTATGTTTTCTGGTTGCATCTAAGAAGCAGCCATTTCTCCAAGGAACCCTGATTTGGAGAACAGTTACTCAGACTTGAGTATTTTGTGTCCTCATTGCTTCTAGGGTATTACTGTTTCTAGATTCTGTCAGTAGATGCTGTTTTGTTAAGTGCCATCGAGTCGGTTCCAACCCCTAGCAACCCACTATAGGGTTTCCAAGGAGTGGCTGGTGAGCTTGAACTGCTTACCTTGCAGTTCAAACGGCTTTGCAGTCTGGTGCATTAACCCACAGCACCACACCAGGATGGATGTAAAAAATATATGTATAGATACTACCTATATATACACAAATATTTATAATTATTTCTATATAGATGTATCTGTATCTATGTTAACCTAAACCCAAGATTATCATGTGAGAAGCTGGACTATGTAAAGAAGAACACAACATTAGGACAGAGGGAGGCTTTGTTAATAATCTATAATATGCAGATAACATAGCCTTGCAGGATAAAAGAGGATTTGAAGCACTTACTCTTGAAGACCAAAGACTACAACCTTCACTATATATTACACCTCAACGTAAAGAAAGCAAAAATCCTCACAACTGAACCAACAAACAGCATCATGATACATGGAGAAAAGACTGAAATTGTCAACGATTTCATTTCACTTGGATCCAGAATTAATGTTCACGAAAGCACCAATGAAAAAAAAATCAAGCAGCATATTGCCTTGAGCAAATCTTCTGCAAAAGATAGCTTTAAAGTGTAAGATAGAAACAAAGTTGTCACTTTGAGGACTAAGGCGTGCTTGACCCATGCCATGATATTTTCAGCCCTCTCATCTGCAATAGCTGGGCAATGACTAAGACCAGACAATAATTGATGCATTTGAGCTACGATGCTGAGCTATTGATATATGAACTAAGACTAGTTCATATATCTTGGATTGCCAGAGTATCGTTGCAATTTAGTATCATTGAGTCAGTTCTGATTCATAGTGAACTTGTACAGGGTTTCTGAGGAGCAGCTCCTGGATTTGAACTTCTAATCTCGCAGCTGAAACCACTTATGATCCAGTGCTTAGCCTACAGCATCACACCAGAACTTCTCCCTGGAAAGGAAAGTATCAACATACACTGTTTGAAATGATTCTGTAAAGATTTGTCTAGATTAGTATGGACATATGGATATTTCTTTTATATTTTGGGTTACAGTCAAATGCTTATTTATATTTTGTTCTTCAAATTGCTCCAAATTGCTCCAGCTCTGGCCATTGAGAGTTACTTCAGAAGGAGTGCCAGATGAACAAACAAATCTGTCTTGGAAGAAGTGAAGCCAGAATGCTCCTTAGAAATGTATTTGGCGAGATTCTGACTTATGCACTTTGGACATGTTATTAGAAGGGACCAGTCCCTAGTGAAGGAGACTGTGCTTGCTAAAGTAGAGGGTCATGAAAAAAAAGGAAGATCCTCAAAGAGATGGATTGATGCAGTGGTTGCCACAACATTGGGATCAAACATAGCAATGATGTTGAGGGCAGTAAACCATCTCAGTGGTACCTGAACAAAACCAATAACCATCCACAATCTGTTTACTTATTTCTTCTACCCAGAATACATGTAAAGCCGGTTCAGGAATGTTAACCAGACCGTCCATGAGAAACAACTTTCATAACTGGAGTATGATGTTTGTGAAAAGTTCTTGCTACATTTGTTGCTACTAAAGTGCTGTCAAGTTAGTTCTGACTCATTGTGACCCTATATAGGGTTTCCAAGGAGCATCTGGTGAGTTTGAACAGCTGACATTGCAGTTCACACTGACTGTGCAGTCCTGTGCTTATCCTATTGCACCTACCAGTACTCATTTTCCTCTCAAAATACTGTTTTCCAAACTTACTTAGGTCAACTTTTCTTTTCCCTACCCTCTTCAGTGAGGTCACTTCATACATTTATAATTAAGTTAGGATTCCTGGTGTGGTGCTGTAGGATAAACATTGGACCTCAAGATCAGCTAGAACCACAAAGTTGGTGTTTCAAATTCACTAGCCACTCCTTGGACACCCTGTATAAGGTGGCTGTAAGTTAGAACGGACAAGATAGCACTTAACGATGCCTGAGATGGAGGCAGAGATGATGATGTA
>NW_006408572.1:15370885-15382115 GCF_000296735.1 Chrysochloris asiatica
TTTTTTTGTTGTTGTTGTTTTAGCGTGCATACATTCAAGTCCCTTTTTGTACTATAAAGTTCAGTAGGTGTTTTGGCAACTGCATAATGTCTGTTATCTACCACTCTCTACTATACAAAGAAGCCTGGTGGTGTAGGGTTTTACACAAGCTTGGTGATTCAAACCCCCTAGTGGCTCTACAGGAGAAAGATGAGTCTGTCTGACTGTTTCTGTAAAGACTTACAGACTCAGAAACTCTAGGGAATGGTTCAGCTATGTACAGGATGTAGGGTCACTATTAGTTGGGATCGACCCAATGTCATACCACACCAATTATTCTATCACTCTAACAATTCCCCTTTGTAAGCAACTACTGCCCCTTCTCCAAGCCCTGGCCACCACTGATGCAAGCATACCTTGTTTTATTGGACTTTGTACATAATATGTTTTGTTTACTTATTTGGTTTTAATCGAAGGGTACGGACAACTCTTCATCAAGCAAGTTTTCAGTGCCATTTTTCCAATAGCAACCGCTCATTCCATGCCTCTGAACTGATCATTTTGGCAAGTCTCACATTATTTCAAACTTCTTTTTATAACGCTATGGCACACTTAATAGAATACAGTATTGTTGTTGTTAAGTACCATCAAGTCAGTTCCAATTCAAAGCAACCCTGTATAGGGTTCCTGAGGAGCAGTCCGTGGGCTTGAACTGCCAGCCTTATGGTTCACAGTCCAGTGCTGATCCTAAACATAACTTTTGCTACATGCACTGAGAAAATAAAAGAACTGTGGGACTTGCTTTATTGCTAGTTTCACTTTAATGCCGTGGTCTGGCGTCCAATCCAGGATATTGTCACAGCATTGCTTGTGTAAGATTTTCCTGCTCTGTAGTTTTACCTTTTCCAGAATGTCATAGAAATGGAATCACATAATATATAACTTTTTGCATCTTTCTCTTAACACACACCAGAATGGTAGACATATTTTCAGATAGGTAGCTTTTTTTTTTTTTTTTTTTTTTCGTTTGGATGAGTAATTCTATAAAGCAAGCTTTGTGATAGATTTAAAAAGACTATATTTAAAGGTCTATCTTATATTTGTAGAATATTTATAGTTTTCAAAGTACATCCTGGCGTGGTGCTGTAGGATAAACACTAGACCATAAAGTTGGGTTGAACTGCAAAGTCAACAGTACAAACTCACTAGCTGCTCCTCAGAAACCCTACTCAGGATCACTATGAGTCAGAACCAACTCAACAGAACTTAACAACACCAATGCTACTGTGCATAATTAACCTAACTCTTATCATCATCTTGTGGGCTGGGTCATCACATTTCCAGTGAAGAACCTGAGGTTCAAAGACCTTCAATAACTTTTTCAAGATCACACAGTGGGCGTGTGCCTTAAGGTTCTAGTACTTCAATTTTGAACTTTTAAACTTATGTTCTTTGCATCCAGTGATTTTTTTTTTTTCCCTCCAACATGCCTTGACCTTAAGGATGCTACAAATCTTTCTCAGTGGGCAGCACTGGGAGAAACTAGCAGTGTTGGTCTTTTTTGAGACAAGCTAAAGCAATACTTTACAAGCTATAGGAGGGTGAGTCGAATATTATACGCACTCTGGTTATATTAAAATGTCCACCCACATTCGTGGCTGCCATTAAAATTGCACATGGATGGATTCTGTTGCATAGATGAGTGAATGTGGAGTCTGTGGCAAATCATTGGCAAATCAACCATGACTCTGACTATGAAATAACCCACAGCAGCCTTCAGTTTCAAGATGTTTGCACCAGGTGGGTATGGAGACTATTCATGGAAGAGTACAAACAGAAGCCTTTGGACTAAATTTGGATTGATACTCTGAGGAAGGTAAAAGTTTCTTTTAAAAGTGATTACTGGTGACCAGACATGGATTCATCACTATGAGCCTGCAAGTAAATAGCAGAGTATGGGATAGAAACATTCTCAATTGCTGACCAAGAAAAAGTTCAAAAGCCATCCATCAGCTGGAAAATCGATGCTTTCAGTTTTCTGGGATTCACAAAAGCCAGTATTCAAACACTATCAGGAGAAAAGTTCAATAATCAACAGTGCTCATTACAGTGAGATGATCACTGAAGAGCTGAAGCCTACATTTTGGATTAAATGCAGGCGATGGCAATCCAAGAACATTGTAATCTTTCATGACAATGCATGTCCACACACCTCTGCCCACACTATTGACATGCTGCAAAAACTTTGTTTAATCCTGATCTTGCTCCATCAGACTTTCACCTGTCTGGTCCCCTTAAAGCAACCCTTCGAGAAAATTCACCTCTGATGTAGAAGTGAAGACAGCAGTGCCTTCATGGCTCACAGCTCAGCCTGAAACATTTTTTAATAAGGGAATATGAAAGCTTGTTGACAAACGGACAAAATGTATTGATGAGCAAGGAGTGGAGTGGGGCTGAGCTCCTTCAGTTGCTCTCCTGTGGCATGCTGAGTGAAGAGTTCTCCTTAGGCAAACAGTCTCAATGGCCATTTGTCCATTCTTCCTTCAAAGCCAGTGACTGGTACTGAAATGAACATCCTGGTGCCAGGGGTGTGGACAGGGGGCAGCAGCAACCTCAGGAACAGCCTGCAGGTCATAACAGGCGTGGATGGAATGCCCCTAGTGAGAGACACTCCAGTGTAATCCTGCCATCTAGCTCTCCAAATCTGCACCATTAGGGGGGAGGGGCAGAGACAGAGCTCAAGGGAAGCCATCAGTAGGTTCTTTGGAGTGTGGAACTTCAGTTAGTATTAATAGCAGAGAATTAACTTTGTCTCAGAACTCATTTGCATCACTGAACTCTGAAGAACAGAAAGATGCAAAGAAACTTCTGGGAGGAATTGTAAAAGATATGGAAGTTTGTGAATCATCAGGGCAGTTGATATTTTCTGTTTGATCATCAATGAAAGATTAAACCTAATATTTCAAGTGTTTATTTCTATGAAATTCCCGACAAAGATGTCAGACAACTAGTATTAAAGTTTCTCGGTGACATAAAGGAAAGCATGGAACGTTTTTTGGGAAGAATTCAGGAAAACAATATAAGAACAAAACAAGAAACTCATTAAGTAAACAACGAGTAAACGTTCTGGTGGTGGGGGTTATGTGCCGTGGAGTCGGAACCGACTCATAGCGACCCCTGTACAGGGTTTCTGAGGCTGTATATCTTTACGGGAGCAGAAAGCCTCATCTGTCTCCCACGGAACAGCTGGTAGTTTTGAACTGCTGACCTTGCGGTTCACAGCCCGATTCGTAACCACTACGCTACCAGACATTCTAGAACTTAATAATAAAATAACAAAAATAAACAACTCTATGGAAGAACACAAAAGTAGAATAGAAACAATAGAAGAACGAGTCAGTGATATAGAAAACATAACTTCTGTTATTACTTCATTTGAAGAACAAATAGAAAGAGGAAAGAAAACTGAGAACATAAAGGTTCTGTGGGAGGAACAATATATACATAACAGGAATTCCAGAAGAAGACAGAAAAAGAAATCTAAAAGAAATGCTTGAAGAGATAATAGGAGAAAACTTCTCAAATATCTTTAAAGACAAAGAAGTTTTCATCCAAGAAGCTCTGTGAACTCCAAGTAGG
Organism: Chrysochloris asiatica; assembly: GCF_000296735.1. Lineage (NCBI taxonomy): Eukaryota > Metazoa > Chordata > Mammalia > Afrosoricida > Chrysochloridae > Chrysochloris > Chrysochloris asiatica. The sequence continues at coordinate 15,374,504 of NW_006408572.1, forward strand.
TTAAATCCTAAGAGAAAAACACCGAGACACTTTATAATAGAATTTTCCAGAAACAAAGATAAAGAAAGAATTTTGAGGGCAGCACACGATAAGTGAAATACCACCTACAGAAGGGCCTCAATTAGATTAAGTGATGATTTCTCCCCAGAAACAATGCAGGCAAGAAGGGAATGCAGCAACATGCAGAGTCTTGAAAGAAAAGAATTCTCAACCAAGAATAATATATCCAGCAAAACTGTCATTCAAAAACGAGAGGGAAATTAGGACATTTCCAGGTAAACAAAAACTAAGGGAATGTGTAACTACCAGACCAGTCCTACAAGAAATATTAAAGGGAGTCCTCCAGAAAGAAAACCAACTAGACCAGCCAGCTATTCAAAGTAATAGCACTAAACAACTACCTGTGTACATACAACAACAAAACAAGCTTAAATATGACTACAGGAAATCCAGATACAAAGGTGTAATTGATGGTAACTTCAGAACAAGAAAGGGAATGATTGGCGTAGAAACAGAATTTTCACATGCTAAAGAAATTAAGACGGTTTCAATATATAACTTTGTAAATGTAGGATGTTAAATTTGTAAATCTCATTGTAGCCATAAAGTATACAAATCTACTCACTAATGTGAAGAAAGGAAACCAAGACTCACTAAAATAAAAAGGAAGGAAATTTGGTTTTAAAAACTCAGCACTGGTAACAAGAGGAACAAAGAAGTCATCAACCTCATCAAGACAAAAAGTTTACGACAAACTGACTGAAGCAAATTCTTCTCTAATGATAATTATAGTGAATATAAATGGGTTAAATGATCCAGACAAGAAACATAGTGGCAGAATAGGTTTTAAATATGGCCTATCCATATGTTTTCTAAAAGGGGCACACCTTTGACACACAGATATCATAGGTTAAAAGTCAAAGGATGGGGGGTCGGAACAGTACCAAGCAAATAGTCATAAAAATGGTCCAGGAATGGCAATATCGTAAACTAAAAGGATCAATTAACCATCAGCTTGAACCCCAAAGTATATACAGCAAACACTTAGAATGAAAGGAAGAAGGACATCTATAAACATGGTTGGAGATTGTAATACACTACTTTTTGATGGATAGAACAAATAGAAAGCAAGTGAATGAATAAAAAGATTTGAAAATAACATCTAAAGACATGGGACACCATTCATTTGTAACAAATAGACTACTTACTTTACAGCAGAAAACAGATTTCTGCAGCAGAAAATGACAATAAACTTGAAAATATTGAGACCATGCAAAACATCTTCTCTGACCATAGTAGAATGAAGGGGGGAAAAAATCAATAAAGAATAAGGAGAGATAAATACATTCATGAAAACTAAATGGCCCTAATAGTATGTCATGGAAGAAATAAAAAGTTAAAATTAAAAAGCCACTTAGAATCATGAAAATGGTCACCCAACTACGAAAAACCTTAACTCATTGTGAGACATTGCTCAGTGAAATTCAAAGATGTAATACTACTAAGATATTAATTTCAATTTTTTACCATGTTGATGTTTATACCTGTGGTACAAAAACATTGAGTAAAACTGCTAGAACCTTAGCCCAAATCAAATATATTTTATATCAAAATTTAAAATTCATCTGTATTTTCACTTTTAAATGCCAGTTTTACTTAAGAATGTAGTTGATGAAGAGGTGATTGTTTTTAGTAAGTTTGGGCCCTAGAGTACACATCTCTTTAGAACCCTATGTGAGGAATTGAGACGGACTTTTACTGTCCTTCGTTGCATAGTTTAATTGCAGGTGGGTGGTTGAGTTATGAGCAGACAGACCTAGCCACTGTTTTTAGGCCAACTAGCAAACAATGACTGTTTAAACGTAAGCATTTTGCAGGCATTTTCTCAAATGAATATTGTCACTTCAAAAAACAACTGATAGTATTTATTGCCATGACAAAATGCAAGCTTTTATGCAGAAATTAGGGTTATGGATAACCACGAACTTGGCAACCTCTCATCAGATGAGAGGTGGTGATATTGGCAAACGGGACCCTTCTGCTATTATTTATTGTCGTATGCCAACTTTAGAAGGTCTGCATTACTTGCTGAAGCAATAGTTTCCAAGTGATATTGTAAAGTTATGCATAGCTAAAAATTCATTCTCTGTAAGTGACGCCAGGTTATTTGAATGCAATAGTGCAAAAAGTTTATTAATGTGGTTTGAGACTTCATTTTAGCTACTCTTTAAGAAACTACCATATGTCAGGTTTTGGTGTAATATCAAAGAAGTGTATTCACAGTTACCTGAAATGGTATTAAAATCTTCATTTTCTCTTTAACCAAAAAAAAAAAAAAATCCCCTGAAGTCTTAATACCAAACTATTCATCTTAACTAGAACGTCTGCCTGAGCATTTTGCTCTTTTAAGAACTGTATGGGATCAAATTGACAACGGCAATACAAAAGATGAAATAGAAACCTATGGCGCAATGAGTTTGTCAGTGGTAAAGGAACAAGTCAGAATAGGAGGGTGAGGGTGGCTGTAAAACTCAAAGAATAATCAATGTTAATAACTGTACATGTAGAAAGTAGGTGTACGTTTTGCTGTATATTTTTTCAACAAAACAAAATTATAAGGTTTCTTTTAAATTAAAAAGAAAAGAAAGGAGATTGTGTCAAAAATGATGCACTTAGTTAGAATAAATGCTACAGCCAGAGTGCAGATAATTTTTGACTCACCCTTGTCTATGAGGAATTTGTAACCGCATTGTTGTCTATACAGAATTCCTCTTACCTGCTGACTTTTTAACTTATTACCCACTTAAAACACAACTCCTTCCTTTGTCAGAGTACAAAGAGACGAGCACTCCATGTAGAGATAACAGCATCGTGAAGGCAGAGGAGCTACGTTCTCAAACATAGGCACTTGCTTAGGGACTGCTTGGCATTGGCTTTGACCAATAGGTTGAAAGCTTGTAATGCTGCCATCACACTCAGTATTATTGTGACTTCATGAAAGAATCCTATTGGTTGATACGGGTGGTATATTCTCCTTTTTAAAAAGTTGGTCAATAAACCAAGAAACTCATACGTTGTTGTAACATTGTGGAAAGAGTGTGAACTAAAAGCCAGAAAACCTAAGTGGAACTCATGGCTAAGCTAGTCCCTGGACCACAAAGGTTCCAACTCACTAATCACTCTTCAGAAGCTCTGTGCAGGACTGCTATGAGTTGGAATTGACTCGATGGCACTTAGCAACAACAATTAATGTTGTTCATGTCCTTACGCCATGAACTTAATTTGATCATATATCATCTATGTTGTTGTTAAGTACTGTTGAATCAATTCCAACCCATAGCCACCCTGTATAGGGTTTCCAAGGAGCAGCTGGTGAGCTTGAACCGTCGACCTTGCTGTTCAAACGGCTTTGCAGTCTGACGCAGTAACCCACAGCGTCACACCAGGACTACAAGGGAGATAAATAAAAGGAGTTTGGTTTCCTCTCACTGGGTTTCAGGAAGGATTAAATAGATTGATATACTTAGGAAAAGATAACAGATTTTGAATAGGTGTTTGAGTCCTTGAGTGGTACAAAATAGTTAACACACTTAACAACTAACTGATGGGCTATAGGTTCAAGATTACTCAGAGGCACTTTGAGAAAAAAGGCTTGGCGATCTACTTTGGGGGAGAAAATCAGCCATTGAAAACCCCATGGAACACAGTTCTATTCTGATATACAAAGGGTCAGGATGTGTCAGAGTCTACTCGACATTTTACAAACAAACAAACAAACAAACAAACAAATAATACATTAAAATGCAGTTGCTGGCAGCACCGTTCCAGCTAAACTGTTTTTGTTGTTGTTAAGGGTTCTTGAGTCAATCCTGACTCATAGCAACTTTGTATTGGGTTTCTGAGGAGCAAGAAAAACGTTGATTAACTATGTGAAATTGAGACCAATTGCTACCTCTTAATAGCTCTGTGGTTTTGCTTATTCTCTTCTACTTACTGAACAACTGTTTTGGAGTTAGTCGCACTAGACTTGACATACATGTCTTTCTTCATTTTTCATAAACTAGGTGGTATTGAAGAGTACTGGTTAGGCATTTTGTAGAAGGATCTTCAGTTTATCTGATATAGTTCTCATCAGTAGACTAAGGTTGTGAGTTTTGAGTTGGGGAGAAGAAGACCATAGTTTTATGAGGTATCTTCTGAAGGAATCTCTTTTCATGTCTGCTTTTCTAGAACAGACAATTCAATCTTGATTCTTCCCTGCTCTTTTCTCACACCTGCCACAATCTGCCTATAGTCCCACTTTTGTTTCATCCACCTCAGATCTCTCTGCAGGGTTCACTTTATTTTCTCCTCTCATCATAGTCATTTTTCATGGATTTTGTCCACCACTCGTAGCGTAGTGGTTACAAATCGGGCTGCGAACCGCAAGGTCAGCATTTCGAAACTGCCAGCTGTTCTGCAGGAGAAAGATGAAGTGTTCTGCTCCCGTAAAGATTTACAGCTTGGGAAACCCTGTACAGGATCGCTATGAGTCAGAACTGACTCCCCGGCACATAACCACCACCTAACCCATGGGCATCTATGGACAAATAACGCCTGGCCTCATGTGGAGTTATTCACTTATGGTCTCTCCAAATCCTCTCACCCAAAATTAAGTTTTATCGCTAGAGCGAAATGAACTCATTAAGAGGGGATGAAAGGGTCTTCCAGACTTTCCAGGTCAGTAGAAGAATTGATGTTTTTGAGTTATGGTGTTGAAGGAGAATATTGATGAGTCGGTACCGACTCGATGACACCTAACAACAAAAACAACTGTAGCAGAAGCAGTCAGCTCCAGCCGCAAAACTTTTTTTTCGTTTAAAAAATCCACTGCCACGGAGTCAATTCCAACTCATAGCGACCCTGTACAGGGTTCCCAAGAAGTGGCTAGTGAGTTTGAACTACCAACCTTGCAGTTCAAACCAATGTTGCGGTCTAGTGTTTATCCTTCAACACCAGCAAGTCCATATGACAGCAGAAAGCATTGCTATTTTCTCTCAGAGCTGCTGGTGTTAACAGTCCAATGGTTTTGCCTCCTCAGAGGCTGTTAGCCTTCCTTTGAGGTTTGACCACCAGTTCTTCAACAAATATGTCTTTCTGCTGTTGTTGCATCTTCTCAGGAATGGTAACATTTCTTTAATAATCCTTTTGCTGTTTCAGTCTTCCCACACCTGAGTAATCAATTCCTGTCTTAAATCCCATCTGTTTGAAATTTCTACTGTGGTTTGTTTTCATGTCTGGATCCTGACTGATAACACCAGTGAAAAACCCACTCTTCCCCTAAATCTTGGGTTATCTTGTTTAGAAGATGGCTCATTTAATACTTTACAGTTCTCTCTCTTTTAAGGAAAACCTTCTGGAAATTTTATTACATTTTGTGATGCATGCTTACCAAGGTGATTGGCATGCTTTACTCTCACGTGAACGTATTTGTTGCTTCGGGGGAGCAGGGTACAAATGAAAAATGACTCCTTCATTACTCTGAGATAAAGTATCAGTTCCACTTAAGAACTGACCCTCAGTCATTTTCACAAATAAAATATTATACTAATCAACAATAGATAAGAAATTACAGCAAATTTACTTAGCCCTGTAAGGACTAAAAATTGTGTTTCCAGTTTTAAGGAAAAGAAGTAAGGTGATTTAAAAATAAATAAATAGGTTGTAGAACAGCTCTGGATTTACAGAAAAATTGCCATGATCATCCATACAATACCCATCTGCTCACACTCAGTTTCCCCTTATTAAGATCTTGCATTAAGTGGTCGGGTTCCCTCAGTGCAAACCCCCTTTCAAGACTAAGACTCAATGGGAATACACACTCTGATTGGTGACCATGTTTGTCACCAATAAGGGGAAGTGAGGTAAAAACAGCAATGAATCTGCGAGCTAAGCCCTACAACGTTCAATAGACTCTTGTGAATCCGTTTGGAGACCTGGTTGGCCAGCAGTGTGGCAAAACCTGGGGACTCTTGGGCCCAGAGTCAGTGACACAGCCACAGAGGACTAGAGTGGAGAGTGAAGCATCTAGCTGATAAGAAGAGAGGGCATATGCACAAGAACACCCACACTTGCAGATAATACCCACTTGACCTGGCTTCAATGACTGGAAAAGCAGAGCTCAACTAGAAGAAGAAAGAAGAGGGGGAAAAAAAAAGAGTAATCTGATACAATTTGATGAACTTGACCTACACCTATGGATGCAGTAGCTCAAAAGAGGGAACAAAGCTTTACAGCAAGGATCATTCCCACCCCCTCCGTGCACCGAGTAAACAGGGATGAGCAACTTGGACATTGGCTACCCAAAATGGGAGGGGCTACAAAGACAAGAAGTGACTGGCTTACAAGCTTTCAAGAGGGAGCCTAGATCCAGAGGGTGTGGAGGAAGGTAGAGTCTACTGAGTAGTATCCAATCTGTGTAGGCGGGGTTGATGAAATGCAGATAGGTCCCTTGTGGTACAATAGTGAGTAATTGTTATCAGGACTGATTGTGAGGGTTGGAAATGTAAAGGTAGACCATTTTGTAGCAAAAGGAAGGGAGTGATTAACTTTGCAGTCTAGGAGTGGAGGTCCCTGGGACCATCAAGGAAGAAGAGCAGAGAGCGAGAGCGGGACACCACCCACAGAAGCAGTGGAGGCAGAGATGATGACGTGGAAAGACGGAACGGCTGGGGGCTTTAGACCCAGAGAGGGAGAGGGACTGTGTGCTGATGACTGGGGCGGGAGGCGGGGGTGAGGGTGGGGGAACAGACTTGCGGGATTGGTTGATGATGCATGGAGGGGATTGTAACCATGGCAATGAAATTATATACAGTAGGATGAATGTAAAGCTAATGTTCTCCAGTGTAAACTATCACATAATTCACAATAAAACATTTTTTAAAAAAGATCTTGCATCAGCATCAGTATTGTTCGTTTGTTATAATGGATGCACCAGTATGGTTTGTAGGATCAGCACTGGACTTAGATAGAACCCACCAGATGCTCCCTGGAGACCCTATACAGACAGGGTCATGATGAGTTGGAACCGACTTGAAGGCACTTAACAACAACATGGATATGTGATTATATTTTAAATTCATACTTTGTTGAGATTTCCTTAATATTTGCCTAGCATCTTTTTCAGCTCCAGGATCCTATCTCATCCACAATATCACTTTCCATGTAGTCATTATGTCTCCTTAGACTCTTCCACAGTCTTTCCACACTTTTCATGCAGTATTGAAGAGTACTGGTCAGGCATTTTGTAGAACGATCTTCAGTTGATCTGATGTGTTTCCCGCCAGTAGACTAAGGTTGTGAGTTTTGACTTTGGGATAAGAAGACCACAAGAGTAAAATATCATTTTATTCTTATCCGATCAAGAGTAGCATGCTGTTAGCATGAATGATCACCGTCAGTGTGAACTGTAATTGACAATCGATGTCTCCGCTGCAAAGTGACTCTGCACCTCTCATTTCATGCTGTACTCATTGAATGGAAGTTCTGCTGCCCAACCCACACCCAAGGAACGGCAACTTCTCAAGAGTGGGCTATCTACATACATTATTTGAAATTCTCTCTCTTTTTTTTT
>NW_006408572.1:15382425-15390769 GCF_000296735.1 Chrysochloris asiatica
TAGGGTCCCGCTCTCCGCTCTTCTCCCTTCATGGTCCCAGGGACCTCCGCTCCTAGACTGCAAAGTCAATCACTCCCCTCCTTGCTACAAAACGTCTACCTTTACATTTCCAACCCTTACAATCAGTCCTGATAACAATTATTCACTATTGTATCACAAGAGACCTATCCGCATTTCCTTTCATCAGCTCCGCCTAGACAGATTGGATACTACTTTGGAATTCTTTTTACAAGAGATTTATCTCTTCTCCCCCGAGGAATGTATGCACGCATCCATTTTTTAAATCCAATAATTTATTTATATCAGCATGGGTCCCTGGGTATTTATTTTGAACTTGAAGTTGTATTAAGTTGCTCAGATTGTTCCATCTTTGGCCATTGGCTGCTCTTTCAGCTGACTCGTGTCCCTTTGACATACTCCCGTATTTGTGGGCTCTTTTTGTTGTTGATGTTGTATTTCTTAGTATCTGGCACTACAAGATGCTCACTAAAGTGATAGAAATTTAACTTATGAAGTAAACTAAGGTAAAGTTTCAATCCATCAGAGTTGACAAATTATACAGTCAGTGACAGAGATAAGTTAGATTCCTTCCTATTAGCTTTTGGAGGAAGTCTGAACTACTTTGAAGACCCATAGTGATCCTGTAGCATGGGATTTCCCCATTGGATTTCCTAAACTGTAACCTTTAAGGGAAGGAGCTCTGGTAGCGTAGTCGTTACGAATCGGGCTGCTAACCTCAAGGTTGGCAGTTCAAAACTATCAGCTGTTCCACGGGAGAAAGATGAGGCTTTCTGCTCCCATAAAGATTTACAGCCTCGGAAAACCCTGTACACCCTCACTATGAGTCGGAACCGATTCCACGGTACTTAACAACAAGAGCAACAACCTTTTATGGGGAGTCCTGGTGTGGTGCTGTGGGTTAATGCACCAGACTGCAAAGCCGTTTGAACTGCAAGGTCAGTGGTTCCAGCTCATCAGTGGTTCCTTGGAAACCTTATACAGGGTCGGAACCGACTCGACGGCACTTAACAACAGCCTTTATGGATACTATCACTGCTATCTCCCATGGAGTGGCTAGTGAGTTTAAACTACCAACCTTCCAGTTAGCACCAAGCCAAATCAAAGTTATGGCCATTGGATCAATTCACACTCACAGTGACCCTGTAGGAACATCCCATAGGGTTTCCAGTGGAGCAACTGGTGGGTTTGAACTGTTGACCTTTCTGTTAGAAGCTGAATGCTTTATCCACGGCACCACCAGGATTCCTTAATTCATCACATACTGGACTCTAATCATTGAAGTCAGAACCGACTCCACGGCACATAACAACAACACAACAACAATCATTGAAGTGATTTCCCTGGATTGTGTGTTGCTGCAGTACTAGTTCTGGTATGACACTGTAGGATAAGCAATGGACTGCCAACTGCAAGGTTGGTGGTTCAAACCCACCAGACAGTTCTTGGAAACCCTACACAGGGTCGCTATGAGTTGGAACCAACTCAACAGCACGTATCATCAACAAAAACAATATGTGGAGAGTCTCTGGTGGTGCAAATGGTTAAAGTGCTTGGCCAGTAACTGAAAAGTTGGAGAATTAAATCCACTCAGAGGTGTGAGGAAGAAAGACCTGGCACCTACTTCCAAAATTTCAGCCGTTAAAAAACCCTGTGAAGTACAGTTCTACACCGACACACACGGAGTAACCATGAATCAGAATGAAACTCACATGCCTGAAATGAAGAACTCAGTTAACAGTCAGTCTTGTGAAGTTCATTGTTCTTCCTGCCGTAAGGATATTATTGAAGAAGATTTTTTACTTATACCACAGAGTCTCCTCTTTATGAGAAATTTCTCTTTGACCTTAATTTCAAGTACAATTGTGTGATTTTTTTCTCAGCAGTTTGCTGATCTTACTTTATGGAATTGTTATTTAAATGACCAATTTTCATTTTTTGAGTAAGCTACTAGAAAATCTAGAGTAACAATATGTGTCTGATCTTATTTCATAACTTTGTTCTTGTTTATTTTCGTACCTCTTGTCAATTCATAGTGTCTTCTGAGATTTTGCAAAGTCCTATAAACTGCCTCCATTTTTTTCCTCTAAAATTTGGCAGAGTATAAGAAAATAAATAGACATAGATTAATACATACCATGCATGTGTAATATTTACATAATTTATGAATTCACGGCTGGATCGTGCCTTATGTTCTAGGAGTTAGATATTAAAACAAACAATGGAAAATTAAGAGCCACAGTAACAATAAAACTGAAGTCTTTGAATTTTCAACTACTCCATATCTGGTGGGCTTGGGGATCAGGGCGCAAAGTTCTCATCCTTTTATACATGAGGGATCTAATGCCTTGCCCAGTTCATCCATCTAATGAATCCTAGATCAGCCTGCTTCCTGCCATCTCTGTGCACACCATTTCTGTGAAGCCTAAATGCCCTTCTCCCACTGTTTTTCTCAGCATCCTTAAAAAAATGTTGTTGCAGACAGAGTCTGCCCTTAGCCACCTGGAATAGAGAATGTAGCCTCTCATTCAGTAAGTGAGGACTCTGCCTACGAATGTTGCCCTCTCTTTTTTGACTTTCCCCTCCCTTGTAGAAGAAAGTTATTTTCAAACCTCCATCTGTTTTGTGTTTAATGTGCAGAAAGGTTGCACATTTTCAGGGACCTTGTTCATAAGCAGTAGATTGTACCACAGTTTATTACACAAGTGAAGGTTTTTATTGCTGGCCTTTGTTGAGTTGCCAACTGGGAGAAAGAACATAACGTGCTCAGAGGTCCCTATCAGGAAAAATGAGAAAGCATTAAATACCAGTCAAACTTTTGAGCATCGAAAAGCTGGTAATCAAATCCAGAAATCCTTGAAGCATGGTTAGCGAGAAGGATTTTTCTCATTAATAGTATTTTTACATCCATAATTGTTTCTCAAGTTACGTATGTCACTAAGCACTATCCTGAAGCATTGTGCAGGAGGCAGTTTTGGACCCAAAAGACTCTTCTTGTTCACTTCAAAATCTGATCCTGGTCAATGTATGACCTCAGACTTAAACCAGGGATGAGCTTTGTATTTTGAACCGCATGGCAATATGGCGGACGTCAACTCTGCAAATAACTTCTTAAGACTTACTAGACATCTTTCCTTTCACCGGACCCATATAGTCCTAGCAGGGAATGAGCCAAAATCCCTTATTTTACTACTGATATGTCTGAAAGCATGTGACAGTCAATGATTAGGGAAAGAAAGGATTCCCAAAGCAACTTGGGAAATTCCTCATCACATCAGATCACTTCCAACTGTCACAGGCCAATGCTAGTGGAAATGGACCACTATTGCTCCCTCCATATACATTTCATTACAAGTTCAGACAACCACAGAGGCTGCTGGACACAAGTTGGTGGAGATCTTAGACATTCTCCATCCTAATAGTTCTTAGCCCAGTTTGCACATTAGATTCACTTGGGTAAAGGGGACTTTAAGAATAACAATGCATTACTCCTACCCCAGATTAAATAAAATCTCTTGGCTAGGACATAGATATGTTTTTAAAGTTCTCCAGGTGACTGTAATGCGTAACTTGGGTTGAGAACCCTGGATCTCCTCCTAGCCAAAAGAATTTCTTCACAATATGTTGGGTTTCTTTCCCTGGTAGGTGTTTCATCATTTTAGCTTAACTTCATGTCCCAAGTCTTTATTTATAGAAGCAACACTTCCAACGCTATCCCAGTCTTCCCTTTCCTTGCACACAAACAGATGCACAGCAACTTGTAGTAGCAGCTGACGCTCAAGTGTCACGCAGAACTCCAAAGGAGATGGAACCACACAGATAGGTGGGACTGCCAGGACCCCGGGAAGAAATAGCTAAAGAACCCACTTTGTCTCTAGATGGCTCATGGAGGAAAGAGTCAGGATGAAGAAGAAGAGGATTTGAAGATGAAGAGGATTTAACCTCTTCTCTATCGTTGGTCCGTTATTGGAAGTCTTGTCTATTTGAACAAAGCAGCCCTACTTCACATGAAAGATTGCCCTCATCAATTCCAAAAATATTCAAAATTGAACATTAAGTTATAGGATCATCCTATACTATGGGATTGCTATGGATCAGAATTGACTTGATTGCCATAGGTGGGTTAATCTAGGTTTTTGTTGTTAAGTGCCATCAAGTCAGTTCTGACTCATAATGACCCTATATAGGGATTCTGAGGATCAGTTGGTGAACTTCAGCTGCTGACCTTGCTGTTCAAACCTACCTTGCAGTTCAGCGCATTAACCTGCAGTGCCACAGCACCAAAAGTGTTTGGCCTGCTTTCATTATATACCTGAAAGAATTGAAATAAGGATGCAATCAGACACTTGTACACCAATGTCTGCTATAGTATTATTCGCAACAGCCAATAGGTAGAAACGGTCAAAATGTCCATCCACAGATGAGTGGATAAACAAAATGTGCTATCTACATACAATGGAATATAGTATGTAGCTATAAAAAGAAGTAGTATCCTGCTACATGCCAAGACATGAATGAACCTTAAAAACATGATGCTGAGTAAAATAAGTCAGTCACAAAAAGCCAACTATTACATGATCCCATTTATACGAATCATCTGAAACACGTAATTGTGTAGACTCAAAGTCAAGCTCATTTCCATCCAGTGAATTCCAGCTCATAGAAACCTCCTATAGGGTTTCTGGGGCTGTAAGTCTTTGTTGTTGTTGCTAAGTGCCGTCAAATCGATTCTGACCCATAGCGATCCTCTTTAGGGTTTCCAAGGAGCAGCTGGTGAGTTTGAACCACTGACCTTGCAGTTCAAATGACTTTGCAATCGGACACATTAGACCACAGCGCCACACCAGGACTCCTGTAAGTCTTTAGGGGAGCAGAAATTCTTATCATTCTCCCACAGAGTGACTGGTGGGTTTGAACTGCCCACCTTGCAGACAGCAGTCCAGTGCTTATCCTACAGCACCACACCAAGTTTATTAGTAATAGCATAGTGGTTATGAATCGGGCTGCTAATATCATGGTCAGAGGTTCAAAACTACCAGCTGTTCCACTGGAGAAAGATGAGGCTTTCTGTTCCCGTAAAGATTTACAGCCCCAGAAACCCTGTACTGGGTCGCTATGAGTCAGAACCGACTCCACGGCACATAACAACAACAGCCATATTTGTGCCCATTCCAAAAAGAGGAGACCCAATGGAATCCAGAAATCATTGGACAATATCATTAATATCACATGCAAGTAAAATTTTGCTAAAGATGATTCAAAAAGGGCTGCAGCAATACATTGACAGGGAGCTGCCAGAGGTTCAAGCAATGTCCACATCACGTTAACATAGTTGTATATTGTTCTGACAGCATGGTTTTATGAGCAGTCATTCGTAGCTTATTTGTCACAAACTATAATGTCCATGATCAAACCCTGGTCCACATAAAGTACTGAAAAGCAAAAGGACATACAACGAGGAATATCGTGGATAATATCAGGTGGATCTTGACTGAAAGCAGAGAATACCAGAAAGATAGTCCCATGTACTTTATTAACTATGCAAAGGCTTTCAGTTATGGTTCATGACAAGTTATGGGCAACATTGCAGAGAATGAGTATTCCAGAACACATATTTGTGCTCATGAGGAACCTGTACAGAGACCAAGAGGCAGTGATTGGAACAGAGCATGGGAACACTGAATGGTTTAAAATTAGGAAAGGTGTGCGACAGGGTTGTAGTCTTTCACCATATTTATTCAACCTGTGTGCTGAGCAAATAATCCAAGATGCTGGATTACGTGACGTAAAACACAGCATCAGAACTGGAAAAAAGACCCATTAACAACCCATGATTTGCAAATGGTACAACCTTGCTAGCTGAAAGCGAAGAGAACTTAAAATACTCACTGATGAAGATCAAAGATTACAGCCTTCTCCTCACCACTGGACCAATAAATAACATTAAGGTAAATGGAGAAAAGATTGAAGCTGTCAAAGACTTCATTTTGCTTGGATCCACTTAAGGAAGTAGCAGTCAAGAAATCAAACAACATATTGCATTAGACAAATCTGTTACACAAGACTACTTTAAAATATTGAAGAGCAAAGGTATCAGTTTGAGGATTAAGATTCGCCTGGCCCAAGCCATGGTATTTTCAATAGTCTCATATGCTTTTGAAATTTGGACAATGAATAAGGAATACTGTAAAAGAACTGATTCATTTGTGTTAAGGTATTGGAGGAGAATATTAAAAGTACCATAGACTGCCAAAAGAACAAACCAATCTGTGTTGGAAGAAGTACAACCAGAATGCGCCTTAGAAATCAGGATGGCCAGACTTCATCTCTCATACTTCAGGCATATTATCAGGAGGGACCAGTCCCTGGAGAAGGACAGCATGCTTGGTAAAGTAGCGGGTCAGTGAAAACAAGGAAGACCCCCAATGAGATGGATTGGCACAGTGGCAGCAGCATGGGCTCAGCTTAACAATGGTTGTGAGGATGGCTCAGAACTGGGCAGTGCTTCCTTCTGTTGTGCATAGAGTTGCTATGAATTGGAACCAACTAGGTGGCACCTAACAACAACAGCAACAACCAGGGGTGGGCTGGAAGGAAGGTCAAAGGAAGACATTGATATTCTGTTAACGGTATGGAGAAATTTGAAAACAGATAATAATGGTGGATCCCCATAATCAATAAAATTATTGTCACTGAACTATGCATGTGAAGATTGTTTAAATGGCAAATGTCTTACTATGTACATAATTATCACACATATATAAACATACAAATTCTTTTTCAGGCTGAGAATCGCAGGAGACCACACTCTAATTGCTCAGTTGCTGCATACGTCTCTTAAAGTGTTCAATCTGATAGACAGCTAGCACCCAGGGGGAAGTTGGTTGGTAGCCTTGGACTTCTCAGAGTAATCATCCTAGCTTTAATGCCACTTAAAACAAAATGTAAGGCCTGAAGGAATTCCAGGCATCTGGTGATATAAGTTGTATTTTTAGAGCCATGAATGACCAGAGCTAGGGAAATGGGGCAGTAACTAAAGATAGCCTGTTAGCTTTCCCATGATTAATCACAAGCAAGTCCACATCAGGTTAACATAATTGTATGTTGTTCTGACAGCATGGTTTTTTGAGCAGTCATTCATAGCTTATTTGTCACCAAGCATAATTTCCATGATCAAACTCTGGTCCACATACCATTTTCTACAATGACAACCCAGTGGAAATAATGTGAAATCTGGTCCTATTTTCACAATGTCTTGCCCCATGCTAGATCAAGCTATGGGGAAATAGTGAAGGAAATGACTCTCCCACCAAATTAAAACAATCTCCTGAGAAAATGTCCCCTTTTATTGGGGGACAAAGAGAAATGTACCTGCATGGGAGCGTCTGGGCCTTCAGGGGACCAAGCCTCATAGACTCTACCTCTCTCATATTTCCTAATTTCACATTTTTTTCTCTGATTTTTTTTTTCTTTTTCATTTCCTTCCAGGCTCTCATTCTTACTAGCTCTGTCTCCTGGGTAGCTAATTTTTCTACTCTGTAGTCAAATGCTATAATATTGTTGTAGTTGTTAGGTGCCATAGAGTTGGTTCTGACTCATAGAAACACAATACACAGGATGAATTTCCTGTGCTATTCTCACAATCATTGTTAGGCTTTAGACCATCGCTGCTGCTTCTACTGTGCCAATCCATCTCATCGGTGGTCTTCCTCATTTTCGATGACCCTCCATTTTAATAAAGCATGATGTCTTTTTCCAGAGACTGGCCTATCCTGAAAACATGCCCAAAGTATGAGAGAGAAAGTCTCACCATCTGACTTCTAAGGAGCATTCTGGCTGTACTTATTCCAACACAGATTTGTTTATTCTTGTGGCAGTCCATGGTACCATCAATATTCTTCCACAACACCACAATTCAAATGCATCAATTCTTGTACAGTCTTCCTTATTCATTGTCCAACTTTCACATGCATATGAAGCTATTGAAAATACCATGGCTTGGTTCAGGCAAAACTTGGTCCTCAAACTAATATCTTTGCTCTTGAACAAAGAGGTCTTTTGCAACATATTTGCCTAATACAATACGTCATTTGGTTTCTTGGCTGCTGCTTACATGAATATTGATTGTGGATATAAGTAAAATGAAATCTTTGACACCTTCAATCTTTTCTCCATTTATCATGATGCTATTTATTGGTCCAGTTGTGAGGATTTTTGTTTTTGTTTTTCTACAATGAGGTGCAATCCATACTGAAGGCTGTGTCTTTCATCTTCATCAGTATTTTAAGTCCTCTTTGCTTTCAGCAAACAAGGTTATAGCATCTGC
>NW_006408572.1:15391149-15411383 GCF_000296735.1 Chrysochloris asiatica
TTCTGAATCTGACTTGAAATTCTGGCAGTTCTTTGTCAACGTACTGTTGCAGTCATTTTTAAATTATCTTCAGAAAATTTTACTTGCATGTGATATTAATGATATTGTCCAATGATCTTGGCATTCCATTAGATCACCTCTCTTTGGAATGGGCACAAATATGGATCTCTTACAATTGGTTGGCCAGGTAGCTGCCATCCATATTTCTTGACATAGATGAGTGAGCACCTCCAGTACTTTATCAGCTTGTTGAAATATTTCAGTTGGTATTCCATTGATTCCTGAAGCTAAACAGAACAGTGCAAAGGGTAACTCAAGATGACAGAGTAAAATATTATAATGGGTGGGGGGAGAACAAAAACACACTCAGCATTTCTCAAAGTGAAAGAATTGAGGGAAAAATTCAAGCCTCCACTTGCAATATTGAAGGATTCTATGCACAATCCTGGTGTGGTGCTGTGGGTTAATGCTCTGGACTGCAAAGTCAGTTTGAACCGCAAGGTCGGCGGTTCAAGTTCACCAGCCGCTCCTTGGAAACCCTATACAGGGCCACTATGGGCTGGAACCAACTCGATGGTGCTTAACAACAACAACATGGGCTAAATACTGAATGATGCAGAACACATCCAAAGAAGATGGAAGGAATATACTAAGTCACTGTACCAAAATGAAATGGCCAATGGCCAATCATTTCAAGAGGTAATTATAATACTGGGATGGTAAAAAATAACTCCATTGTGCAGAACAGAGATGATGAATGGGTGGTAGATACAAATGGGCCCCAATCTCAGCTTGTAACTATGATTTCTATTTTAAGTTCCAGTGTGGCTTAGTCATGGAAACTTAAACACGGCCAAATCAGGATTGCCTTATCCAAACTCCAGGGAGGCTATAGAACCCATCTGCTTTTTCATCTCTAATCCTGTCTGGGTGTCCCATTATTGTCCCACGTAGGGGTAACTGACCTGCGAGTGAGGTGGGAAGAGCTCAGCATTCCTTTCCAGGCACTTCATTACCTTGTCAGGTACCCTGGCTTCTCTTCTGGCTCTCCTTCCTACTTCTCCCCACCTTACCCCAGATTTAAATAGTCTTCTCTGGTCTCATCTTCCATATCTTTGGTTTGTGCTCAGAGCCTTAGATTTGGGTCTTAAAGGCTAAAATTATGACTCCTCTATGATCTACATTTTCCTGGGTTTCCTAACCTTGAAACACTAAAAATGTGTTGGGGGTGTGAGGTAAGGAAATACCAGGAAAAGCATATGGGTAAGTAGTTCAAAACAACTTCCCACCACATACGGAAAGCACCAAGAAGAAGGCCTAGTATACAATAGACAGTCAACAAAGATGGTTTGTTGTTAGGTGCTGTGAAGTCAGTGCTGACTCATAGTGGTCCTGTATACGGTTTCTGAAGAGTGGCTGATGGGTTGGAACCACCAGCCTTGTGGTAGTAGTCAAGTGATTATGCTATAGCACAACACCAAGACTCCAACAACAAAGGTAGCAAGACCGCTTAGAGAAGAGATTAAGAATGAACTCTATGGCTAGGTTGCAAATGTGAAAGCCTGGTTCAATAGTTTTAGGGCTCTGTGGCTTCAGACTAGAAACTTTCTGTTTCTCAGTTTCCCCATCTCTAAAGTGGAGATTTCAATAATACCTATCTTCAAAGATTCATGTATGTAAAATGCTCAATGGATACTAATGATTGTTATTATTAGCATTATGACAAACTTCTATTCCTTAAAGCTGTTAGCTGGGGAAATCCAGGAGTCCGTCCATGACCACTGTCATGTTGAGGCTATTGGTACATATAGTCTCACACACAGAGAATAGGTGAATATGTACCCCCTAGTATTTTACAGGGAAAAGGGGGCTACCTGGTCCCCATTGCTAGACTGTGCTGAGGTTCCTCAAAACACAACCCTTCGGTATGGGTTGCACCTCAGTGTAAAGAAAACAAAAAGCCTCACCACTGGGTCAATAAGTAACACTGAGATAAGTGGAGAAAAGATCCAAGTTGTCAAAACTTCGTTTTGCTTGGATCAATCATCAACACTCAAGGAAGCAGCAGTCAAAAATTCAAATGATGTATTGCATTAGGCAATTTTGCTGCACAAGAACTCTGTAAAGTATTCAAGAGCAGATATAAACTTGAGGACTAAGGTGCACCTGACCCAAGCCATGGTATCTTCAATAACCTTATATGCATGCGAAAGTTGGACAGTGAATAAGGAAAACTATAGAAGAATTGATGCATTTGAGTTACAGTGTTGGAGGAGAATATTTAAAGCACCATGAGTTTGAAAAGAACAAATAAATCTGTGTTGGAAGAAGTACACCCAAAATGCTCCTTGTACGCCAGGATGGCCAGACTTCATCTCTCATACTTTGGATGTATTATTAGGAGGGACCAGTCCCTGGAGAAGGACCTCATGCTTGATAAAGTGTAGTGTTAACGAAAAAGAGGAAGACCCCCAACAAGACGAATCGACACAGTGGCAGCAGCAATGGGTTCAAGTGTAACAACAATTGTGAGATTGGTCCAGGACTGGGCAATGTTTTGTTCTGTTGCACATAATGTCATTGTTAGTTGGTAGTGACTCAACAGCACCTAACAACAACAACAACAACAACAACAACAAAATGGGCCCAAGAACTGCATCAAGTAGGAATCAGAAGAGTCCAAAACTGTCCTGAGGTGCTGGCATGGAAAGGAGTAAATCGAATGGACCCTGCCATGAATCTAAGGACAAAGAAAGACAGAAAAGAAGAAGTAGGAGCAAAGTTAGAGGAAGACTGGTCAAGTCAGAGTGAGGGACATGTGGCACTGACCACTGGCCTATTTCCTGAGAGATGAGAGAGGCATGGGCTTTGCTGAGGAAGGTACCACTTCTGAGCATGGACAGGAAGAGGAAATGGAGGAGATACAATGGTCTCCCAATCTCCATATTACAGAACGCTCATTCTTCAGCTCACCAAACTGATGAGCATGAGGATAAGAACAGTGGGGCCCTCACTCCTGCACCTGTCCACCCTCTAGCCCAGAGTCAGCCTGTTCAGTGTCAAGCACACTCAGCCAAGATGAACAAGCCTGCCTGGGACAGAGGACAGAGAATCACATCAGAAGTTGGGAGATTTGGAGTCAAAACACTTGCTCCTAAAACATGTGAACTTTGTGTCCCTGGACATACCCCTTTACCTGTTGGCACATAGGTGCCTTATTGAGGAGGTGATTGCTGCTGTGAATGAGGAGGTGGGACAGATAAAAACAACTTCATCTGAGTAGAGCAAGGCAGCATAGTTAGCCTTGTAGGTTTTGGAGTCCGAGGGGCATCAATGTAAATTCTGTCTACCCATTTACTTGATATAAATATGGGCCTGGATGGTGCAGACAGTTGATATGGTGCTATAAGATAATCACTGGACCTCAAAGTCGGTTTGAACTGCAAGGTTGGTAGTTTTAATCCACCAACTACTCCTTGGAAAAGTGTTCAAGAACAAAGATGTTAGCTTGAGGACTAAGGGATTTTATGCCAAGCCATGGTATCTTCATCAACCTCATCTGCATGTGAAAGTTGGACGTTGAATAAGGGAGACCAAAAAAGAATTGATGCATTTGAGTTGCAGTGTTAGAGAAGAATATTAAAAGTATCATGGAGTACCAGAAGAAGAAACAAATCTGTGTTGGGAGATTACAGCCAGAATGTTCCTTGGAAGCCAGAATGGTCAGAGTTCATCTCTCATACTTTGGACATATTATCAGGAGGGACCTGTCCCTGGAGAAGGACATGATGCTTGGTAAAATGGAAGGATCAATGAAACAGAGCATGACCCCCAATGAGATGGATTGACACAATGGCATCAGCAATGGCCTTAAGCATAACAATTGTGAGGATACCACAGGACCGGGCAGTGTTTCACTCTGTTGTGCATAGGGTCACTATGGGTCAGAGCCAATTCCACAGCACCTAGCAACAACAACAACATACAATTAATCTGAAAATGAACTTTGAGGACATATATGGTGTGTTTAGCTCAATACTGCTGACACATTATAAGGACCCAATCCATTTGTTACTAATATAACTGTGATGATAATTCTGTGGAACCCCATGATTTAATCAGGGCAAGTATTTCTAGCTTGGTTTAATGGGAGAATTTAAAAGTGTGGATGTTACTTCATGCAGATCCGTTTTATTTTTCTGTTTTACAGATGGCTATATCTAAATATAAGGAGCTCTGGTAGCGTAGTGGTTACGAATTGGGCTGCGAACCTTAAGGTCAGCGGTTCGAAACTACCAGCTGCTCTGCGGGAGAAAGATGAGGCTTTCTACTCCCGTAAGGATTTACACCCTCGGAAACCCTGTACAGGGTCGCTATGGGTCGGAACCGACTCGACGGCACTTAACAACAACAACATATCTAAATATTGCTATCTACAATCTATCTGCATCTATTCTTATACATGGATCGAGAGAATTGTTCGGCACTTAAAAACAAAGTCATAAATCCTTGGACTAGAAGAACGGTCATCAAACTTCGGTTAAAGGGCTGTATAGTAAATATTTTAAGTTTTGCTGACCACATGTATCTCTCCAGTGCATGGTCTTCGGGCTTTAATTGTTTAATCCTTTATTATGAAAGTCATTCTTATCTCTGAGGCTCTCCAACAACAGACTTCAAGCTGAACTCAGCCTGAGAGTTATAGTTTGCCCAGCTCTGCATTGGTATTAGTGGTTGCTCTGTGTCACACCTCACCGTGACTTGATCAGACAAGGCTTTATCAGGGAACTTGCATACAGTGGTTGATGCCAAGATTCTGGCAATGGACAGTGAAGTGTCCAGTCACCAGAGGTCTGCACACAATAGTTAGGGTGGGTGTTGGACGAAGGTGAGTCAAAAAGAATTGCTACTAGAATCCCAGGTCATACACGCATGGGTTTATTCCAAGCAAAACATGTTTGGACATGTCTCTGCAGCCAGTGGATGATTGTAAACAAGTGCTTTCAGGGATCCACTACTCATAGTCTTGTTATGGTGCCTTCTTAAAAAAAAGGATGATTTTTGTGCCATGGAAAAACAGCGATGTTGAGGTCAGCGCTATTATAAAATTTTTTAACAAAACTCAACTGGACATCTTCCCAAATCATTGAAGCTTTGCAACAAGTCTACAGGAATGCTGCCACACATAAAACAACCATTTTTAGATGGATTAAGCATTTTCAGGAAGGTCGGGAAGACCTTAAATACGAGCCAAGACCGTCAACCTTGATGAATGAAGAAACTGTGACTGAGGTTCAGAAACTGGTGGAAGACGACCAAGAATTACCATTGATGCAATATCTCCTGACACTGGGTTCTCACATGGTTCAGACTTTTTCATTTTAAGTGAACATCTTGGCCGCAGCAAGCTTCAGCTTAGCAGGTACCAAAAGCAGTGCTCCTAGATCAACTAACTCAAAGAGCTGATTTTTCCATTCATCTTTTTGCAAAATTGAAGCTAATGAAGATGTTTTTATGGAATGAATTGTACCTGGGGGCAAGTCTTGGATTGGGAGCAAAATCCAATCAAAACAGTGGCTTCTGAGGGAATCTGTTGGACCAGTCAACTCAAGGGAGAGAGATCAGCTCAGAAGGTTATGGTGACTGGTTTGTTGAAATCGAAAGGGGTAGCCTGGTGTAGCACTGAAGGATAAGTGCTGGACTACAAGGTTGGTTTGAACCACAAGGCTGGAGGTTCAAACCTACCAGGTACTCCTTAGAAACCCTATACAGGTCACTATGAGTTGGAATCAAGTCCACAGCACTTAACAATAACAACTTAGATAGATTTTCTCAAAGGACACAGGATGATCATAGGGAATTTATTATGAAGACGTTTTAAGACAATTAAAAGCAACATTAATAAGGAAAGGGCCAGAAAAGTTTCCCTGAGGAATTCTTTCCCATCACAACACTATACCTGCTCATTCTGAGGGCAGCAAGGGCTGTCCTACAAAGGTTTCATTGGGAAGCCTTACCCCATCTATCCTCCCATCCTGATAGTTTTGTTTCCGCCCTCAAAGAACATTTAAAATGAACATGATTTGAATCTCTCATGGATGCCAAAACATCCATTTTGAACTGGTGTCATTCAGAGTGCAGAATTCTTCCGGAAGGGTTAGAAAGATATAAACATCACCTTCAGACATGTATAGACCTAGATGGAGGACATGTCGAGAAACAATAGCTTCATAATTTGATATTTTTATTTAATCATAATCTCTGTGATTTTGTAGCAATATTTCCTTTTATTAACCCTTGTATACCTAGTGGTTAAAAGAATATACTCAGGGGTGCCAGGAAAAAAAAAAATCTAATCTATAATGGGGTTATTTTTGTGCTAGTTAGTGGGGTCCAATTGATGTTACCATGAAGTCACATGTTTGGTGTGTTTTTTCCTGACCCAGGTCAATGTCTGCTTAGGTACTCTGCTTCTCTCCCAGAATCCTTTGTTGGCAGGATTGTGTTGCATGGTTCATGGCCTTCACTTCCTGCCCCACTCACATACTCTTCTGTGATCTTCCCTAAGCTTACATACAAAAAAAAAAAAAAAAATCAAACCCAGAGTTGGTTATATTTCAGCTATGCTGTAGGACAGAATAGAACTGTCTCATAGGGTTTCCAAGGCTGTAAATCTTTAAGGAAGTAGCTACCAAGATCTTTCTCCCATGGAGCAACTGATAGGCTTGAACCACTGAACTTTGATCAGCTGCTAAACACTTTAGCCTCTGTCCAGTGTCCTCTCGGTGAGGCACACAGGGCTAACAGTCAAGGCAGGGGTATCCTTCTACCTTACTGGCAGTTGGAAGTCCACCCAGTCCCTTGGGGTTTGTCATAAATTGCCACAATTGATTGTCCCCAGTCCAAGGGTGAGGTTCACCGTGTCCTGAGTGACAGAACATGTCTGTGTCATGCTACTCAGTAGGAACACTTTCGGTGCCATCTTCCATATCCTTATAGTTTCGCCTAGGGGTGACTAACTGCCAACTGTTCAAATAAGGATCATTCTCCCATAGTGGGATCTTCATTCATGCTTTAATAGATTTAGATTTATTTTTTTTTAAAGTACCTATCGGTGTAAGGTAGGCAAGCCAGTGAGTGTTCTTTATTTGCTTCACCAAAAGGTCATTCCTCCTATAAATCGATTCTGCATCCTAAGGGTTATGTTGTTGTTGTTAACTGTGGTTGAGTTGGTTCCGACACTTAGCCACTTTGTACAGGGTTTCCAAAGAGCGGCTGATGGGTTTGAGCTGCTGACCTTGTGGTTCCAAATCCAGTGCTGATCTTACATCGCCACACCAGGAGTCCCCTAAAGGTTAAAAGGTAGGTGAAAAGTGCCAGCTGGAACCTTACTTCTCAGTCCATTGCTTTACCAGGGACCCTGTAAAGTGAGACACCCATCATTGTTAGTTACTTTAAGAGTATCGTTGTTGTTAAGTGCCCTGAAGTCGGTTCCGATTCACAGTGTCCCTGAATAAGGTTTCCAAGGATTGTCTAGAGAGCCTGAAAAGCCAGCCTTGCTCTGAAAACCGACCTTACAGTCCAACGCATTAACCCATATATGGGTGTTAATTTTTCCAAACCTGGAATGTTGGCAGTCTTGCAGTAGAGACTATTACAGTAGGGAAATTTAGACTAACCCACTGTAGAGACCAGTCAGGGATTTCCCCCCGAGGAACATCTTTTTCCCAGTTCATCATTCCAGAATCCTGCTCAGAGCTTCTTCGGTCACACACCACGGGACTAGGAGCAGGAGTGGCTCCAAAGGACACAGGTTGGATTCTAAAAATAAGACGAAAAAATGCAGGCTGATAAGACAAGGAACTTACATATAGAGGTTGATGCCAAGATTCTTGCGACAGACTGTGAAGACTCAGTCACCAGGTAGAGATCTGCATACAGCAGGGAAGAGTGGGTGTTTAAATACCTAGTGTTTTTTCTGCAGGGACACATGCAGGGAGGCAGGAAAAACTATGTCTAACCTATGATGGATGGGGTTGTTTTTGTGCTAGTTAATGGGTCCCAATTGTTGTGATCATGAAGTCAGGTGTGTGGTGTGTTTTTTCCTGTCCAGGACACTTACTGAGATTATGTATTGGTTCTCTCTTAGAGTCCTTTTCAGGTAGAGTCCATCTTGTATTGTTCTGAGCGTTCACATCAATGAATCTGTCCTTATACCTGGATACCCCATGTACAACAGAACGAAACACTGCCCAATTTTGTGTTGTCTCTGTGGTCATTGGCATGCTTGAGATCACTGATGTGACCACTGTGTGTTTTGATTGCCTTCCAGCCCTTTATTAGGCTTATCTTCCAGCGATATTATTAAATATTAAACAATATTCTGTTCTGATCCATTGGATTTTCAGTGGCTCATTTTTGGAAGTCAACACTAAGCCTTTCTTCCTGCTCTGTGGTAAACTGGACACTCCACTGAGACCTTCCCACCACGGGTGACCCTGCTGGTATTTGAAATACCAGGAGCATAACTTCCAGCATCAAAGCAAGGCTCAAGCCACTACAGTAGGACAAGCTGATAGACGGTGGCCCTCTGAACTTAGACCAGGTCTAAAGTCCCTTCTGAAGTTGAACTAAACTTCTCTCAGATAAACCTTTTTCTTTCTTCATCCATTATCTTTCTTCATCCAAGTACCTAGCTGTCGACGCTACAATATCTCTTACTATGTTTAATACCATAATGTTTTCATTTTCATGACCTGTATCAGGTTTAGGTTTTTTGTTGTTATTGGAATTAATGTACAACAATGCATTAAATTTTTTCATGGACAATTTTCATAAATCAGCCCAGGGTTGCCTAAGAATCCTGTGTTATACTTTATCATTGTTGTTATTAAGTGCCATCAAATCAGTTTTGACTCATAGCAACCCTGTATAGGGTTTCTGAGGAGAGACTGGTGGGCTTGAACTGCCAACCTTGTGGTTCAAATCAACCTTGTGGTTCAGTGCTTATCCTACAGCATTGCACCAGTACCTAGGAACCATGGACTGTTGAGCGAGATGAAGACTAGCAGGCTTCCCTACCTGCCATGTAATGGAGCTAAGCCAAACAGACAAGGTGACCAAGGAGCTTAATTTCTACCCTACATTGTAAATTTACAAAGAGAACAGT
The DNA here is from genome assembly GCF_000296735.1 of Chrysochloris asiatica. NCBI lineage: Eukaryota > Metazoa > Chordata > Mammalia > Afrosoricida > Chrysochloridae > Chrysochloris > Chrysochloris asiatica. The sequence continues at coordinate 15,400,319 of NW_006408572.1, forward strand.
ACAATCATTGCCATTTCCTTGAAGAATGTAGAATTTCCCTGTTTCAAGTGATTTTTTTATGGACCAATGAGCTAGAAAATGTTGCACATTCTGTACCTTTCTTCTATTTTCAACTTACAAATGCTGTGTTCAAATTACTGGAACAATGTGGCTTGTGGTTAGTCACAAAATTAAAAGTAAAAACAGAAAGCCCCGCTAAAAAAGCCATGCCACCCTGTGAAGGAAGTACAGCCCAGTGCTGGACAAGAAATGAACTTTCTGGGAAATTTTCACCCTTTTTTTTTTTAAATAGGGGTCAGGATTTAGAAATCACTACCATCTGGCTGTAATTCTGTCCTGTTTGGAAGCAGAGGACTTAGACTGCTAAACTGTCACTGGATGAGGATCTGCCTCATCTACTTCAACTAAGCTGCAGATACCCAATTTTTAAAGTCAGAAAAGGGGCAAAAATATTTCTTGGGGAGCCTACCCAATTCTGCCTGCAGAAAACCTACCTATATTCCCAAATTGGCTCATGCGACACCCTCTCCAGTATTCTAAAAAAAAAAAAGGACCTATTCCTTTCTTCCAAATGTCCATGAACCAGTTGCATCCTATTAGAGGATGTCTTGATTTAAAGTCCTTTATTTGAGGCATGCTTGCCTAGTCATGCGGCTGTTCCTTGTCTACTTCTCTATGACTTTGTTGCTATAAGTAAAACAGCTGGATTGTTCTAAGGGTGTGTTAGATGTCATGCTAAAATGGCATTAAGTTCAGAATGCGTTGCAATGACTGAATCCTGCCTTGTCTTAGCAATGTTATCTTTTACGGGGAAAGGACATGCATGGAACCATATCAAGATCAAGATCAAGTTGGGTTTATAATTAGTTGAGTCTTTGGTCCAAAGTATTAATGGACAGATTTCAGAAGCTGAGCTGAACCCTGTAGAAGATGTACTTACAACTGCTCTTCCCCCCAGAATACAACCCCAATTCTCAGAACTTACTCCTCTAACACCAAAGAAGAAGCTGCCAGAATTAAAGAGAATAGCTAAGTGATGTTAATTTGCTTTTCTCAATATAAAAAAAAGTTCATGGAAAAATGGAATGAAAAGATAATGTGTGGTTGTTTTTTATTCCTGTGAACTTTTTGGAACTGCCTCGTATGTTAGACATTAGTCTCTGTTGAGTTAGCTCTGACTCATGGCCAACCATGGACAACAGGACAAAACAGTGCTTGGTTTTGCACCATGCTCACAATCATTTCTTGTTGTTGTTAAGTGTTGTTGTCAAGTCAGTTCCGACTCACAGTGACCCAGTATAGGGTTTCTGAGTCTTTTTAACATCGTTGTGAGAGCAGAAAGCCTCATCTTTCTCCCATGGAGAAGCTGGCAATCTCGAACCACAGACCTTGTGGTTCACAGACCAATGTTTATCGCATGGAGCTATCTGCCTTTCTCATGATCATGTTGTTGTTGTTGTTGTTAAGTGCCGTCAACTCAGTTCCGATGCATAGTAACTCTGTATAGGGTTTCCAAGGAGTGACTGGTGAGCTGAAATTGCCAACTTTGTGGCTCAAACCAACTTTGCAGCACAGTGCATTAACCCACAGTGCCACACCAGGACTCAAATGCATTGTGGCAGTTCCTGTGTATTTGGAATTCCTTCCAACCTACAGGGCTCATCTTCCAGCTCTATATTAGACAGTCTTCTGTTATAATCCATAGGCTCTTCATTGGCTCAGTTTTAGCAGGAGATTGCTAGATCTTTCTTCTAGTCTGTCATAGTCTAGAAGTTTGTTGAAACCTGTCCACTACGGGCGATCCTGCTAGTGTTTGATAGATGGGTGGTAAAGCTTCCAGCCACATAGCAGCATTTAAGCCATCACAGTACAACAAACTGACACATGTTCAACTTTAGCACCTGTCTCATCTCCAGTAGCTTTTCCAGAACTTCTGCCTTCACCATGAAGCTCCATGAGTTTTCCCAACTCAAACTTCGGCTTCTTCAGCCATTTTTACTTTCCTAACAAACACGTCATGGAGAAGGTAAATAGACTGGCAAGCCTTCTCTATGTCCTTTCCAATGCTGTCTGGAATCAGCTTATTGACCACTTCTTGCAAGTCATTTGTCTGCACCTCTCGGGTCATGATTTCCATCATTTTCTTCCGGATTTGTCGGACCTATTGGTGCTGAGCATAAGATGTCTTCCAAATCTGGTTGTTGCGCTTTTTAGTAAAACCGACACAGAACAGGTGAAACAAATAGCCATCTGTAGTCTTGACATCAACATGAGCTTCATCACGGTCTGCCATTTTTGACCATGAAGCACATTTTACCACAGTAAGATCCATGCCATAGAAGTTGGTCAAGAAGTTTTTGCCATGAACATCCTCAGAAATTTCTAAATGCTAATTCATCGTTCTGCAGATCAGTAAGGCTCACTTCAAAAACACAACCGTTGAGCCCATCAGATGCAATATTGGTTCCTTGAGTCCTTGTGACTAGTGTTTTCCCAATACCAATCTTTCTTAGAAAATGGATCAACCACTTTCTTCTTGGCTCCTTTTTTGCCACCTTTTCTAAGGTGCTTGTTCTTGTCGACCACCATGGTGCTGCTCAGAGAGCCACAAGGGCCAGGATAGGTTTACTCTTAATAGCATGGAACTCACTATCTCACTAGTTGAACAAACCTAAGATTTCTTTCTCATGTAACAGTTCAGTGTGAGTTGGGGTGAAGCATTGTTCTTCACAATCTTTTAGAGACCTAGAAGCCTTCTATCTGTGACTATAACATCTTTAGGACTCTGGAGACCTCCTCTAAACGAAAGAAAAAGAGAAAGAAGAGTACAATAGAATTATGACTACATTGAGGTGATATACATTTCATTGGACCCACAATGAAAAACCCAGCCATGTGACTTCTTAATTATATAGTTCGTGTTACCACGGTTATCTAGTTGTGTACCACAGAGGGAAAGAGACACAACTTTGGGGGGCGGGGGTGGCTAACCAGTCTCTTTTACAGAGAGCAAACATGTGTTCCTAAAGCTGGGCTAAGCTACTTACTCTATGCTGCCATGGAGTGAGGGAATCCACATAAAGAAAGATAAAAGACAATGCAATGGAAAGGACAAAACAACAAAAAAAATTTTTTTAAATTACTCCTACAAAGCTTGCTATCTTACTTTCTAATAAAGGTAGCTCATCAGTGTCCTTACATCTTAATTATTCAATTAATAAGCTGTCTGTTATTTTAGGAGTCCTGGTGTGGCACCATCGGGCAAACACTTGTCCTTGTGGTCCATTTGAACCACAGGGTTCAAACTCACCACTCACTGCTCTTCAGAAACCCTATACAAGGTCGCTATGAGTTAGAAATGACTCGACAGCACTTAACAACAACAAAGCTGTTTTTGGTTAGTATACTGTTCTCACAAGAGGAAAGGGATGAAGATTTTTGTGACTATGGAGTGAATAAAGTATTTTCTTCAGCTACCAGTCAAATCCTAACTACTCTCAAAATCTATTTCATATTCTCCCTTCCATTGAGTATGTATGCCCAGTCTTAAAGCAAGAACTACCATCACGGCACATTTACTGTTACATAAACATACAGGTTTTCAAAGTTCAATTATTTCTTTCTCCTTGGGACTATGACTTCAGCTCACATAATTTATAACCAGACGGAGGATTGCAAGGACAGTTGATGACAGCTAACGTCGGTCATTAGCTTGCACTATTGTAGGCTCCTTACAAGCGGTATCTATTCCGTTCCTTTCACAACCTATAAAACAGCCCTTCTTATTTCCTTTGGAAACAGAAACACAAAGAGGTTAGGTGACTTGTCCAAGGTCACACTGGAGCCAGAATTCTAACCAATAAAAAACAAGGTCTCAATCACCACATTCAGTGGCTTTGATGCCAAAAGCTAAACATCGCCTAAGAGTATTTAAGTAAGAAAGAGAGATAAGCAGGACCCTACATTCTATTTCTGGTTTCATTCCTATCAAAAATAGACCTTTTAAGTTTATTTAAACAGCAAAGCATAACACTACTGTTTCCATGGCATTATATATTTAACAATTTAGAAAAAGAGATAAAATTGTATTTTTGTCTTATACCAGATTCAAGTAAGCAACTTTCCGCCAAGCCTTAATGAGAAATTGTAAACTTTTTTTGTACAGAACACTGACTTAAAGCAAGAACCTTCTATGCACCTTCTTGATTTTTAATTATTTATTCATTTATCTATTCTCGTTTATTTTATTCATTTTCCAATCCTTTAGTTCTTTAGATTTTCTTTTATTGCGTGGGAATTTATACTATTAAACATAAATTATAACCAGTAAAATTATCTTCTTCCATGAAAAGAATTTTTGAAAAAGCAGAAAACATGGACGTTTTATATATTCTCATTATTTCCTTTTTCTTTCTGAATAGTATCCTCTATCTGAAATTATTCTTGAAAAGTGGCATATGATATAGCTGTGTTTCTGTTACATTCTTTAAAGTTTAAAACTCTTCTGCTAAGAGCAATGGGCAGCTCTGGGCTCTCTCTGTTTCTTCAGGTCTCAGGAGATTGTAGCACTTGTAGTTGTTTGTTCTAATTGTTTCCTTGTTGTTTTTAAGTGCTTTTGATTCCGTTCTGACTCATAGGGACCCTGAGGAGACACTGCTAAGTTTGAACCGCTGACCTGGCTATTCAAACCAGCCTTGTAGTTTAGCACATTATCCCTCAGTGCCACACCAGGACTCCTATTGTTTCCTTGGTCTTTCTTTTTTGGGGGGAGAGGGGAGATCCAGGAGAGGTTTTGAATTTTGTTTTTCTTTTCCAGTTTTTATTGTGAATTATGTGATAGTTTACATGGGAGACATTAGCTTTGCATTCATCCTATCGTATTTCGTTTCATTGCAACGATTACAATCCCCTCCATGCATCATCAAACAACCAAAGGGTACACCCTGGGAAGGGATGACAGATTCACGCTTAAACCTGGAAATGTGAAGATTGAGATTTAAAAGGAGACTTTTTTTTTTGGTTTAAAGAAAGATGTAATGATTAAGAAAACTTTTCGGTATGCCTAACTGAAAAGGATTAAGAGCGCATATAGAAAATAAAAGTTTTAAATCTCTATGACATACACAAGAGAGCTTCAAAAACCTCATGTGTTGCTTGTAAGTGCCGTTGAGTCGGTTCTCACTCATAGCGACCCTGTATAGGGTTTCTAAGGAGTGATGATGGGTTTGAACTGCCCACCTTGTGTGGTTAGCAGTCCAGTACTTATCCTACAGTACCACACCAGGAGCCCTTTATATTTGTTTTTGTTAGGTGTCATCCAGTAAGGACCGACTCATAGCAACCCCATGCACAACAGAACGAAACACTGCTTAGTCCTGGGCCAACCTCACAATTGTTGCCATGCTTGAGTCCATTGATGCTGCCACTGTGCCAATCCATCTCATTGGGGGTCTTCCTCTTTTTCTCTGACCCTCCACTTTACCAAACATGATATCCTTCTCCAGCGACTGGTCCCTCCTGACAATATGTCCGAAGTATGAGAGACGAAATCTGGCCATCCTGGCCTCCGAGGAGCACTCTGGCTGCACTTCTTCCAACACAGATCTGTTGGTTCTTTTGGCAGTCCATGGCACTTTCAATATATGACTTTCATATAGATGCGACTATACAAAATTTGCAAGAAAATTGAGCAATTTACAAGAACAGGAAAAGTGCTCAAAGTATGTATGAAAATATGAAGAACTTCTTGTTAGGTAAAGAATTGTAAAAAAAAAAGAATATATATATATATATTTAAATCTAGGAGCAGAACAACAATATGCAGATTAGGCTAATGTGTGAACCAATGAAGGTTCTTGCATCTTGTCAGTGTGATGCTACTTTGGTACAGCATTTCTTTAAAGCCAATTATCAAATATGTTGAAATTTTAAATGTAACTATCCATTGATCATCAATTATACTTCTAAGGTTTTCAGTTCCAGGAAATTCAATTAGAAAATATACAAAAATATAAATCCAAATGATGCTTATAATATCATTATTTCTATTGATACAAAGATTAACAATAATCTGAAAGACCAATGGGTAGGGTATTTGTTAAATAAATTATAATTCAATGGAATATTACGAAGACATTTAATGACGGCATGACATGTATCTCATTTCATTGACAAAGGAAAGATGCTGATGATATATACATATTTTTAATTACAAAGTAACATACTACATTTTATATTCAAACACACACACATATATGTATATACACAATTTCTCACTATGTATACAAAATGTGTTTATGGATGTTGTCTTTAGTAAAAGTGTTTGTGTGTGTTTGTGGAGAGACTTCTGGAAGGATATTTACCCTAATAGCTATCAATGCTTCTATTTGGGTAGTGGCGCAATATTTACTGATAGTTTTAGTCTCCAGCGTGACGCCCAGAAGGTCAAATTGGGACCTCTGCCAAAATGGCAGAGCAACTAGAATTCAGCATATAAGAATGAGGTCTAAGTACTATTAAAAGAGTTCTTCCAAACACAATATTGTTGCTGTTGTTAGGTTGGTTCCAACTCATAGCAACACTATGCAAAAACAGAATGAACCACTGCTGGGTTCTGCACCACCTCACAAATGTTACTATGTTTAAGCCCATTGTTGTTTTCTGACCCTTCTCTTTACCAAGAAAGATGTCCTTCTTCAGGGACTGATCCCTCCTGACAACATGTCCAATGTATGTCAGACAAAGTCTTGTCACCCTGGCTTCTAAGAAACATCTGGCTGTATTACTACTCAGACAGACTTGTTTTTTTATTCTGGCAGTCCATGATATGTTTAATATTCCTCCAACTATGGGGATTTTTGTTTTCTTAATGATGAGGTGTAGTCCATACTGAAGTCTTGGATCTCCTTCAGCAAGAGCTTCAAATCCTCTCTATGCAAGTTTGTGGCATCTGCATACTGCAAGTTGTTAATGAGTCTTCTTCCAATCCTGATGCCATGTTCTTCTTCATATAATCCAACTTCTAGTATTACTTACTCAGTATACAATTTTTAACAAGTATAGTGATACAACCCTGACACATATTTCCTGATTTTGAGCCATGAAGGATCCCCTTGCTCTGTTCTACCATTCCTTCTTGGTCTTTGTGGAAGTTCCACATGAGTACAATTAAGTGTTGTGGAATTTTCATTCTTTGCAATGTTATCCATAATTTGTTATGATATCTGTGCAGTCAGATGCTTTGCATAGTCAATAAAACACAGATAGACATCTTTCTGGTATTCTCCACTTTCAGCCACATCTGATGTTAGCAATAGCTCTTATTCCACATCCTCGTCTGAATCCAGAATGAACTTCTTGCAGTTCTCTGCCACTGCTGCTTTTGAATTATTTTAAAGAAAATTTTACTTGTGTGTTATTAATGCTAATGTTTGGTAGTTTCCACATTATGTTGGGTCCCCTTGGTTTCAAATAGGCACAAATATGGATCTCTTCCAGTTGGTTGGCCAAGTAACCACCTTGCAGATTTCTTACCATAGACGAGGGAGTGCTTCTAATGCTATTTTAGTTTGTCGAAACATTTCAATTGATATTCCAGCAATTCCTGAAGCCTTGTTTTCTGTCAATGAGTTTAGTGCAATTTGGACTTCTTGTTTCAATGCTATCAGTTCTTGATCATTTCTACCTCTTGAAATGGTGTTCATCACATTTTTTGTACCTTTACTCTGCATATTCCTTCCATCTTCAAGAAGCTCTGGTGGCTCTGTAGGATAAACATTGGACTGCTAATCACACGGCTGGCACTTCTAACCCACCAGCTGCTCTTCGGAGAAAGATAGGGTTTTCTGCTCCCAGAAAAATTTCACAGCCTTGGAAACCTTATACAGGAAGGGTCGCTATGAGCTAAAATTGGCTCAGTGGCAGTGGGTTTGGTATTTTGGCTTATTTATTTGCTTTCCTGCTTCATTCAGTATTTTGCCCATAGAATTCTTCAATATTGAAACACAAGGCTTGAATTTATTTCTTCAATTCTCTGAGTTTGAGAAATGTTGTGTGTGTTCCCTTTTGGCATTCTAACTCCAGGTCTTTGAACATTTCATTGCAAAACACAATTGTTATTGTGGTTGTTAAATTCTGTCGACTTCATGCTGACTCATAGCGACCCTGCCTAAGGTTTCCAGGACTATAAATCTTTACAGGAGCAAAAGCCTTATCTTTCTCCTGCAGTGCGGCTGGTGGATTCGAACAGCTGACCTTGTGATTCGCAGTCCTGTGCTTATCCTACAGTGCCACAGCACACAGTAGAGCTTATTATTAAACTATATCACCTTCTGAGGCTGAGTTCTTCAAAAATGTCTATTAGAGTCTCAGGTACTCTGTAACTTGAGCAAGTCGATTTATCTAAGAAGATTGTTGATTGAGAAATGGAGACCCCCTAATAAGTTCTGACACATGTACTCAATGGTCAGATATTAAGGGAAGTCATTGTTGCTGTTAAGTGCCATCAAGTCAGTTTTGACTCATAGAGACTCCACATGGTGGTTGCGGTGGTGGTGGTGTGCCACCAAGTCGGTTCTGACTCTTAACAATCCTGTATACAGTTTCCAAGGCTGTCAACCTTTATGGAAGCAGAATGTCTCCTCTTTTTCCTGTGGAGAAACTGGTAGATTCGAACTCCCGACCTTGCGGTTAGCAGCCCAGCTTGTAATCCATGTACAAATCCATGTACAGCTCCATGGACAACAGAGCAAAACATTGCCCAGTCCTGAACCATTCTCATAGTTGTGACATTTGAGCCCACTTTGGCTGCCAGTACGTCAGATCATCTCATTGAGGAGCTTCCTCTTTTTTGCTGACCGCACCCCGCCCCCATACATGATGTTCTTCTCTAGGAACTGGTCACTCTATATAACATGTCCAAAGTACCAGAGACAAAGTCTCGACATCATCATTTCCAAGGAGTCATTTGGCTATACTTCACCACAACACATTAGTTTGTTCTTTGGGCAGTCTATGGTATATTCAATAGTCTTCATCAGCACCATAAAATGCATCAATGCTTCTCAAGTCTTCTGTATTCATTGTCTGGCTTCCACATGCCTATGAATGATGGAAAATATCATGGCATGGGCCAGGCACACTTTAGCGCTCAAAGTGCTCTTTAACACTTCAAGGAGGTCTTTTGCAGCAGATTTGCTCAGTGCAATACATTATTTGGTTTCTTGACTGCTGCTCCCAGGAGCATTGATTGTTGTTGTTAACTGCCGTCAAGTAGGTTCTGACCCACAACGACCCTGAACAGAGTTTCCGAGGCTGTAAATCTTTACGGGAGCAGAAAGACTCATCTCTCTCCTGCGGAGCAGCTGGTAGCTTTGAACCGCTGACCTTGCGGTTCACAGCCCAATTCATAACCACTATGCTACCAGAGCTCCTTGATTGTGGATCCCAGTAAAATGAAATCAATCCTTGGCTTCAATCTCTCCACCGTTTATCACAATGTTATCTATTGATCCAGTTGTGAGCATTGTTGTTTTTTGAGGTGCAACCTGTATTGAAGTCTCCGGTGTTTGATCAAGGCATAAAAAGTTAAAAAGAAAAAGTGGTTTAAAGAGACTTTGGGATTTGTAAAATCATTGCTAGATAGTTTCCCTTTCCTCACCCATTTTCATTAAGAATGTTTGTGCCTACATTGACCTATGACCTGTTGGTGTATGCATGTCTGTAATCATATAACCTCTGGACAATTGGTACTAGTAATTATCGCAACATCAAAGTTGCTCTTTTTATTCTTTATCCCAATAGTGTGGTTGTTGTTGCTAATGCTACTTAAGTGCCATCAAGTCAGTTCTGATTCATAGCAACCCTGTACAGGGTTTCCAAGGAGCTGCTGGTGAATTTGAACTGTCAACCTTGCGGTTCAAACTGACTTTGCAGTCCAGCATTAATACACAGCACCACACCAGAACTCTGGGAGTGTAGTGATGGTAGTGTGCTGTGGAGTCGGTTCCAACTCGTAACAGCCAGCCCTTCAGAGGGTTTCCAAGGCTGTAACTCTTTACGGGAGCAGAATGCCTCTTCTTTCTCCTGTGAAACGGCTGGTAGTTTTCAAACTGCTGACCTATTCTACCAGCGATCCTTGTTGTTAAGTGCCGTCAAGTCGATTCCAACCCATAGTGACACTGTATAGAGTTTCCAAGGAGCAGTGGGTGAGCTTGAACCACCAACCTTGCATTTCAAACGACTTTACAGTCTGACACATTAACCCAGAACACCACATCAGTACACCACCAGAGCTCCTTAGTTAAGAATAAATGCCCGGGGTCCGGTAGCCTGGAATGTAATACCAACTCTATCTCTTAGAAAATTCACTTGATCTCCTTAGAAGGCAATTAATTTCCTTAATTGTAAAATGGAAATAATTATACATACATAGTGTATTGTGTATAATGTCATCATAATCAGAGAACAACCGTTTGTATATCCCTAATAGAGGCGTTTACATTCCTTGGCTGTGATCCATTAATGTATAAAGAAAGACGTGAGTGTGGAATAAATGCTTCATTTTGTTAATTTCAGCCTATGTTAATAGTCTTTCTACCATAAATAAATAAATAAATAATTCTCCCACTCCTTTCCAATTTTTTAAAATCTGAAAGAAATTGATTGCATATGTTTATTAAATCTTTTATTTAAAAATTTTGAGGCTGTAAGTGCTTCCTGCCATAAATATTTTCTTTGATAATAAGTATTTACAAGGTTAAAGCAAAAAAAAGTAGTGTTGCTACGGTTCCAGTTCATAAATTGTTGTTGTGAAGTGTCGTCGAGTCGGTTCCGATCCATAGCGACCCTGTATAGGATTTCCGAGGAGCTTGAACTGCCAACCTTGAAGTTCAAACGACTTTGCAGTCTGGCGCATTAACCCACAGCTCCACACCAGGACTCCCCAGTTCAGACATGCATGGGTTTATTCCAAACAAAGTGTTAACAACACATGTGTCTTAGTAATTTAATGCTGTTGTTGTTGTTTTGTTCCGTAGAGTCGGTTCCGACTCATAGTGACCCTGTA
>NW_006408572.1:15412718-15416093 GCF_000296735.1 Chrysochloris asiatica
CTATGAGTCGGTTCCGACTCAATGGCACCTGACAACAACAACAGCAGTTTAGGAGGCTAGAAGTCCAAATTCAGGGTGCCAGCTCTTTGGGAAGGCTTTATCTTTGTTGGCTCTGGTGGAAAGCAAAGAGATGAAAGGTTGAGCTAGGGCAGGAAGCACAGAGCCATGTAGAAAGGAGACTAGAGGGAACAGGGAGAACTGGAACTGAACTCCAGCACCCAGCAGCCCAGGGTAGGTGGGGGCACTCAGGTGTCAGGGTTCAGCTGGGGACCTGACACAGGGCAGGAAAGCCTTGTGTTCCACAAGATGGAGGGGACTGTGAGGCAGAGAACAGATTCTTTCCTTTGTGCTCTCAAAAATAAACAAGAATGGACGTGGGGCTATCCAATTCTGCATGGCAATGGAATTGAGCCTAAGTCATCTATGTTTAGATCTTGCACACCCTGTTACCTGGTCAATTCTTGGTGACTGTGCATGTCAGAGTAGAACTGGACTCCACAGGGTTCCCAAAGTCTGGTTTTTTGTTTTTTGTTTTCAGGAATGGACTGCCAGATATTTCTTCCAAGGCACCTCTGGGAAGACATGAACCTCTCACCTTTTTGTTTAGCAGCTGAGTGAGTTAATTGTTTGCTCCACCCAGGAACTCCTACCTGGAACCTCATAAAGGTCTCCTATGTGTTTTTTCTTTCTTCCTTCCTTCTTCCCTCCCTTGCTCCAGCCCTCAAACTCTCCCCACAATGCAATTCATATCACATTACTGCATCTGCGTGTCCACCCCCTCTCTTTAAGGTGGAGGAATCCTAAGTCTTTTAAAGGTCTCAGGCCAGTTTCTATGTTCATTTTTCAGGTTTCCATGTTTTAAATTTTTTAATTTTCAGAGCAGGTATCATAAATTTGGCCTCTCCTCATAGTAATATGTAGCACAGGACTTTTGACACCTAATAGGAATTACTTTCATTTCTTTCCTTTCATGGCATCACTCTTTTCTTTCCTGGGTCAACTGCCTGCCTTGTCCTTCAGTGTAGGAGGATACGTCTCCTCTTCCCACCTGGCAGTAGAATCACACACAACCCCTGTGACCTGTAGTTGGTCAAATCCCTACCCCTGTCCCACCAGGCCTGGATTGCTGCTCACTTACTTTGACCTCAGACAGACAGACTGACAGACAGATAGACAGAAGAGGTTCATGCATCAGGAACCTCTGACTTCTTCACACTCATCTTGTATCCTTGTCACAAGGGTGTTGTGGACCACTGTCTGCTCCCACACAGAGACAACCCACAGCTCTCAAAGTCAGATAAGATGAGAAGTCTGAGGTGGTATCTGCTTGCTTTCATCACGCTTTTATTCTGTGATGGATTTTCCTCTTAGCACTCTTTGTTTTAGGAACCTGGAGATGTCCTTTCTTTCTTATGAATTCTTCTGTGTAGTAAAAATACTTTATGTTTTATTTCATATGGTATTTCTAGAGTGTATAGTCAAGGGAGGGCATGGACCACTTTGTTGCAAATTCCATGGTTCTCCAGACAAATTCACCATCACATTTAGGATCTTTCATCCACCCTATTTCCTTACGGGTCTGTCTTTTCTCTGGCATGGTTACCATGACTTACAGAACTTTGTACTCTTACTGCCTCATGTAAATGCAGGGAAGGTGTTCATTCAATCCATGTTTGAGTGAGTGTGTGAGAGAGGGAGGGATATTTTAATATGTGTCAGAGTCCAAGAAGTGAACTGGTATGTGTGTGTGTGTTTGAGCTACACAAATGAAAGGGTGCTCTGTTTGTTTAATATGCGCTTGAGCCAGCTCAATGAACCTAATTTGAGGTTCATACAACTAATATCTGATTAGGTGACTTACAAGGACATGCTTAAATACCGCCGTGAGTCAAACAAATCCTGTAAGAACGCCATAGTTTTCACTTATGTTTGCAATTCAAGTCAGCCACACCTCCTTCGGCTGATCCTAAAATAATTCTTTTCTCAAAAAGTCACAGTATCCTGGCACTTAACAATAATACAAGAGAGACGCAGCCAGAGTGGCTGTTTGTTTTTACAGGAACTGAATCCACTCTTTTTTAATGAACACAAAGCTCTGGGTAGGTACGGACGTTTTGTTGAGTTATTTTCTGAGTCTTTTAAAGCTCATCTTACAAATTTTTAGCAATCCCTACCACTGTCCCACGTGGCTTGGATTGTTGCTCACTAAACTTTGACCTCAGACAGACGGACTGACAGACAGATAGATAGAAAAGGTTCCAGCATCAGGAAGCTCTGACTTCTTCTCACTCATCTTGTATCTCAGTCACAGGAGTACTGTGGACCACTGTCTGCTCCCACACTCGGAGACAACCCACAGCTCTCAAAGTCAGATAAGATGAGAAGTCTGAGGTGATATCAGCTGTGGCCTGCAGGGTCTGGAGAGTGTTGGTTTTGCTATGGAAATGTGATCAACATCTTAATTGCTTCCCCAGCTGTGAGAAGGGAAGGAAGGCAGAGGAGCAGGTGGGTGAAACCTTGAGGGCTCCCCAGGGTGACTGGGTCCTGCACCAGGTGTCTACTCATCTTCTTCAGGAGATCCTAAAGTATTCTTTTCCCAGCCAACAAGACTAGAACGTCTGCCAAACAGCTGGCAAAGAGAGGTTGAAGAGACTACTGGGAGAGGACTTGGAAATGTTCAGCCAGAAAATTCTTCTGATTTCCACCTGGAGCAGACACACCTAAACTCCTGGCCAATTTTTCCACTCAGGCAAACCAGGAATGATGTTTTAAAAAAGAGAAAAAATAAAGCAAAAGTGGATTCCTTCTGGCAGATTTGGATACACAAAATCCAAACCAGTTGTCAGCAAGTAAACGACCCATGAACAAATGGTGTTTTCAGTGGCTAATTTTTCAGTAGTAGATCATCAGCCCTCTGACCCAAGGAACCTCTCTCAGTAGACTTGAATCTCCAGTCTTTTGCGTCTGAATCTCTATCTGAAGGTATTAATTCTTTACACCACCCAGGCACTCCATACACAAGTTGTTGTTGTTAAGTGCGGTGGAGTCGATTCCGACCCATAGCCCTCCAGTATATGGTTTCTGAGGCTGTAAATCTCTGAGGGAACAGAAAGCTTCAACTTTCTCCCATGGAGTGACTGGTGGGCTCGAACTGCTAACCTTGGAGTTCACAGTCCAGTGCTTATCCTACAGAGCCACTGCATTCCCATACACAAGATGTTGTTGTTAAGTGCAATCCAGTCGGTACAACCCATATGCCCTTGTATAGGATTTTCAAGGATCAACTGGTGAGATTGAACCTCTGATTTGCAGTTCAAACCCACCTTGCAGGCCAGTGCATTACCATGCAACACCACACCAAGACTCCATATGTCA
>NW_006408572.1:15416728-15421423 GCF_000296735.1 Chrysochloris asiatica
ATATATACACACACACACACACACATATATATGCATATATACACACATATATATGTTGTTGTTGTTGTTAAGTACCATGGAGTCGGTTCTGACTCACAATGACCCTATACAAGGTTTCCAAGGCTGCAAATCTTTACAGGAGCAGAAAGCTTCATCTTTCTCCCGCGGAACACCTGGTAGTTTTGAACTGCCGACCGTGAGATTAGCAGCCTGATTTGTAACCACTATGCTACCAGAGTATCTATCAAATAGTGTGTGCTCAAGAAAATGCCTCATACGCTATCCTTCAGAATTGCTTGTTAAGACTCAAGTGGAGCCCCATGGGAGATAAAGTTCCCCCAACTGTATTTTAGGTCCCTTGATTGGTCCATCATAGAGTACTCGGTCAAGTGTCCTCCTCTCTGCCACAATCCTAGTTGTGGTAGTCTTCAGTGCCAAGTATTCTCAGGGGTTCTACGCAGGTGATGACCGGGAAGGATCACTTAAGGCAACGCTGGGCACCCAAGTGAGTGGTTGCATTATTTTCACACAAACTGTTCTACAGCTGTGTACAGGGAAGGCTCTTCCAGCAGAGGCATACTGCCACCTCCAGGGGCCCGAGTCAGCCTTGGGTGCTCTCTACCCCAGCACCCTCACTCCCAGGTACTCCAAGATCCTCTGGGGTTACTTCAAGGAAGACCGTAATCAGAGTTGGCATCACTTCAGAAGCAAAACAAAAATCAGCTTCAACAAATTCATTAAAATGGTCAGACAGCGCATGTGTGCAGAAGCAAATGAAGCCTCAGATGAGGTGGGCTCTGAGTCTAATTAGACCCAAAATGAAAGACTGGCCTCTATTTCCAGTACTGTCTCTGAATAGGTGTTAAATAGAGCAAGTCACAAAGGTTCACTGATCTCAGTCTCCTCATCTGTGAACTGGAGGCAGGGTAGGAAAATAATTTCTGTCTAGGGGTGTCACATAAAATATAGGATGCCTAGTTAAATTGGAATTTCCCATAAATTTGGATTTTTTTTTTTTTTTTTTTAAATCTACCCCATGTAAATGGAATCCTGGTGTAGCACTGTAGGATACGCACTGGACCACTAAACAAAAAAGTTTGGTGGTTCAAACCCACCAATTGCTGCTTGGAAACCAGTTGTTCTTAAGAGCTGGCGAGTTGGTTCCAATTCATAGCAACCTTGTGAAAGATTTCCATGGAGCAGCTGGTGAGTTCAAACAGTCCAGTGCTAATCCTAGAGCGCCACACCAAGATTCCTATACAGAATCCCTGTGTGTGGGAACTGACTTAATGGCACTTAACAACAACATCAGCATCCTATGCAATAGTTGCCTCATGAAGTCTTTTACTTGCTAAATCTGGAAACTCTATTCCTGGCTTTCACACTGTTATCAGTTACACACTAGATAGTACGGGGTTATCTTTGTTAACTGTGATGTAACATAGGAAAGGGCCTGGGGCATGTCTCTCACACTTGCTCACCAGCTCCTGCAGCAGGAACTGTGTCTTAGCCAATGGTAACTCTGCAGATCCTGGACGAGTATGTGGAAAATGAACAATAGATAGGTGTAATGTTTAAGTAATGGTGGTATTTTTATTTAGTACAGTAGCTGATGAGAAAGGTGGTTATAAAGGAGACTGCAAAGAACCCACAGCAAATGGAGCCTGAGTGTGTGGCTTCAGGGTGACTCCAGCCTGCTCTGCTCAACAGAGAAACAGATGTCCATACCTCACTGACGAAACTGGGTTGAAAAGGAATCCCTTTTACTATGGTGGCTTGCATGTTGCTATCATGTTGTAAGTGATGCCACTGGTCTTTCAAATACCAACAAGACCTCCCACGGTGGATGGATTTCAGCAGAACTTCCAGACTAAGACTAAGAAGAAAGGCCTGGGGATCTACTCCTGAAAATTAGCCAATAACAGTGCTATGGATCACAACAGAACATTGTTTCATATGGAAGGTTGGCCTCCTAGGTTGCAAAACAGTGGCTGCAAAAATGAACTTGAACATACCAAGGATCCTGAAGGTGGTATAGGATCAGTCAACATTTTGTTCTGTTGTATGTGCAACACCATGAGTCAGAGCCAACTCTACAGCAATTAGAAGCAAGCCAAGCAGCAAAAGTGAGTCCAGAAACTTGTTAGACACAAAGGGAAAGTTCACCATAAGGCGTTAGTAAATAAATGACAATGTTAAAATTTTACTGATGAGACATTTTCCCCTGATTATAAAAATAATTTATGTGCATTTGAAAATTAGGAAAAAAAAGTTCTAAATATTGGAAAAAATGAAATTAATTCATAACCTCATAACCCAGAGATTATTGTTGTTATTAAGTACCTTCGAGTCAGTTTCGACTCATAGTGTCTGACGCTTCTTAAATCTTTGTTAAAGCAGAAAACCTCATCTTTCTTCTGCAGATCAGCTTGATTCATGGACTATGTGGTTTGCAGTCCTGTGCATATCATATAGGGAAACCATGCTCCCAAACCATAGATAATCACTATTAATGTTTACTTCCATTCTCAGAGTATTTCTGATGAAATAAAATACATATATGCTTTAAATATATGCTGTTGTTGTTATGTGCCATGGAGTCGGTTCCAACTCATAGTGACCCTGTACAGGGTTTCCAAGGCTGTAAATCTTTACGGGAGCAGAAAGCCTCATCTTTCTCCCACAGAACAGCTGGTAGTTTTGAACTGCTAACCTTGTGGTTCCCAGACCAATTCGTAACCACTACGCTACCAGAGCACTTTATATATATATATGTATATATATGCATACGGAGTCCTGGTGTGGCACTATGGGGTAAACACTGGACTACTAACTGCAAGCATAATGGTTCAAACCCAGCAGCTCTGTACAGGGTTGTTATGAGTCAAAAGTGACTCCACGCCACGAAACTAAAACAACATATACGTATATATGTTGTTAGTGCCGTCAAGTCGGTTCTTACTCTTAGTGACCATCTGTCTGTATGGGGTTTCCAAGGAGTGGCTTGTGAGTTTGAACCACAGACCTCGTTGTTCAAACCAACCTTGCAGTCCAATGCCTTATCCCACAGCACCATACCAGGACTCCTAACACATGTATGTATGAGGAGTCTTCAATATGTCCGTGAGAAAATGGAAGTAAAAGATCATTTTTTTTTCACAAACTTTTTGAAGCTCCTTTGTATTTTAAAAATAGAATACAGGTGACTTTATACATTTCGTATAAATTTGTATTTGTTGTTTTAGTCAAGTACCTTTGAGTCTGCCCCGGTTTATGTGGACCTCATGTACAATGGAGCAAAACACTGTTCTGTCCTCATGATGTTTTGCATATTGGGCAATTGTGACCCAGAGGGCTTTCATAGGCTGATTTTCAGAAACAAATCGCTAGGTCTTCCTTCCTTGTTAGGTGCCACTGAATTGGTTCCAACTCATAGGGACCCCATACACAACAGAATGAAACATTGCCTGGTCCCACACCCATGGCTGCTGCCACTGTATCAGTCCTTCTCATTGGGGGTCTTCCTCTTTTTTGCTGACCCTCCACTTTACCCAGCACAATGCCCTTCTCCAGAGACTGGTCCCTCCTGGTAACATGTCTGAAGTAGAAGAGGTGAAGTCTTGCCATCCTGACTTCTAAGGAGCATTCTGGCTGTACATCTCTCAAGACAGATTTGTTTATTCTTCTGACGGTGCATGGTACTTTCAATATTGTTCTCCAACACCATAACTCAAAAGCATCAATTCTTCTGTGGTCTTCCTTATTCACTGTCCAACTTTCACATGCATATGAGGTTATTGAAAATACCATGGCTTGGGTCAGGTACTCCTTCCTAGTCTGTCTGAAAGCTTCATTAAACCCTGCGGTGACCGTACGTAAGGTGAATGGATCAGGAATGGAACCCAGGTCTCCCAGATGAAAAATGAGAACCCTATGACTGAGCCACCACAGCTCCCATCATTTTGTATCTAGTCTTTTCAAATGAACACATTTTGTGAGCATTATTCCATATCTTTAAATATTTTTTTACTACATGACTCTACTATCTGCCTACTATTACTTTTGGGGGAATCCTAGTGTAAGCACTCAACTGAAAGGTCAGTTGGAACCAAATGGTCGGTGGTTCAAGGTCACCAGTCACTCCTCAGAAATCCTATACAGGGTTGCTATGAGTTGAACTGACTTGATGGCACTTAACAACAACATTACTTTTTGGAGTCCTGATGTGGTACTGTAGGATAAGCACTGGGCTAACTGCTAACCAAAATGTTGTCAGTTCAAATCCAACAGCACTCTTCAGAAACCTCTATACAAAGTCGCTATGAGTCAGAACTGCATCGACGGCACTCAACAACAACAACAAATTACTTTTGGGATGGACAATTACTTATTAAACTAATCCCTAAATCGACCACTCATCTGTCAATCTGTCACACTGCGGTGGCAAACTTCCGCAATGCCGGAAACTATACCATCAGCATTTTGAATGCTGCCTGGGTCACCCATAGAAGACCGATGTCAGCTGAGCTTCCAGACAAGAAGGGGACTGCTTCCAAATGTTTAGTCTGAAAACCTTCATAATAGCAATGCAATATTGTCAACACCATAACATTGAATATTGAAACATGATAAAGAGCATCAGACTATTATAGTGCCAGAAGATGAGCCTCCTCAGGTTGGAAAGCATTCAAAATA
>NW_006408572.1:15422573-15423745 GCF_000296735.1 Chrysochloris asiatica
CAATCAAAATGTGTTGATAATTACTGGTGTTTGGAATGCAAAGGTTAGAAACAACGAGGAAGGATCAATAGTTGGAAACATGCATATAGATATGACATCCATAGAGAGAGTGCTGGAAATCACATAATAGAATTTTGCAAGACCAATGATTTCTTCATACAAATACCTTTTTTTAAACAACACTAAACAAAATTGTTGTTGTTGTTGTGTGCCGTGGAGTTGGTTCCGACTCATAGCGACCCTACACAGGGTTTCCCAGGCTGTAAATCTTTACAGGAGTGGAAAGTCTCATCTTTCTCCCACGGAACAGCTGGTAATTTCGAACTTCTGACCTTGCAGCTCGCAGCCCGATTTGTAACCACTACACTACCAAATTCACCAAATGGAATACACAGAAACCAAATTGTAAGAACGAGATGATGGAAAAATTCCATATTACCAGCCAAAACAAGCCCAGAGGCAGACTGTGGAACTGATCATCAGTTGCTCAAATGCAAGCTCATGCTGAAGCTGAAGAAAATGAAAACAAGTCCACAAGAGCCAAAATATGACCTTAAACATGCCCCACCTGAATTTAGAGATCATCTAAAGAACAGATTTGATGCATTAGACACTAATGACCGAAGACCAGAAGAGTTGTAGGATGACATCAAAAACATCATACAAAAATAAAGCAAAACGTCATTAAGAAGACAAGAAAGAAGGAAAAGGACAAACTGGGTTTCAGAATAGACTCTGAAACTTACTCTCCAGCATAGGCATGCTAAAGCAAATGGAAGATATGAGAAGTTAAAAGAGCTGAATAGAAAACTTCAAAGGGTAACTCAAGAAGACAAAGTTAAACATTATAATGAAATGTGCACAGATCTGGAGTTAGAAAATCAAAAAAAAAAAAAAAAAAGGACATATTCAACATTTCTCAAGCTGAAAGAATTGAGGTAAAAGTTTAACCCACGACTTGCAATATTGAAAGATTCTGTGAGCAAAATATTGAATGATGCTAAAAGAATCAAAAGAAGATGGAAGGAATACACAGTCACTGTACCAAAAAGAAATGGTCACTATCCAATCATTTCAAGAGGTAGCATATGATCAAGAGCCAATAGCATTGAAGGAAGAAGTCTAACATGCACTGAAGGCCTTGGCAAAGAACAAGGTTCTGGGAATTGATG
>NW_006408572.1:15424295-15426028 GCF_000296735.1 Chrysochloris asiatica
TGTTCAAAAAATAAGGGAATACCAAATGGTTTAAAATTAGGAAAGATGTGTTCTAGGGTTGTATTCTTTCACCATACTAATCAATCTGAGGAGTCCTAGTGTGGCGCTGTGGGTTAATACGCCAGATTGCAAAGCTGTTTGAACTGCAAAGTCAGTGGTTCCAGCTCACCAGCTGCTTGTTGGAAACCCTATACAGGGTCACTATGGGTCGGAGTCAACTAGACGGCACTTAAAACAACAACAACAATTCAATCTGTATGCTGAGTAAAGAATCTGAAAAGCTGGATTACATAAAGAAGAATGTGGCATCATGATTGAAGGAAGACTCATTATTAACAATCTGCAGTATGATACAAACTTGTTTGCTGAAAGCAAGGAGGACTTAAAATACTTACTGACAAAGATCAAAAACTACAGCCTTCGGTATGGGTTGTAACTCAATGTAAAGAAAACAAAAGTCCTTACAGTTGGATCAATAAATAACATTACGATAAATGGAGAAAAGATTGAAGTTGTCAAAGATTTCACTTAGATCCACCATCAACACTCATGGAAAACAATAGTCAAGCAATCAAATGATGTATTGCATTAGGCAAATCTGCTGCACAAGATTTCTTTAAAGTGTTCAAGAGCAAAGATAGTACTTTGAGGACTAAAGTGCACCTGAGTCAAGCCATGGTATTTTCAATAGCCTTATGTGCATGTGAAAGTTAGACAGTGGATAAGGAAGACCACAGAAGCATTGAGGCATTTAAGTTATGGCATTAGAGGAGAATATTGAAGGTACATGGACCACTAGAAGGACAAATAAATCTGTGTTGGAAGAAATACAACCAGAATACTCCTTAGAAGCCAAAATGGCCATTTTTTATCTCTCCTAGTTCAGACATATTATCAGGAGGTACCAGTCCCCATAGAAGGATACCATGCTAGGTATAGTGGAGGGACAGAGAAAAAGAGGGAGACACCCTGCCCCCCCCACCAACAAGATGGATTGGTACAGTAACAGCAACAGTGGGCTCAAGCCTAGCAGCAATTGTAAGGATGACCCATGTTTCATTCTGTTGCTCACAGGATCACGATGACTTGGACTCAACTCAGTTGCCCTTAACAATAAACATTCCTTAAATGCTTCTTGCCCTTATAAATAAAACTGTTATAATCAACCATTCAAATACACAACCTGATATAAATATTTCTGACTAGTTTCTTAGCGCGTTTAAGTAGAATTTCTACAGCAAAGCTTATATACATGAAAAACATGAATACTTATTGAGCACTTACTAGAAGCCCAGCACTATTCTAAGTATTTAAAATGTATTAAATCATTTAATCCTGATAGTGCTAACTGGTGGACAATATAGTTTTTCTCGTGTTAGAGAGAAGGGTATAGAAACACAGAGAGTCTAAGTAATACAACAAAACTTCACATGGAGAAAGTGAGAGAAGAGGAACTTAAACCCCAGTGGTCACAAGCCAAACACAAGCCAGATACACATTACCTAGATTCAATTTTTTAATATATTGCCACATTCCTCTCCTCTTCTTTTCTCTCTTCTCTTCTTCTATCCTATCTTATCCTATCTCTCTTTTTCTCTGTCCCTGTCTTTCAATATATATTGCATACAACACCTTTCTACTTGGATACATTTGTTGTTGTTGTTGTTGTCAGGTGCCATCGAGTCGGAACCGACTCATAGCGACCCCATGCACAGCAGAACAAAACAATGTTC
>NW_006408572.1:15426606-15427570 GCF_000296735.1 Chrysochloris asiatica
CTTGACAACTTCAATATTTTCTCCATTGATAAGAATGTTGGATACATAAAACATCAAAATAAATCTGAGGCAAGACTCAGATTTGTCTCACTGGTAACTGACAATAACAGTAGGAAGTTTTTTGACCAGTGTTCTATTTCACTGGTAGTTTATCTCATGCAACAGGCGCTATAGAGAAAAACTGTATTTGTATCTTTGGTATTTTGTTCACTTTTTAATAGTTCCATTTGCATTTTGAGAGTTATGTGCTTTGAACTGTTTCATGTTTAATTAAATATTTGCTGTTTAAAGAAAACTGTGTGATCTGTTAGTAGATAATAAAAAAAGAATTAAAATGTACAAATACTTGCTACAGTATGGGTGAACCTTGTAATTATGCTAAGTGGAAGCAAAAGTCACAAAAGACCACATATTAAAAGATTTCATTTGTATGAACTGTTCAGAATGGGCAACTTTGTAGAGCCAGAAAGTAGATTTCCTAAGGCAGTAGTGGACAGGGGACTTGGGTGAGAAAGGTACAGTGTCTCTTAGATGTGATAGAAATGTTGTAAAACTGATGTCGTAAAAAGGATCGTACAGCACTGCAAATATACTATAATCCATTGAATTGTATACTTTGAATGAATTGTATGGTCTGTGAATTACATGTCAATAAAACTGTTATTTGATTTTTTATTGCAGTATTGGTTTTACTCTTTGAATGGTGCCTTTTACTTGTGTGAGGGTGTGTGAGGCAGAGAGCAATGGGATAGTGAGAAACAAAAGGCACCAGGAAAGTTTCACTTTGGTCAAAGTAAAACGAGATCTGAACAGTCGTTTTAACTAACTTCTTACCTAACTACTTGTATTAGTCAATTATTACCACATAATTAAATTCTGTTTTTTTAGAAATTAATCATTTCTTCTTATGTGGCGCTGTGGGTTAATGCGCCAGACTGCAAAGCCATTTGAACTGCAAGGTCGG
>NW_006408572.1:15428065-15429840 GCF_000296735.1 Chrysochloris asiatica
GAGAAGCAGCTGGTGAGCTTGAGCCGCCAACCTTGCAGTTCAAATAGCTTTGCAGTCTGGCGCATTAACCGACAGTGCCACACCAGGACTCCCATCGTCATGTATAAGGATACACAATAAATAATTTGCTCTTTGATCTGAGTCCTGTCCCTGAGTATTGACTTATTAGCAGCTGTTGTTGTTGTTGTTAAGTTCTATTGAGTCGATTTCAACCCATAGAAACCGTGTATAGGATTTCCGAGGAGCAGCTGGTAAGCTTGAACCACCAACCTTGCAGTTCAAATGGCTTTGCAACCTGGCACATTAACCCACAGCGCCACACCAGAACTCCGTATTAGCAGCAGGTAATTAAAAACCCTTTTCCGGCTACATATGTGTGATATGTAGACTGTATATGCTGAAGATATAAACCCTTGTTTATTGTAAATATCATATTATTTTCCATGTGTGGTTGGCTTTTAAATTTAATAGTGGTTTGAGGCTTTTAATTGTATACAACCAGTCTATCTTCTTTTACTTATTCATTCCTTAGTTTAAATATATTTGTTTAAACATTACTTCTGGTTTTACTACTCATATCATCTTTGGTTTCGTCCTGCTTTTCTTTTCATTCAAGTGATTGGTCCATTTGAAATTTATTTTATTGATTGGTGTGAAGAAGTAATGCAACTGAGTTTGTAAATGAGTATCCAATTTTCCCAGTAATATTCACTAACTAAGGGATTATTTCTCCAATTATTTGAAAGGTTACTTCTACCATACATTTTGGTTGCTTTCTATCTCTTCCTTTGGGCTGGTTACCTGTCTTGTGTTAAATCTATGTTGTGTTTAATGTAGTTTTATTTTAGTAGTACCTCCGCAACCCTCTTTTGAAATTACTGTCTCTCATTGCTTCTTTTTGTTTTGGGATAATCTTCAGAATAACTTTTTCAAGTTGCAAGATAAACCATTTGGAAATCAATTGAAATACTTTAAAAGTACCCATTACTTACCTGGTGTGGTGCTGTGAGTTAATGCACTGAACTATAAAGTCAGTTTAAACTACAAGTTCATTAGTTCAAGTTCACCAGTCACTCTTCAGAAACCCTATATAGGGCTGCTAGGAGTTGGAAATGACTTGATGACACTTAATGATAACAACAACAACAAATTACATTTATAAAATAATGCCTTTCTTTCTAGGAAAAAATTGTGTCACTTTTGCCCCATTCTTAAATGTATCTCAGTAAAGTTATGTAAGCTTTTGGTTTTGTTTTTTAGATGATGGTGGTGTTCCATGGAATCAGTACTAACTCATAGTAACCCTGTATAGGATTTCTGAGGCTGTAAGTCTTTAAAGAAGCAAAAAACCTCATCTTTCTTCTGTGGAGCAGCTGGTAGATTTGAACTACAGACCTTGTGATTAGCAGTCCAAGGCGTAAACCACTACACTACCAGGGATGCTTGTTTTTTGCATTGTTGTTGTTATTAAGTGCTGTCCAGTCAGTTTCAACTCATAGGGACCCTGTATAAGGTTTCCAAGGCTTTAAATCCTCTCAGGAGCAGAAAACCTCATCTTTCTCCCATGGAGTGGCTGCTGGGCTTGAACTGCAGACCTCTGGTTCATAGTACAGTGCTTATTGTGTGGAGCTACTGCACTCCCTGTTTTTTACATTGTTGCTGTTGTTAAGTGCCATAGAGTCGATTCCGACCCATTGAGACCCTGTATAGGGTTTCCTTCTGCAGTTCACTGGTTCATCAGTTACTTGTTTTAACTTTTACCTTATGAATACAGA
>NW_006408572.1:15430296-15461267 GCF_000296735.1 Chrysochloris asiatica
CACTGGACTGCTAACCCTAAGGATGGCCGTTCAAACCCACCAGCAGCTCCTTAGAAACCTTGTGCCAGGTCGCAATAGTTAGAACTGACTCTACAACACTTAACAATAACAACAAATCATAAGAGAAGAGTACTGTGTTGTGGCACTGTAGGATAAGCACTGGACTGCAAACTGCAAGGTTGGCTGTTTAAATCCACCAGTTGCTCCTCAGAAACTTTATACAGGGTTGTTCTGAGTCAGAATCAACTTAATGGCGCTTACCAGCAACAACAGATCATAAGAGACAGTTAAAATGTTTTCTGTCTGTATGAATTCAGTCTGATTTTGGCATCCCAAAACCCTTTGGATGTTTTAAACTTCAATGTTTCAAAGTCCAGCAAAACATTCAAAAGAATGGCCCCTTTCATTGGTTAATGAATTCTATATAATCCTGCTCTGTCCTTCCTAGTCAATTTCTTCCCCACACACGCCAGGCATCTTCCTCCCTCCGGTTCTTTGCATTTCCTTTTCTTGCAGTTCCAAGTATGTTTCCTCCTCATTCTTTGCCTTTAGATTCTCAGTGGGATGGAATGACCCTCTTGAGGTTACTCCTGACTACATTTTCTTCCTGTTAGCCTGCCTCTTAGCACTGAGATTTTCCTATAGATTCTTACTGTCTAATAAGTGGCAAAGTGGCAGCAGCGATGGGCTCAGACGTAGCAACAATTGTGAGGTTGGCCCAGGACCAGGCAGTGTTTCATTCTGTTGTACATAGGGTCGCTATGAGTCAGTACTGACTCGATGGCACCTAACAACAAAAATAAGTAGCCACTGGCTACATAGGCCACCACTTGTCTGTCAGTTTGTCAGACTGAGAAGAAACAGCATCAAACATCCATTAATAATTAGAATGAGCAAGGCACAAAATAAGAATCTAGGTGTTGTCGAGAAGAATCCACTAACTCATAAAAATTGAATTTAAGAGAATTTATTCAGAGGGAGAAAAGATGATTACATATGGATGCAGACAGGCACCAATATACACAAGTGAGAACTGATGACTTCGACTAAAATGTCTTCACACAGGTAGAGATCGTTCATGAAACAAAGATATTACAATGCAGTTGTTTGTTTGGTTAATTTTTAGTTGAGGTCACAAGTAGGATGAGTTAGGGTTGGGGAAAAGGTTTTCAAAATGTACCATCATAGTATCAAAATGCTTTGTACACTATAGTGTACAGTGTAATGCATCTCTTCATAACAGGCATAAAAACATCAACATTGATGAAAAGCCTTCTTTGAAGCTGGAGCTGGTAATAAGAATTAACACGGCTTTTACTTTAGAAATTGCTTGGTTGCCTAGGAAACTTACACAAATAGTCAACAGTTCATAGTTTTTTTTCTCGAGACTGTCTTCTTATCCTTATCATGAAAGAGATACTTCTTTAAGGTCATTTTACATGAATGGATCTGTATTAAAATGCCTTTTCTTTGGGTGTATTCCTTCCACATCCTGGCTTGACAGCAGAGAAAACATTCCCTTAGTTATTTGTGGCTTCTGACTATTAACATAACCCAATACCAGGAGCTTGTCAACAGAGTAAGCATGGATTTTCAGGCAGGCAATTAGATAAAAAGAACAGTGTAATTCAGCAAGAACTGATATAAATTTAACCATTCAGCTTTGACCCCAAACTTTTTATAAATTTCTTCTTTATATAGGAAAATTAGACACTGCCAAAAATGAAATGGAATGCTTGAAGATCAATATCCTAAGTATTGGTGAGCTGAAATGGATTGGAAATCGCCATTTGGAATTGAATTATCATATGATCTACCATCCCAAGAAGGACAAATTGAGCACAACAAAAAAAGAAAAAAGAAAAAAGAAAAAAGAAAGAAAAGAAAAAAGAGGAGGATAAGATCTATCCTGAAGTACAACACCGTCAGTGATAGTAAAATTTGCATACACTTCCAAGAAAGACCAGCTAACATGACTATTATTATTATCATTATGCAGTCTGCCACTTTGCTGAATCCTTCTTTCAATTCCAGGACTTTTTTTTTATTGAGTCTCTGGGATTTTCTTTGTATAGAATGATATCATCTGCAAATCTCTAGAGGTAGTTTTACTTCTTCTTTGCTACTTTAGTTGTTGTTAGGCACCATTGAGTCGGTACCTACTCGTAGTGACCGATACCTTTTATTTCCCTTTTGGGCCTTATTTTTCTGGCTAGGATTTCAATACAATATTGAATTGTTGTTGTTAAGTACCATGGAGTTGGTTGCAACTCATAGTGACCCTGTATAGCGTTTCCAAGGATCAACTGATGAGTTTGAATTGTCAACCTGTGATTCAAACTGACTGTGTGGTCCAGTGCCTATCACACAATACCAAACCAGGACCCTGTGGTATGGTGCATATTACCTTAATTATGTTGAGGAATTACCCTTCTATTCCTATTTTATGAGCATTTTTTTGTGTGTGACGAAAGGATGTTCGCTTTTATCAAGGTTTTTTCTGCTTCAAGGAATATGATCATGTGATTCTTTCCCTTTGATTTATGTGGTGAAATCTGTTGATAGTTTTTCTAATGTTGAACCATCCTTTCATGCTTGGTATGAATCCCACTTGGTCATGATGTATTATTGTTTTGATAGGATGTTGGATTCTCTTAGCTAGAATTTTGTTAAGAATTTTTGTGTCAATGATCACAAGGGATATTGATATATAATTTTATTTTTTAGTGATATCTTTTCCTGATCTTGGTATTAGGATTATGCTGCTTCATAGAATGAGTGTGGGAGTATCCCATCCTTTTTTATGTTCTGAAATAATCTGAATAGAATTGGTGCTAACTCTTCTCTGAATGATTGGTAGAATTTTCCAGTGAAGCCATCTATCTAAGCCAGAATTTTTGTTATTGTTTTTGTTGGGAGATTATTTATGACCTGTTCAATGTCTTCTTTTGTAATGGGTCTGTACTAATTTTCTACCTCAAATTTTGTTAATTTGGGTAGGTAACGTGTTTCTAGAAATTTGTCCATTTTTCTTGGTTTTTAAATTAGTTGTTGTGCAGTTCTTCATAGTATTGTATGATTTCATGTATATATATGTATGTATATATGTATATATACATATACATACATATCAATAGGCTCTTAGTGACATTGCGTATTTCATGTCATAGTCATGTTATTTGCATCATCTCCGTCTCTTCCTTTGTTAAACTTGCCAGTGTTGTTGTTGTTGTTAGGTGCCGTCAAATCAGTTCTGGTTCATATCAAACCTATGCACAACAGAATGAAACACTGCCCAGTTCTGCCTCATCTTCACAACTGTTATATTTGAGCCCACTGTTGGTTGCCACAGTATCAATTTATGTTGTTGGGGATCCATTATTTTTTGTTGACTCACCTCTTACCAAGCATGATGACGTTCTCCAAGTGCTCTTTAACACTTTGAAGAGTCTTAACAGCAGATTTGACTAATGCAATATATTGTTGGATTTCTTGACTGCTACTTCCATGAGTGCTGATTGTGAATCCAAGTAAAATTAAGTCTTGGACAACTTCAGTCTTTATCATGATGTTAGCTATTGGTCCAGTGGTGAGCAGTTTAGTTTTCTTTACATTGAGGTACAACACATACCAAAGCCTGTAGTCTTTTATCTTCTTCAGTAAGTATTTCAAGTTCTCTCTGCTTCCAGCAAGCAAGGTTCTGTCATTGCCTCTCACAGGTTTTTAATAAATATTCCTCCAGTTCTAATAGTGTGTTCTTCATACAATCTTGAAATGTTCTTTGGATGATGTGACAACATTTCTCTTCAATTTGTTGTTCCAAACATAGTTAACTTTATGACGTTCTGATTTGAAATGGCCAATACCAGACCATGTCAGCTCACTAATGCCTAGAATACTAGGATATTGATCCATTTAATTTCTGATGACTTTCAATTTTCCTAGACTCATACTTCATGTATTCTACAAGGTATATTCTACGTTCTGATTACTAATAGATACTTGCAGCTGTTTAATTCCATTTTGAGTTGTGTCACATCAAACTCACGTCATCAAGGGAAGGTAGCCCTTCTCCAGTCATATTCTGAGTGACTTCAGACCTGAGGTGCTTATCTTCCAGCATTGTGTCTGGCAATGTCCCACTGCTGTTCATAAGGTTTTCAGTGGCCCATTTCTCGGTCTTCCTAGTCTGTCTTAGTCTGGAAGCTCCACTGACATCTATCAACCATGGGCGACCCTGCTGGTATCTAAAATACTGGTAGTATAGCTTCCAGCCGCTCCTAGGAAGCCCTATACAGGTTCTCTATGAGTAAGAACTAACTCCAGCAACACACAAGCCACCACAGTACAACTAACTGACATAATGGTGGAAATATGACAAAGTGACAGATTAGTGGTTTGTCAGTTTAATTGTTGTTAGGTGCTGACTCATAGCAAACCTATACACAACAAAACGAAGCACCACCAAGTCCTGTTCCAACCTCACAATCATTGTTGTATTTGAGTCCATTGTTGTTGTCACTGTGCCAATCTATTACATTGGGCGTCTTCCTCTCTTTCTCTGACTTTCCACTTCCGGATTTTTGTTTGCTATTCTTATATTGTCAGGAGGGACCAGTCACTGGAGAAGGATATCATGTCTGGTAAGGTGGAGGGTCAGAGAAAAAGAGGAAGACCCCCAACGAGATGGATTGGCCAAGTGACAGAATCGATGGACTCAAGCAAGAGTAGTGGCAACAGTAGTGAGGTTGGCCCAGGATCAGGCAGTGTTTTGTTCAGCTGTGCATAAGTTTGCTAGGAGTCAGTAATGACTCGATGGTACCTAACAACATTCTTATATGGTTTCTAATATTTCTTTTTTTGTTGTTGATTTTTTCATGATTGTTCGTCTTTTTTTGTTTTTTTAAAATTCTTCTTGAGTTGTGTGTTTCCTTGATTTTGTCTGTGGTTGCACTGAACTTTCTCTTAAGCCATTGAAAGTAAAAAAAAAATATTTTTTTATTTCCTTATCAGGTAGTTCAAATAACATTTCTTCTTCTAGAAGATTCTCTGACCCTGTATTTTAGTTACTTGTTTGATCCTCTTTGCTTTGTTTTGTGAGTGTGTGTGTTATTTGAAGCAGTCTACGGTTTCTGAGGGAGTCCTGGTGGCATTATAGGATAAACACTTGACTGCAAAGTTGGTTTGTACCACAAGGTCAATGGTTCAAACTCACCAGCCACTCCTAGGAAGCCCTATACAGGTTCTCTATGAGTAAGAACTAACTCGAATGTACTTAACAATAACATTGTGCCTGAGACATTGTAGTGTGGGAATGTGGGAATATGGCAATATGGTCATGGGTTAGACAGAGCAGCTGAAGACAGGCTGGACAGATGTTGGCCACTGTTTGTTGTTGATCCAGTGGTGCTGGAGGGGGTCATGGAACTCATCCAGTGGGTGGGGTAACAGATATGGTAGATCACTGGCTGCCAACTGCTGGGGTAAGATAGAAAACAAACAAATGAACAAAGGCTGGGGGGAAAAAAAGAAGAAAAAAGCCAGGGGAAAAAGGGAATATCTAAGAAAGAAATAGAAAAAAGGTGGAAGTGAAACACACAACAACTAAACAAAGCAAGTGTGGTACTGTATTGGTGTTAGTCACCAAACACAGTGGAAATGTGGTGCTCAAATGTGATGTTCATTTTAAGGGAGCACACACCACCAAATGCAGTAGAGGGGCAGGTGCTACTGAACTTGGAGGTGGCAGGGGTTGGAGTACCCACTCAGCCAGATTGAAAAACAATGGCGGGGCAGGGGGAGAAAAAGGAAGAAAAAAAAAAAAATCAGAAGGAGGGGAAGTGGAAGGTCTGAAAAGTAAGAAAAACATGAGAGAGCGAGAGACACTGGCATAAGTATTAACTGCAAAACACCACTGCTGCAGGAAGGAGTGCTCTCCCTGGGAAGCATGCCCCATCATCCACAGAGGGGTTGGGTGGTTCTAACTGCAGGGATTGTGGGTAGGCTGGCATCTGCTTTGTGAAGTAGGCGCAAGGAGAAAAACGGAAGGAAGAGAAAGGCAAAGGAGATAAGAGGGAACAACTAAGAAGAAGGGGGTAGAAACAAATGTTTAAAAGCAGCAGGGTGTTCGTTAATGTGTTAGCTCCCAAACATGGTTGTGCAGTGATGCGGAATTCCCCTCCAACCAGGTAGGGGCAGGTTGTGCACTTATAATCAAGTGGTTGGTAAGCAGAGAGGAATGGAATCACAATGGGGGTGAGGGTAAACAAGGAAAGCAAGTAGAAAAATAAATAAATCAAAGAAACCAGGGATAGGAAAAGAAATAAGAACAATGAAGGGGGAAATGCACAGCACTGGTGGTGGGGGTGGGGCAAGTTTTGACCAACCACTAGATAGGGGTGTTCCTCCAGGCCTCAGGAGGTTATGCAACGTGAGTGGGGAGGTAACACCTCTGTGGTCACTGAACACTGATGATGTGAGTATTTGTGCTTGTGTTTGTTGTTGAAATGCCATTGAATCCGTTCCGATTCATAGCAACCCTGTATAGGATTCCCAAGGACCACCTGGTGGGTTTGAACTGCTGACCTTATGGTTTGCAGCCCAGTGCTGATCCTACAGTGCCCACCGGGAGTCCTGGGCACACAGAGCTGCTTTTCTGGTTCCTGCTGTGATTGGAATGCTGCTTACAATCATTCAAAGTTGCTGTCTTGGAGTCCAGGTGTGATGCTGCATGATAATGCATTTTGGTGCAATATTTTTCTTTGTATGATTATTTTTCTTTTTCCAAAATGTACTACTACTACTACAAAAAACTTTATTTTATATATAAAATAGAATAATAAATGCATATGCATTTTAGTGGAGAGTGTGATAACTCTGTAGGATAAACATTGGACCAAGAATTAGAAGGTCAGAGGCTGAAGCCCACCAGCCAAGCCACAGAAGCAAAGGCTTTCTGCTCCCACAAAGATTTACAGCCTTGGAAGCCCTCAGCAGGGTCGTTATGAGTCGCAACAACAACATGCATTGTAAGGATGCCTTCAAGTGTTTGATGATGTCATCTGGGACCCAGATTCTTTTAGCTTTCCACCCTCCCATTCTTATTGCTTCATGGTTACAAGATGCCTATTGTACCAACAATTTTCATTACCAACAGAAAGCCATCCTTTGTGTCCGTATCCCTTTTTATCAGGACTGTTGCCAAAATATCCTCTTCAACAGACTTTTGCTTACCACTTACATGGCCACCCAAAGCAATAGGGAAGCTGAAAATAAGTACCTAGCTTTTCCAGCTTCTGGATTGTACGGCAGCAAGAAAGAAGACGCTGGGAGTTGAATCTGAGTAACCCAAGTACAGTTTTCACATAGTATTTTTATGTAGAAAATTAAAAGCATATTTTGGAGAGTGCATTGATTAACTATTGTGACATCCCAAGTATGCAAGAATTGTGTTTTGAGGGCCCTGTAAAAAGCTCTTATGACATCTGACCATTAAAAGGAGTTAGGAGATGTACTTACAAGCTAGACAGGCTCTAATCCCTACAGTGCAGGGATGCAACACTATAAATTGTATGTCTTTATGCTGGGAAAAGATGAGACTCTTGATGTAAAGTACACATGGATCTACCATAAATTCATCCACAGGCACTTTGTTGTAAGGGACAGAAAAGAGAGCTTTCAAGCTGTGCCTGGTTGCAAGAAACCTGAGTCAGTCGACCAGTGGTTACAGAAATCATCAAAAAGCAAGACTTGTCATACAACTGAAGACCACAAGCTGTTGGAAAAAGAGTAAAGACTGGAGGTCAGGAGATCTGAGAGTTCCATGAGATTCTGCCACCTGACAGCTGTGTGCCCTTGTGCGTGCAATTAACATGGACAAACTTCAGATTCTTAACCCGTGAAGTGAGGGGTATGCAGAAAACACCGCTTAAGCACTGTAAGCATGAAATAACGATATCCTATTCAAATGGATATCTTTTGAAAATTAATAACTGCAGTTAAGGGATCACACTAAACCTCTCATTTTGAGCTGACAGCAAAGGAACATGGAGAGATCTGGAGGAATGGAGATGAGAGGAATTACTGGCTCTGGGTCAGCTCCATCATTCATGGTAAATGGTAGAATCCAAGAGGGAAATACATAGACAGTTAACCTTTATATCCCAGTAAAACTGTGTGAACACTTTTGTTTGTGTTGTTGCTGTGCACAATTGGAGAAGTAGCTCAGCAAGACATTTATGGAACCCAAATCCCAACTCAAGACTTGGAGTTGTTGTAGATTTCATTTCACAAGCTAGGATGAATACCCTGTCAGTAAGGATGTGGACAGTAGAGGTCAAGAACTTTCATCAGCAGTTGCTGTTATCAATATTGTTGTTGTTAAGTACCGTCTAGTCAGCTCCGATTCATAACGGTTTCCGAGGAGCAGCTGGTGAACTTGAACCGCCAACCTTGTGGTTCAACCCGACCTTGCAGGCCAGCACATGAACCCACAGCACCACACCAAGAGTCAATGTTACTCAGCCATAAAAAGAAAGAAAGTCCTGATACATGTTACATCTTGGATGAACCTAGAAAACGTTATGCTGAGTGAAATAAGTCAGCCACAAAAAAGGACAAATACGGTATGATTCCACATATATGAAATGTCTAGACAAATGCATACAGAAAAACATTTATTGTGGTTACTGGGCTTGGAGGGACAGGACAAAAGGGAGTCATTGATTGAGGGAAACTGAGTATCTTATAAGGGTGGTACAAAAATTTGGGACTGAGAAGTAATGATGGTTGCAGAACATGATGAATGTAATTATTATCACTGAATTGTGCATGTAAAAACTGTCGAAATGGTAACCATTCTGTTATATACATACCACAATAAAAAAAGAAGGAAAAACAATCTTTCAGTCCAAGAATCCAAGGCTATACAAAGAACCCTTCATGAGAACCACCACAATGTTGCTGAGGATAAGTGCCGTCAAGTCAGTTCCTGTAGTTAGCAGTCCAATGCGTATTCTACAGCACCACACCAGGATTCCAAATAGTTATCACAGAAGTAAGTTTTAATTCAATTTACTCAATAAATTAGCAACAAAGCTTATATAGTGACATGCGTTTCTTGTTGTTGTTGTTGTTGTGAAGTGCCATCGAGTCGGTTCCGACTCTGTATAGGGTTTCCAAGGAGACACTGGTGAGCTTGACCCACCAACCTTGCAGTTCAAACGGCTTTGCAGTCTGGTGCATTAACCCACAGAGCCACACAAGGACCCCTGTCTTGTGTTTAGAAACCTCATAATTTAGGGAATGGACTTCCTGCGGTGGTACTGCAAGATAAGCACTGGATCCCAAGATAGGTTTAAACCATAAGGTCAGTGGTTCAAAGTCATTAGCCGCTCCTTGGAAACCTTATGAGGTTGCTAAGAGTCAAAAATGACTCAAAGGCACTTAACAACACCTAACACAGAAAAGTGGAATCTTGATGTGGTGCTGTAGGATAAGCACTGGACCACAAGGTTGGTTTGAACCACAAGGTTGGCAGTTCAGACTCACCAACCATCCCTTGGAAACTCATACAGGATTGCTATGAGTCAGAACTGACTCGACAACACTTAACAACAACAACACAGAAATGTACAGATATGGCAAAAGTACAGTTTCCCATAAAGCTTTGGGAAGATTTCTGATGACATTTTGAGTTCCAAGGACTCACGCAATTTTGCAAACAGTGACTGTCTGAAATGCTATGCAGCTTCCTGGGATAGCTTAGGTAGCGTGTCTCCTGGATAAATGCATGAGACAAAAAACTATGAGCTCTATGGGGATTTGTTGTTGTTTATTTCATTTCCAAGTTCATTTCCAACTTATAGTGACCCTGTATGGTTTCTGAGGGTGTGAACCGCTGAGCTTGTGTTTCAAACAGACCTCGTAGCCCAGTGCTTATCCTACCACACCAGTATAGTGCCACACCAGGACTCGATGCGGTTTAGTAATAGTAGACACATGTC
Source organism: Chrysochloris asiatica (assembly GCF_000296735.1). Taxonomy (NCBI): domain Eukaryota; kingdom Metazoa; phylum Chordata; class Mammalia; order Afrosoricida; family Chrysochloridae; genus Chrysochloris; species Chrysochloris asiatica. The sequence continues at coordinate 15,440,301 of NW_006408572.1, forward strand.
TCTGTATTCAGTTCACACCAAATGTTTCCACCAAAATGGACTATTTAACTGCAAATGGTCATAGAAGGGTTTTCAAATATTGTCTATTCCTATTTCGCATGCTGGTGGTCCTCTTCTTGTGCCTAAATATGAGATGTTAAAGGGGGCTTTCAAATCAATAGGGAAAGACACCATGATTGTTCATTAGATGGTGGTGAGACAGCTGGCACACCATTTATACAAAGTTAGAAACCGTATCTCAAACCAAAATAAAGCTCAAGTGGGTTAACTATTTAAAGAAAGAGGCATGACAGCATTAGAAGAAAAGATGGTTGACTATAGTAGAACTGTGTTATGGGAAAATCTTCATGACTGCACACAGTATGAATATTATAATAGGAAACATGATTGTTCGTTACATAAAAATGTATAAGACATCATGAGAGATCATCTATGCAATGTTGTTAATTCTTTCCAGTCAGTTCTGATTCACAGCAACCCTGTGTAGGATTTCTAAGCTGGTGGACTGGAATCACCAACCTTGCAGTTAACAATCCAGTGCTTAGCCTATAAGTGCCACAACAGAACCCCAGCTAGACAATGTTGTTGTTGGTTCCAACTCATAACAACCTAATATGGGGTTACCAAGGAGCAGCTGGTGGGTTTGAAACACTTTGACCTTTGAAACACTTGAAGTTAGCAGTCTAGTGCTTATCCTGCAAACGCACACCAGGACTCCATCTATGCAATGTTGTTGTTGTTAAGTGCCTTTGTGTTGGTTCCATCTCATAGCAACCCATATGGGGTTTCCAAGGCTTTTTAAATCTTTATGGGAGGAGAAAGCCTCATCTTTCTCCCTCGGAGCAGCTGGTGGCTTTAACGGTGGACCTTGTGGTTCACAGTCCACTGCTTATTGATTAGAGCCACCGCATTCCATATCTATGCAATTCTTATTGTCGTGTGCCTTCAAGTCAATTCCAACTCATAGTGACCCTAAATAGGGTTTCTAAGGAGGGGCAGGTGAATTTGAACTGCCGACTTTGCAGTTTAAACCAACCTTGTAGTCCGGTGCATTATCCCACAATGCCACAGCAGAACTGTATCTATGCAATAGTGCATTTAGTTTCTAAAACAATTATTTACCCAAAACAGTAGGAAGGTGAGATTGTCTTCAAATTTTAACAACAACAAAAAACAACAACACTTGAACAAAAGCTATGTATTACTTGCTATTCCCTCACAAGGCACCAATATACTTTAGGCGTGGTACAGAATAACAAATGCTTTTTTACTGATAGCTTTAATATATCTCTAATACTTTGGGCTTTATATAAAAGGTTTCTCACATTTGTATACTTAAAGAATTTTATATTTGAGTCTAGGAAATTTAAATAGAAAATATTACCTTCTTAATAATGTTGTTGTTAAGTGCCATTGAGTAGGTTCCAACTCAATGACTCTATACAGGGTTTCTAAGGAGCATTTAGTGGATTTGAACCGCTGACCTTGTGGTTCAACAGCAAGTGTTTATCCTATCCTACCTTTTCAATTAGCATCTAAACATCCATTCAAAGAAACATAGAACTGCTTTTTTTGTGAGGGTTAAACTTTAAAATTTAGTTTTCCTTTTGGAAAAAAATGTAAGCGTTCACATATATAGAAATACCATTATTTCTGGTTTTATGGAAAGTGACAGAGGGTACATGGGCTGGAAGAAGGCAACCAGTTAGCTGTGTTTAATGGTTTTTCAATTAATGAACTCCCAAGCTTAACTCAAGTTGGGTGTATAGATGGGATTTGTCTGTGTAACCAACAGTGTTATTATATAGACCTTGTACATCTTACATTGTATTGCATAATTTAATTCCTTAGTCTATTTCTCTTCAGAAATAAGCTTTTTAAATCTGTGCTTTTCAAAAAATAATGTTGTTTGTAATAAACAAGCTGAAGTAAATATGTTGTTGTAGTTGTTGTTAAGTGCCATCGAGTCAATTCTGACCCATAGGGTTTCCAAGGAGTGGCTGGTGAGCTTGAATCATCGACCCTGCAGTCCAAAAGGCTTTGCAGTCTGACGCATTCACCCACAGCGCCACACCAGGACTCCAAATATGTTGTTGTTGTTAAGTACCATGGAGTCGGTTCCAACTCATAGTGATCCTGCACAGGGTTTCCAAGGCTGTAAATCGCTACGGGAGAAGAAAGCCTCATCTTTCTCCCACAGAATGGCTGGTAGATTCGAACTGCCGACCTTGAGGTTAGCAGCCTGATTCGTAACCACTCTGCTACTAGAGCTCCTTCCAAATATGTTGTTGTTGTTGTTGTTAGGTGCCATTGAGTCGGTACCGGCTCATACCGACCTTATGCACAACAGAACAAAACACTGCCAGATCCTGGGTCAACCTCTCTATTGTTGCCACGCTTGAGTCCATCGATGTTGCCACTTGTCCAAACCATCTTGTTGGGGGTCTTCCTCTTTTTCTCTGACCCTCCACCTTACCAAACATGATATCCTTCTTCAGCAACTGGTCCCTCCTGACAATATGTCTAAAGTATGAGAGATGAAGTTTGGCTATCTTGACCTCCAAGGAGCACCCTGGCTGCACTTTTTCCAAAATGGATTGATTGGTTCTTTTGGCAGCCCATGATACTTTCAATATTCTCCTCCAACACTATAACTCAAAAACATCAATTCTTCTACTATCTTCCTTCTGCACTGTCCAGCTTTCGCATGCATATGAGGTTATTGAAACTACCACAGCTTGGGTCAGGCGCACCTTAGTCCTCAAGCTGACGTCTTTGCTCTTCAACACTTTAAAAAGTTCTTGTGCAGCAGATTTGCCTAATGCAATACGTCTTCTGGTTTCTTGACTGCTGCTTCCATGAGTGTTGATAGTTGATCCAAGAAGAATGAAGCCCTTGACAACTTCAATCTTTTCTCCTTTGATAAGAATGTTGTTTATTGGTCCAGTGGTGAGGATGTAATCCACACAGAGGCTATGCTCTTTGATCTTCATCAGTAAATGTTTTAAGTCCTCTTCACTTTCAGCAAGCAAGGTTGTATCATCTGCATATCTCAGGTTGTTAATGAGTCTTCCTCCAATCCTGATGCCACGTTTTTCTTCACAGAACCCAGCTTCTCGGATTATTTGCTCAGCATACAAGTTGAATAAGTATGTTGAAAGAATACAACCTTGTTGCACACCTTTCTTAATTTTAAGCCATGCAGTATTCCCATGTTCTGTTCGAACAACTGCCTCTTGGTCCAGGTACAGATTCCTCATGAGCACAATTAAGTGTTCCGGAATACTCATACTTCTCAATGTTGTCCATAGCTTGTCATGATCCGCACAATCGAAAGCCTTTGTGTAGTCAATAAAGCACAGGTAAACATCTTTCTGATATTCTCTGCTTTCAGTCAAGAGCCATCGGACATCAGCAATGATATACCTCATTCCATGGCCTCTTCTGAATCTGGCTGGAACCTCTGGAAGTTCTCTGTCAATGTATGCTTGCAGCTGTTTCTGTATTACCTTTAGTAAAACTTCACTCACATGGGATATCAAAGAGATTGTCCAATGATTTCCGCATTCTGTTGGGTCGTTGTAGGTTAACAACAAAATAAAAACCCACAAAAGTCCACTGCAGTCAAGTCAATAACAACTCTCATAGCAACCCCATAGGAAAGAGTACCAATATGGCTGGTGGTTTTGAACTGGAGAACTTAAGGTTAGCAGTCAAACATTTAATCCACTACTCCACCAGGACTCCTAGGTTATTCATATCTGTGGAAATATGCTGTGGAAAGCCAAGACTGACCTCACAGAATTTTGTTAGAGAAAGCGAGCTGAACTGGACGATGTGCTTGATTTCTTTTCAGTTCTCAACACTAATGGATGTTTGCCTGCTAGATCTGATCACTCGTCCTCTAGATAGAACCGTGGCCTGTGTCTGACTGACAACCGTTAGCATCATGGTAGAGGAGAAGTTGTCATTTTTCTACCTTCAAATGGTTCCATTCAAAAGATCAATCCCTGCTTTTGAAGATTATATTTAGCATTTAAAGCAAATTGAAACCTGTAAGAGAACTGAAAATCAAAACAGTCTAGGTGATTTATCTGGATATATATAATATACCAAATGATATTTGATGATAATTCAAAGAAAAATATGCTACCTAAATATATTAAACATACCAGTAATTTCATTTTTTTTCCCTTTATAAAAAAATAGCATATACAAATTAAGGAGAACAGTAACTCCAGGAAAGTAACTTCAGTGTGTTAGATTAAAGAATTAGTACCCTAAAGAGGTCTGGTATGGTAATAACCGCAGAGTCCTACTGAAGGATCAGCAGGGGACTGCTAAACAGGTCAGTGATTCAAACCCAGCAGTTGCTCCTTGCAAACCCTATTAAAGGTCACTATGAGTTGGAACTGATTTGAAAGCAACAACATCCTAAATCTCAACCATTGAAACTCTATGAAGCACAGTTCCACCCTGACACACATGGGGTCGCTACAAGTCAGAACTGACTCAAGGGCAGTTGTGTTGTTTTGTTTTGTTTTTGTGTATATCCTAAATATAGAAATAGCTTTCCCCGTGCCAAAAAGTAATAATGGACATAAACAGGAAATTGAAAACAGAAGAAAGACATAGGGCTATTCAACGTGAAGAAAGTTCAGCCTCACATGTAAGTAGCCGCTTTTCATCTATCAAGTTACCAAAGACGAGAAGCAACAAAACTTCGTGTTATGGAAGAATCCAGGCCGACAGTGTAGTGTTGTGTACATGAATGCTGGCAATGTAAACACACAAAAACTTTGGGAGGATAATTGAAGCCATTGAGAGATTTTTTAAAAATAAAAAGTCTGTGGTGATTTCTAATATTTTACCCTTAGAAAAGTATCCCACTATGGATCTGTCAGTTTGTCATACTGTAGTGATGATGAAAGTTATGCCACTGGTATCTGAAACACCTGTGATCCTTAAGGCTATGTATTAACTTGACTGGGTCAGGATTCTCAGTGGTTTGGCAATAATGATGTAGCCATCCGCCATGATGGAATCTGAAATAATGTAATCACCTCCATGATGAGATTTGTCATGAGCAGCCAATCAATTGACATGGAAATTTCTCAGGTGTGTGCCCTGCTTCCAATATGAGGGAGATTTTTTAAAGTTCATGAAAAAATTCTGTTATTTTTTAATTCCATTTCTCCAAGAACGTTTTGAAGCCATCTTGTATTTATGGATGGACTTTCTGGCACAACTTTGCTTTTTGCTAGATGTAGGTCCTATATCCAGATCAACATCATCAGACCTCTAGTTCTTTGGAGTTGAGTCAGTGGCCTGCCTTATTGACCACAGATGCTGGTAGCTGTTTGCCTTTGGAGCCCGTGAGTCAATAGCCTGGGATCTCATCTGCCAACCTTGGATTCATTCACTTGTGCAACCAGCAGCCTTCTGTCTGGCTCGTCAGTCTTGGGTTGGACAACTGCTGTAGCTACATGAGTCATGAGAAGCTCCAGCCTGACATTTCACCCATGAACTTGGAACTTGCCTGCTTCTACAACCATGTAAAAAACATGTATTTTCGAGATAAATCTTACTATAGGTATACAAATATAAAATTTGGTGGTTTGGCTTCTCTAGTGAACCCAGTCTAAGACAATCATTCAAGGTAGAGGGGTTTTAGCAGAGTTTCCAGAAAAGTTCAGATTAGGAAGAAGGCCTTTTCTACTGCTGAACAACTTGGCCAGTGTAAACCTCATGAATAGCAGAGGAACATTATCTAACATCATGCCAAAAGATGAGTCCCTCAGATTGAACGATACTCAAAATATGACTGGGAAACAGCTGCCTTCTCAAAGTGGAGTGACCACAATGACTTGGATAAAGTCAAGCTTTTGGAGCCTCATTTGCTGATGTGGCATAACTCAAAAATGAAAAGAAACAGCTGTAAACATTAATAATTAATAATCAGAGTGTAGAATGAATACCATGTAAATCTAGGAAAAATAGAAATCGTCAAAAAATGAAATGGACCATATAAGACTGAAACCCTAGCCGTTGTTGTTGTAGTTAAGTGCTGTCGAGTCATCATTGACTCATAGCAACCCTCTATAGGGTTTGCATGGAGTGGCTGGTGGATTTGAATCCCCAACCTGTGACTAGCAGTCCAGTGATTATTCAACTGAGGCACACCAAGATTCCACACCCTAGGCTTTAGTGAACTGAAATTGACTAGTTTTTTTTTGTTTTGTTTTAAGTGCTGTCGAGTCAGTTTTGACCCATAGCAACCCTGCATAGGGTTTCCAAGGAGCAGCTGGTGAGCTTGAACCACTGACTTTACGGTTCAAACCAATTTTGCAGTCCAGCACATTAGCCCACAGTGCCAAGATTTCCATTTTAAATTGGACAATCATATGGTGTACTATTGAATTTTAAGGCATCCCATTCATCCTAAAAAGAGTATTTCAAGATCTATCCTAAAGTGTAATGTTGTCAGTGATAGGATAATATCCATAGGTCTACAAGGAAGACCAGGTTACTCTTACTCAGTTGTATGCACCAACCACTGTTTGGCGCATCACTGTGGTTGCTGTACCAATCCATCTCACCAAGGGTCTTTCTTCTTTGTGCTCATTGGCTCTCTGCTTCACCACAACAGTATGTCTTCCTCCAGCAATGCTTCCTCCTCTGACATGTCCAAATCAAGGGAGTGGAACAATGGTCTGTTGTAATCCATAGCAATGTTTCCTCCTCTGACATGTGCAAATCAAGGGAGTGGGACAATGGTCTGTTGTAGTCTATAGGATTTCATAGACTAATTTTTGGAAGTAGATTGGAAGGCCTTTCATCCTAGCCTGTCTTCATCTGGAAGCTATGCTTAAACTTCCCCTTATCTCCCCCCACCCCCAGGTGACTGCTGGTATTTGAAATACTGGTGGCATGACTTCCAGTGTCACAGCAACATGCAAATCACTGCAGTACGACACACTACCAGATGGTGGCTGGTGGTGGCTGTGTGCCATGGAGTCGGTTCTGACTCATAGTGACCCTGCACAGGGTTTCCGAGGCTGTAAATCTTTATGGGAGCAGAATGCCTCATCTTTCTCCTGCAGAACAGCTGGTAGTTTCGAACTGCTGATCTTGAAGTTTGTAGCCCAATTCGTAACCACTACGCTACCAGCTACACTGCCAGGTAAACTGGTGGACAATGACTGTGCATATCATGTAAGAAGGATAAATTTACTTGAAAATAAAACAATATTGATTTTTTTGGTAAATGCCATGTAGTTAGTTGGTTTCAACCTTGTATAGGGTTTCCAAGGAGCAGCTGGTGAGTTTGAACCACCGACCTTGTGGTTCAAATCAACCTTTTCAGTCTAGTGCTTCTCCTACAGCACCACACCAGGACTCCAAAACGATATTATTAAAATCTATTTGTGAACATGGAATAAAAGGTAAAAAACACAGTATGATACCATTTAAATATTTTTAACTAGTTGGCCTATTCTTTGTTTTTTAAATTTAAACACAAGTAAATATTACTTAAGAGTCCTGGTATGGCGCTGTGCATTAATGTACCAGACAGCAAAGCCATCTGAACTACAAGGTTGGTGGTTCAAGCTCACCAGTTGCTCCTCGGAAACCCTACACAGGGTCACTATGGGTCGGAACCAACTCAACAGCACTTAACAACAACAGATATATTACTTACGGGTTAAAAAAAAAAATAGTTTAAATAAAACATCCTTGGAGGTGTGGGACTGACCGCCTACCCAAAGCACTGTCCCTGAGTTGAAACCAGACTTTTCCTCATCACGTACTCGCCTCTTGTAACTTTGGAGCCACAAACATACTCATCATTCTAAATGGTGACTTTGTTTCTTTTGTTCCTAAATTTAAAGAAACAATCTTCTACTCTAATTATGATTCAACACACCTTGTGTCGGCTTGGATCACTTCATTAAAGACAGAGGGTAAATATATATGTTATAAGTTAAAGAAAAAAAAACAAAAAATTAAGTGTAGAGAGCATCATTTGGCAGCATGAAATAGTGTTTTCAGCTGAGTTGATTATATATAATTTTCAGAGAAATTGAGAGTCAGCTGAAAGAGAGAAAATACCCAATCACTAATGTAAATGCTCTTCTTGGAAAATTGAATGCAAAATGTAAATAACCATTTTGCCTCTTAATGCATCATTGTAGCACACTCATATTTGGAATAAATAACCTAATATTTGAATGTACATGTGACTGACTTCTATCTATTGTAACATTCTGGACACGGACCAACATAATGCTATATTTTCATATGCCTGCCTGAACCAGAAATGAATTTGAGGGATGGTTTGCAAACTGGTTTGAATTCATAGGAATGTAAATATCACATTATCATAGAGTTCCAAGTAGCTTTAGATCTCAGGGAAAGTTGTTGTTAAATGCCATGGAGTTGGTTCCGACTCATAGCAACCCTGTATAGGCTTTCCAAAGAGCAGATGGTGCGTTTGAACCACCAATCTAGTGGTTCACACCAACCTTGCAGCCCAGTGCTTTAGCCCACAGCACCACACCAAGAGAGTCGTTGTTGTTGTGGTTGTTAAGTGCCGTCAAGTTGGATCCGACCCATATCAACCCTTCACAGGTTTACCAAGAAGCAGCTGGTGAGGTTGAACTGCCGACCGTGTGGTTCATGCCAATTTTGCAATCCAGCACATTAATCCACAGTGCCGCTTACAAGGCTTTTAAGGGTCTCTGGATGAAAATTTGGCCGTGATTATTGAAACACCAATTTAGATCAACAGAGACGCCTCCTCTTGATAGCATAGTGGAAGTGGCTACCGGAATTATGTATTGGTTACATACAGGGATTCCCATAGACAGCAGGGGAGGAGGTTTTTATTCTTGCTTGCACAGTCTAATAATTTGGACACAGATATAAATGTAATCCCATCACCAACCCCAGGCTAGCAGAGCCTTCTTGGTCACACCTAACTAATTCCCTTTGCTTTTGTCCAAAAGCTAAAGCTTCCTGCTTTGCTATAATCTCCTGGTATGAGTTTTTTATTCTTGATGGATTCTCTAAGCTGAACAAACTGCCATCTTATTTAAGTCAAATATCAACATGAATAGGTATTTCATCTTATACATATTCTTTAATCAAGATGATCTTATGCCAGATCCCCCAAAAGGGTTTGAATATATGTTGACTTATCTGATGTTACCCAAATGTCTCCAGGATCCACTAGCGTGGGGTTGGTGATGGGATTGCATTTATATCTGTGCCTAAATTATAAGACTACACAAACAAGAATAAAAACCTCCTCCCTTGTTGTCTATGGGAGTCCTGGGTGGTCAATTGATTAATATGCTCAGCTGCTAACCAAAAGGGTGGCAGTGTTAGTCCACCAAGTGGCATCACAGAAGAAAAGCCTCCTAAAACTCAGTCATTCTACTCTAATACATGGGGTCACCATGAGTGGGGCTCATGGGAACGCGTTTTCCAATTATCTACCAGTGAGTTAGGAGTCCTGGTGTGGCCCTGTGGGTTAATGCACTGGACTGCAAAGTCAGTTTGGTCCTCAAGGTTAATGGTTCAAGCTCATCAACTGCTCTTTGGAAACTCTATTCAGGGTCACTATGGGTCGGAACCGACTCAACAGCACTTAACAACAACAAACCAGCTAGTGACAGATACAGATTGCTGTGTCTTGATAACTGGGTGTTGAGTTCTCTATCAAGGTGGAGAGAACAAGGCCTGATGTCACACTTGGCCACATTTTTGTCTCCTGGACTTGTGAGTTTGCAGTTTCTCATAGAGATTCTTTGAATCTCTCCCATTGGTTTCTAGTGGATCACATGGATCCATTCCAGTTCCCACCATAATCTTTTCAGTGTCGCCATTTTCCTTATTCTTCCCATCATTCCTTAACCCATCATGCACCATCTCCCACACTTACTAGACAAAAGAATTCAGGCATATGAAGAATGAGGGATAACTCCAATAGCCTGAACCTCAGCACAGTCAAAGACTCTGCTATTCTTCGTGGCAAAGGATACCCTTCATTTATGCTATTGCTAACTCTTGATTATGCATCATAATACAATGGGGAGAGGCAATGGTTTTGTTTTTACTTTGTCCTAACCTATATGTTAGGAGTCTTGGTGTGGTGCTGTGGGTTAATGCACTGGACTGCAAAATCGGTTTAAACTGCAAGGCTTGTGGTTCAAGCTTAGCATCCACTCCTCAAAAACTCTATACAGGGTCGCTATGGGTGGGAACCGACTTGACAGCAATTAATAACAATAAATGTGTTTATGAGGGATGGTGGTACCAAAGGAGAAGGTAGACTTGAATGTTGAATAGGAGCGAGGGTTTGCAGTGATTTCTTCCAGATTTGGATCTGGTTGGATTCTAAGATACACCAAAGGCTAGTTCAAGTCCTTTTGTTATTTCATTCTTGCCAAATACAATTTCAGCCCCCAACTGGGAAATCAGCTGAGGCAGGGAAGTCTTTAGCTATGTTGTTGTTGTTAAGTGCCATCGAGTTGGTTCTGACTCATAGTGACCCTGTATAAGGTTTTCTGAAGAGCAGCTGGTGGGCTTGAACTGCTGACCTTGTGGTTGGAAGTCCAGTGTTGATCCTACAGCGCCACACCTCTACACAGTCTACAAATTGGGAGAAGAAAAACCCACATGAAATTAGTTCTTGGAAACATACTCTACAGAGATGGCCATGTTCCCACCTGGGGTTCGCCCGCTTTTGTTTTCTCATCATACATTAACATAGATAGCTGCCCCTCATGGCTACCTTAGATACAATAGAATAAACTTTTATTTGATTCCACATCATACTTACTATTACCACATTTTTTTAGTTCATTGTCAAGCTACTATACCAATCTATCTTATCAAAGGCATTCCTTGCCCTTGCTAGTCCTCTATGTTGCGAAATATGACATCCTTTTCCAATGAGTGGTTCCTCTTGATAATGTGTCTTAAGTAAGGGAGTTGAATGTTCTATTGTGATTCATACGTCTTTAATCTTCATCAGTAAGTCCTCTTTGCTTTCAGTAAGCAAGGTTATATCATAGCAGACTTTGTTATTGTTGTTAAGTGCTGTCGAGTCAGTTCTGATCCATAGCCATCCTGTAGAGAGCTTCCAAGGAGCGGCTGGTGAGCTTGAACTGCTGACCTTGCAGTTGAAACCGACTTTGCAGTCCACTGCATTAACCCACAGTGCCACCCAGGACGTTAAGCAGACTAAACAAAATAAAATGACTGTGTTTCTGCAAAATAAAGTTCTGCAAATGGCAAAATGGCCTCTCCACGCTTAGACCCTCATAAGGTTCATTTAGTGGCTCTACTGTTGCTACATACAGACAGAGGCAATGTTCACTAGCTCCAGTGGATGCAACAGCAGTGAGGAACAAGAGAAGCTGTCCTTTCTACCACAGCCATTCGCTGTGCCAACCTCCCACTCTTCCATCAAAACATGCAAAGTGCAAACAGTTCAGCACTCGACTATTAAGACCAGCAGTTCAAATCAACCCAGAGACTTCTCAGAAGAAAGACTCAGTGATTGCTTCTGGAAAATTAACTATTTTCCTTTGATACACGTGGGGTTGCCATGAGTCAAAGCAACAAGTTGATTCATGGGGAGAGAAAGAAACATGATACTTATTTAAAGGAATTGTCTTTTTTTAATTATGGGGACTGACAAGTCTGAAATCTGTCAGGCTGGCTAGAAACTTTACAGGATTTCTATGTGGCAGTCATGAGGCAGAATTCTTTCCTTCTTAAGAAATCTGTTTTGGCTCATAGGGTCTTCAATTGATTGGATGAGGCTCAGCCACGTTATAAAGGGAAATCGGTTTTACTTTGAATCAACTGACGGTAAGTGTTAGTCACATCTAAATACCATAGTTTGATCAAACCATGGGCACCACAGCCAAGCCAAGCTGACACATGAAATCTACTACCACTGTCTCCCTGTGCTCCTAGAGTCCTCTGTTCCCTTTGTTGACCCAACATGGATATCATGTTACCTACTAAGTACATTGTGGATATAATTCTTGCTATGTTGCTGTTGTTGGTTTCATGTTGTTGGTGCCATGATGTTGGTTCCAACTAATAGCAACCAAATGAAACACTACCAAGTCCTGTGCCATCCTCATAATCCTTCCTCTTTTTGAGCCTATTCTTGCAGCCACTGTGTTATTCCATCACCTTGAAGATTTCTCTTCTTCGCTGACTAGTATACTTCTCCAGGTACTTGTCCCTCCGGATAACATGCCCAAAATACGTGAGATGAAGTTTCCCCATCCTAGCTTCTAAGAAACATTTTGATTGTATTTCTTCCAAGCCAAATTTGTTCTGTTCGCTGGTGATTCGTGGTACTTTCAATATTCTTCACCAAAACCATAATTCAAATGCATCAATTCTTCTAAGTTCTTCCTTATTCATTATCCAGCTTTCACATGTAAATGAGGTCATTGAAAATAAAATGACTTTGGTTGGTTATACTTTGTTGTTGTTGTTGTTTGCCATGGAGTCGGTTTCGACTCATAGTGACCCTGTATAGGGTTTCCGAGGCTGTAATTCTTTACGGGAGCAGAAAACCTCATCTTTCTCCCGTGGATCAACTGGTAGTTTTGAACTGTTGACCTTGCGGTTCACAGCCCGATTCATAACCACTACGCTACCAGAGCTCCTTTGGTTGTACTTTAGTCTTCTTTATTTATTTTTTAACTTTTTATTGTGAATTGAGTGAAGGTTTACAGAGCAGATCAGTTTTCCATTCAACAATTCATACACATTTTGTTTCATCTCAATGATTATAATCCCCACAATGCAACATCACTGATCCCGCTTCCTCCCTGTGTTTCCTGTTTCCATTCATCCTTCATTCCTAACCCTCCTCAACTTAGTCCTTGGGTAAACACTGCCCTTTTAATCTCAAATGGTCAATCATTCTAAGTTGTATGTACCTCACTAATGTTACTGCTACCATTATAGACTTGTCAGTTGTTGGGTTGAACATTGAGCCAATGGGATAAGTTCAATTCCAGACCTAAAGGATGACTAAGAGCTTCAGTCTTGGAAGTTCTGCCAGTCTCTATCAGACCAGTAAATCTGGTCCTGTTTTATAAAAAGAAACAAATTTGGCCTGGAGAAAATATAATCAAAATGTTTCTTAGAAGCTAAGATGGTGAAACTTTGTCTCACATACTTTGGACATGTTATCAGGAGGAAACAATTAGTGCCAGTAAACCTGGAGAAGGACACTAGTAAAGCAGTGGGTCAGCGAAGAAGAGAAATCTTCAAGGCAATGGATTAACACAGTGGCTTTTCTCCCACTGTATCCAGAACCTTCTAAAGTGATTCCTTTAAGAGAAGCCTGATAGTGGTAGCTAATTGAGCACCATCCAGTTCTTCAGTTCTCAGGGTCATGAAGATTGATGTTCATGTGGTCCACTAGTCCTCTGGACTAATTAATTCAAGCGTCTTCAATTTTCTTCACTCTTCTTTATTCTGGATAAGGAGAGACCAGTAGCTAGCTGCTCATGAGCTTTTAAGATCCCAGGCACTACTCGCCAAAGCAGGATATAGAACACTGACTTTGTGGACTATGTTATGTCAACTGACCTTGGAGTCTCCTGAGACTATGGTCCTGAGACCCCAAACTCAGGAACTCATTCCTTTTGGGTATTTGGTTATGTCTAAGAAGTTTTCATAATTCCTACTCCTCTCTAAAGTGGTGTTTTGCAGCAGATTTGTCATTTGATTCTTGACTACTGCTTCCATTGGAGGACAGAAATTATACCCATTCCTTTTTATCCCTTTGGCATCTAAACTAGAGTCTGGCAACAAACATTTATAGAGAAAGATGAATGAACTCTCCATTGCATCTAGAAAGGGGCAGTGGTCTAAGTGGAGGCTGATTCTTTAGTCTGTTTAAATGTGTAAACTTATTTGGAAAATGAAGAATGCTATAGATATTTTAAAACCAAATCTTATTAGGATGATTTAAAATTTTTCATCTCCATCCAAATATTCATTGAAGTGCCATTTTCCTACATAGAATATTGTTGTTGTTGTTAAGTGCCATCAAGTCGGTTCTGACCCATAGCGACCCTGTACAAGGTTTCCAAGGCTGTACATTTTTACAGGAGCAGAACGCCTCATTTTTTTCTCCCTTAGAGCGGCTGGTAGTTTCGAACTGCTGGCCTTAAGGTTCGCAGCCCGATTCATAACCACTATGCTACCAGAGCTCCTTACATAGACTATTAGCAAACCAATAAAAAAGGTTTTGCTTGGTAGAATAGGAAACAGTATTTATTAATCTATATTTTAAATCAATATAATAAGCCTTGGAGGAATTTCTACAAAACACAGTGCAAAGACAAAAATTTTGATGAAACCTATCCTTAATGGGTTTCACAGCCCTCAACTGAACCGCTAGTTAAACAGCCCCCACACCTGAACCATTAGTAAAATGGCAACCCTAAGATGAACTCTCCTAAAGACTGCGGAAAATAATCTATAAAAGTAGCTAAGATATTGCTGGAATAAATAGAAAAGTTAGTGCCAGTAAACTTACTTTTCCTCATGCAACACCTAATATAACTGATATATATGTTGGTCTTCCTACTGTCAACAGACAGCGGCCTTAAAAGGAAAACAATACATGAATTCCAGACTTCCTGCTGGTGCTAACCAATTATTACTCTGGAAGTTGCATGTATGCATTTACTCCTTTGTCCATTTAACCAATAGCTAGCAAGTACTTTCTCAATGTTGGACACTGTATAAATGGTTTGCAATACAAAAGTGAATGAATGACTGACAGAAACGGAACCTAGCCTTGTGAGTTTAAAATCTATGGGGATACTTCACGTTGTGACATGAATCACAACACCCTCTAGTTGGTGACACCTGAAATCTAGTGCTGTCCACTGAAATGTTGAAACTGAAGGGTGGCTGGTCGTGTCTACTAAAGCAAGGGATTTCTTTTATCATATACATAGGAAATGATTCCATATGCTCTCCAAAAAGTTATCTCTATACAGTTACATATGCTGGTGGTGATGTGCCGTGGAGTCAGTTCTGACTCATAGCGACCCTGTACAGGGTTTCTGAGGCTGTAAATCTTTACCAGAGCAGAAAGCCTCATCTTTCTCCTGTGGAACAGCTGGTAGTTTCAAACTGCCGACCTTGAGGTTAGTAGCCCAACTACTAAACACTATGCTACCAGAGCTCTTTATAGTTACATATAAGAAACACTTTATTTTGAAATTCAGTGTTTTTTAATAAATCCATTTTTCCCCATCCCACCAACTAAATGTTGAACAAGTCATCACTTTGAAGAGGCATGAAGATATCTCAGGTCAGCAATGAGTCTGACAAAATGAATATCGAGTAGCCATGATTTTCTGTTTCATTTTCCTTTAAATTACTTTAAATGATTCACACATTTTCTTGTAGAACCCATCATACCTCCTAATCTCAGGCAAACGCAGAATTGGTCAGCAAATAGAAAGTGAAATCCTCAAGCCCGTAAAACTATTCAGCAAGTCACATAGAAAGGATTTAATCTAGAAAATGTGACCAGTGAGGGGCAGTGGTGATTCAATAGAAAAATTGTCATTCCCTCAGAGAAGTCCCTGCGTGATTGCAAACAACTGACAAGCTCAGAAGCTAACCAAAGTGTTGGAAGTTTGAGTACATGCCCAGAATTACCTCAAAAGAAAGGTCTGTTAATCTACTTCTGAAAAATCAGTCATTGAAAACTCAGAGAAATGAACTAAGAAACTGGCCAACTCTGAAACTGTCGTACCTCTGGGCATGTTGTTATGTGAATTAGTAATAAAATCTCTTTATTGTTAAAAAACAAACAAAGCTCTTTAAAGCATGTTGTTGTTGTTAAGTGCTGTCGAGTCGGTTCCGACCCATAGCTACCCTGTACAGAGTTTCCGAGGGTGTAAATCTTTACAGGAGTAGAAAGCCTCATCTTTCTCCTGCGGAGCGTGCTGGTAGTTTCAAACCGCTGACCTTAAGATTCGCAGCCCGATTGGTAACCACTATGCTACCAGAGCTCCTAGCATAGTTCTAGTCAAATACACATAGCGTCTTCATGAGTAAGAACGAACTTGACAACAACTAGTTTTATGCAAGGGCTGGAGTTCTGATCCATACATACGCAGTCCCCATCTGCCACGCTGTAGAGTCCTGCATGTTGTTGTGATATTGGACAACTTTCAGGGCACTTCCAGACTGAGAAAGACTAGGAAGAAAGACCTGGTGATCTCCTTAAAATCAGCCAATGAAAACTTAAAATCGCAGGGATGGTGAAGTGCACCAGACAACGTTTTTCCATTCTGTGGAGCATGGGGTCGCTTGAAGGCAGCTAATGATGTTACAGGAAACAGGAGAAAATATTAACAAAATATATTTATGTGTAGACATAGGAGGAGGATGACACAGACCCTTTAACATAAAAGAAAAAAAGAATATTCTTGTCTATATAAAAATTAAAATTTACAAAAGTGCACAAAATCTATACAATTAAAAGACAAATGAGAAACTAAATTTCAACCGAAAAAAAGGAGAATTCAAATCTTAGATACGCAGCTCTTGAAAATTGCCAAAGAAATATAATTTAAATGCTTATTGTTTTAATAAAGTAGATAATTGCGTACTTCCATATTCTGCTGATACATTACCACTTTTCTGAAAGACTGACAAAACATTTTAAAGGCAATTCACAAAAACAGTATTTAAAAGGCAAGAGACAATTGAGAAAATGTGAACATGTAGCTGATAGTTAATGATTTTTTAAAAGTATTGTTTTTTTGCATGTAGCAAAGGACTTTGGCTATGCTCTTTGGAGTGAGTTGCTATTTCTCAGAGACACACTAAAATAGCTATGTTGTTGTTGTTAAGTGCCATCAAGTGGGTTCGGACTCATAGAGACCCTGTTCAGGGTTTCCAAGGAGCAGCTGGTAAGTTTGAACCTCTGACCTTGTGGTTCAAACCAAGCCTGTGGGTCCAGGACTCCAAATAGCTATGCAAAAGATATTGTAAGTCTGAGCGGAGGTCTCTGGGACCACCAACGGAGAAGAGTCGAGAGCAGGACCCTACCCAGAGAAGCAGGGATGCCTGAGATGGAGACAGAGACTATGACATGGAGGGATGAAGCGGCTGGGGACTTTGGATCCAGAGAGGGAAAAGGACTATGGGGGGGGGGGGGGGCGCGGAGTGTAGAGGACGGGTTGATGCATGGAGGGGATTGGAACCATGGCAATGAAATGATATACAATGGAATGAATGTAAAACTAAAGTTCTCTCATGTAAACTATCATATAATTCACAATAAAACATTAAAAAAAAAAAAGATATTATATGTCTGACAGTTGCTTCAGAAGAATCTGGGCCACTGGGAAGTGGAAATGCAGCTGTGTCAAGATTGGCCATGAGGCTGTGAAATGAGTATGTGAATGTTCATTACAGGTCTCCCTCCATCCTTGTAGAGATTTAAAACTTTCTACAATAAAAAGGTTTTATTCTAAAATGAGAGAATGGCCTAGTAGAAGCACAAGTTTGGATTATCTTTAGGCATTAAAATTTCATTTAGTGTATTACATGAAGAAATATAATTATTTAGAAGTACGATGAATTAAATTTCATGTTAAGTATAAATAATCCAGTGCCACGTAAAGTCAGTATATACAAATCCTCAACGACAAAAGATAATCAACTCGTGTGGGCTTTATAAATTGTAAGGCAATCTAGAAACTTAATTGTAGTTTGTAGAAAGAAAAAAAGAAAAAGAAAAAGACAAGGGACATCTAAATAAAAGATTACATTCTGCTATTTAACTGTAATAAAACTTTGTTTCCAACCTTCACTATTGTTTATCCCACTAATAAACTTGCTCTGGGCCCCGGGATAACTATCTCTTCTCCCCCAGCTCAGTCTCTGAAAGTCCCTAACAGGTCAAATCCAAGGGTTAATCCTATACTTTGTCACTATATCTTTCTGCCACAGCGTCTCAACGTGTTCTCGAGCTCTCTGACACTAATTCAACATTTAATTTTGCCAAGCAAATGCCTCGATACCTACCCCTCACCCTCACCTATCAACTAGCACATCATCCAATATTTTACATTTACAACAAGCGTAAAAAAGTCTATGTCCAACTATTTTTCACCTTAAGAACACGTATCTGATAGCAACAAACATCAAGGTATGAGGCCAGAGTAACACTGGCTGTGATGGTCAGGGCTGTGTGTCAGTTTGGTTGGGCCATGATTCCCAGTGGTTTGGTGGTTACATAATGATGTAGTTAGGCAGGTATGTAGATGATATAACCCTTCTCCAGTCTGTGAGCTGATGTGGTCCTACTCCAGTTTGGCATAATTCTGATTGTCCCATAATGACCTGGTGTTTGGAACCTAATCATTCCAATAGGTGAGACGTGGATGTATATGACTCTGTTGTGTTTTTCAAACATGGTGTGAGGAAATCTTCAGAAAGATTCCCCAGTGAGTGACCTTGAGCAACCTTAAGCATCCTTGAGCACAAAGAGAAGGCTAAGCCTAGAGTTGCCACTGCCACATGTGACAGTGGCACTTTTATTTGTTTTCTATTTAGAGTGCTACATAAGATTTTGACAGGATAGTAATTTTTAAATAAAGGTCTGCTTCTTAGCAAAGAATTGGACACCAGTGTGCTAGAACAAGGTGAGCTTCTGAGACACATTTTATGTGCAGGGCATGTACGTTCCAGCTGTTATTGCTGAACGTTGTCTCACTAAGGAAAATGATTTAGACTAAGCATTTTTCATTCTGTTTTTGTAAAGAAACCAGCTTCTTTTACAACCCAGATCAACATAGGGTCTTATGAACTGCTTAACACTAAACACATCTTCTGAACTGTTTTAGGGTCTTTAGCTTTAGAAACCATCACTTGTCTACCAGTGTGTCCTACCATGATGGTTTGTGTATTGATGTGATACTAGAATGCTATGCTACAAGTATTTCAAAACCAGCAGAGTCACCCATGGTGGGCAAGGCTTGTAGACTAAGACAGACTAGGAAGAGAGGCCTTGTGGTTTACTTTTGAAACTCAGCTAATGAAGACCTTATGAGTCACAACAGAATATTGTGTAATATATTACTGGAAGATGAGCTCTCTAAGTTAAAAGGCAATCTACTATAGCTGCAACAATAGGCTCAAACCTAACAGAAAGCATGAAGGTGACACAGGACCAGCGTCCTGTGTGGGGTGGGGTCCCCGAGAGGCAGAGCCAACTCAATAACAACTAGCAACGACAAGAGAACTCTGAAAGGTTTTCTAATCAGCCTCATTACTTCTTTTTGAGAACTTTCTGTATGACGGTCATTGTGTTAGTCAGTTTGCATTAATTGTTTTATTTATTTCTCTCAATAAACTTGCAAATGTAGGGGGGTGGGTTTCCCATCTAGTAGTAGTCTTTAACAGATAAGTGGAAATACTCTGCACTAATTAACCAGAGCTGGTGTAGCATGTAGCATAAGCACTGGACCACAAGGTCGGTTTGAACCGCAAGGTCAGTGGTTCAAATTCACCAGCTGCTTCTTGGAATCTCTATACAGACAGGGTAGCTATGAGTTGGAACCAACTCAACAGCAATAAGCAATAACAATGAACTCAAGTCACAGAAACTCGTAGAAGAAAACTGCAGGAAACACCAGGGTAGAAACGGACTCAGGTAGAATGAAGACTCATGGCCCCAGGCCGACGGCATGCTCTACCATCTTCCCTCCTCCATCTTCTCCTTGTCTTTTACTCCACAGAAACAGTCACAAGCCATGCTGTCCACAAAAACAAACAAACAGGAATGTTACTTTTTCACTGCAATCATCCCTACAGGTAGAACAGTGCCTAGAACATTAAAGGTGCTCAAAATATGTGTCAAAATGTCATCTGCCAACATAGTACAACCAACTCAGGGTTATACTCCAAATCTTCAGCCCACATCAGAACAGCTTGCATGTCTACCTATATAGCTACTTGTAGATGTTGGGGGCGATGAGGGGAAGAGTTGTAACTATTATTGCAGGATTGTGTATGTGTATGTGGTAGTACTTAATGGTTCCCATATACTTCTACTAACCATTCTGATCAAGATCAAAATAAAAGGTCTGGACAAAGAGGATGGAAAAATATATAGTGGAACAGAATTGGCTACCTCAAGCCTGAAACATCCATTAGTAATCAAAATATGGAATGTATGAAATATGAATCTAGAAAAATTAGAAATGTTCAAAAATGAAATGGAACGCATAAGCATTGATATCCTAGGCATTTGTGAGCTGAAATGGACTGGCATTGGTCATTCTGATTCTGATAATCACATCGCTTACTATGCCGGGAATGACAAATTGAAGAGGAATTCAAAATATCAAGATATGTTTTGAAGTACAATGCTGTCTGTGATAGGATAATATTCATACTCATAAAATGAAGACGAATTAATACCGCTATTATTCAAATTTCCACACCAACCGCTAACGCCAGTGATGATGAAATTGAAGAAATCTATCAACTTCTTCCATCTGAAACTGATAAAACATACAAACAAAAAGGTGTATTGGTAATTGCTGGAAAATGGAAACAAAGAGGAAGGATTAGTAGTTGGAAAATATGGCCTTGGTGATAGAAACGATGCCAGAAATCATGTGATAGAATTTTGCAAGACCAACTTCATTGCAAATACCTTCTTAAACATCATAAAAGATGACTATATACATGGACCTCACCAGATGGAATATACAGAAATCAAATTGACTACGTCTGTGGAAAGAGTCAGTGAAAAACTTCCATATCATCAGCCAAAACAAGGCTAGGGGCAGACTGTGGAACAGATCATCAATTGCTCATATGCAAGTTCAGGCTGAAGCTGAAGAAAATTAAACAATTCCACAAGAGTCAAAA
>NW_006408572.1:15462761-15493356 GCF_000296735.1 Chrysochloris asiatica
GACTTAAAATGCTTACTGATGAATATCAAAGAGCACAACCTTCAGGATGGGTTGCAACTCAATGTAAAGAAAACAAAAATCCTCACTGTTGGACCAATAAATAACATCCACATAAATGGAGAAAAACTTGCAGTTGTCAAAGACTTTATTTTGCTCAGTTCAGCCATCAAAAATCATGGAAGCAGCAGTTTAAAAATCAAACGATGTATTGCATTAGGCAAATTGCTACACAAGACCTCTTTAAAGTGTTCAAGAGCAAAGATTTCAGTTTGAGGACCAAGTTGTGCCTGACCCAAGCCATGGTATTTTCAGTAACCTCATGTGTACGTGAAAGTTAGACAGTAAATAAGAAAGACTGTAAAAGAATTGATGCATTTGAGTTATGGTGTTAGAGGAGAATGTTAAAAGAACCATGGACTGCCAAAAGAACAAACCAATCTGTGTTGGAAGAAGTACAACCAGAATGCTCCCTGGAAGCCAGAATGGCCAGACTTTGTCTGTCATATTTCAGACATATTATCAGGAGAGATCAGTCCCTGGAGAAGGAGATCATATTTGGTAAAGTGGAGAGTCGGAGAAAAAGAGGAAGACTCCCAATGAGATGGATTGGCACAGTGGCAGTAACAATGGGCTCAAACATAGCACAGATTGTGAGCTTGGCACAGGACTGGGCAGTATTTCATTCTGGTGTGCATAGGGTCACTTGAGTAGTACCAACTCACTAGCACCTAGCAACAATATTGTATAGAAACTGACTCCACGGTACTTAACAAAAACAATAACATGCATGTATACATACATATTTATTAATTTATGAGGGGACTTCAAAAAGTTCATGGAAAATGGAATTAAAAATAATTGAATATATCTATTAATAAATATATATGGACTTCTGGCATGGTGCTGTGGATCAGCACTGAACTGTGAGTTACAAGGTCGGCAGTTCATACCCACCCCAGCTGCTCCTCAGAAACCCTATACAGGGTCGCTATGAGTCAGAACCAACTTGACAACACTTAACAGCAAGAACAACAATGAATATATATGTTGAATGAATGTTGTTGTTGTTGTTGTTAAGTGCCATTGAGTCAGTTCTGACCCATAGTGTTAAATGAATAGATGGCATGAAAATGGGGTATGGAATTTTGTAAGTCCTATGACTCTATGCTCATGCCAAAGAAACCATGGCACTGCCTAGTGTCCTTGTGAGTATTTAGCAAATGAATCATCGGACATTAGTCTCTCTCCAGCCATCAGAATTGCCTTAATAGAATAGCATGATTACATCTGCTTCTTTCTCACTTTTACCTAAATTACCATTTGAATAATGATTGCACTAACTCGTCTTCCTTGTAGGTGCATGGGTAATATCCTAGCCTATTGAATTGTACTTCAAGATAATGAAATGCTCTTTATGAAAATGAATGCAACACCATTCCTCTTACATTTGTCATTCCCAGGACAGTACGTTATATGATGGTCTGATTCAAAATGCCCTATAAACCAGTCCATTTCAGCTCACTAATGCCTAGGATATCTATCTTTACAAGTTATAGTACATTTTTGACAACATCCAAACTGCTTAGATTTATTCTTTGTATATTCCACATTCCAATCATTGATTGATGTGTGTAACTGTTTTTTCTCATTTTGACTCCTGCCCCATCATCAAATGAAGGTCCTGAAAATTTCATCCCTTCCCTATCACTAAGATCAACACTGCTTTGAAGGTTTTCCAACATGAGAGGCTCGTTTTCTGGCACTATGTCATTGTTTCTCTGCTATCCATAAAGTTTCTGGCTTCTAATTTTTCAGAAGTGGTCTACCTGTTTCTTCTTTCTAGTCTGTCTTAGTCCATAACTCCAGTGAAACCAGCCCACCATGAGCGACCTTCCTGACATTTGAAATCACAGCAACACACAGACCACCACAGACAGATGAGTTTATAATTTAAACTTGAAAAAGAAACATCATCACATGAGTTCTTTTCTAAAGAAGCTTAAATACTTGTTCTGGATCCTTAGGCATAACATAAAAATTTGGACAAAATATCCAAGGAAACACCTGGCTTTATTGTAAATTCCCTATTGTGGGATCACTGATGCTCAGCTCTGGTAGCGTAGCGTAGTGGTTACGGATCGGGCTGCTAACCTCAAGGTCAGCAGTTCGAAACTACCAGTGGTTCTGTGGGAGAAAGATGAGGCATTCTGCTCTGTAAAGATTTACAGCCTCAGAAACCCTGTGCAGGGTCACTATGAGTTGGAACCTACTCCACAGTACTTAACAACAACAACAACAATGCTCATCCCTAGTTCCTGTCAGTGTTTGCTCACTACTTGGGACTAAATCCAGTAAATATTTCTCCATTCAAGGTTCTAAGATGGTGCTATATTACTTGTATAAAAGTAAGTCAAAAATATTGCTACAAAATCATTGCTCTTGTTGTTGTATGCCATCAAGTCGGTACCAACTCATAGCGACCCTGGAAAGGTTTCTGAGAGTGGCTGGTGGGTTTGAACTGCTGACCTTGTGTTTACCTTGCAGTTTCAGTTCTTATCCTACAGTGCTACACCAAGGCTCACACTGCTGCTGCTGCTGCTCTTAAGTACCATTGAATTGGTTCTGACTCATAGCGACCCTGTATGGTGTTTCTGAGGAACAACTAGTGGATGTGAACCCCGGACCTGTGGTTAGCAGTCCAGTGCTTATAGACTCATTTATTTTTTAAAAATATCAAAATGCATCTCACACCATATACAAAATCAAACTCCAATGAATTAAAGACCTAAATGTAAAACCTAGAACCATGAAGATCATCAATGAAAAATTGGGACAAACTTATTGTTGTTGTTGTTGTTGTTGTCAAGTGCCATCAAGTTGATTCCGACCCATAGCGACCCTGTATAGGGTTTCTGAGGA
The DNA here is from genome assembly GCF_000296735.1 of Chrysochloris asiatica. Classification (NCBI taxonomy): domain Eukaryota; kingdom Metazoa; phylum Chordata; class Mammalia; order Afrosoricida; family Chrysochloridae; genus Chrysochloris; species Chrysochloris asiatica. The sequence continues at coordinate 15,465,681 of NW_006408572.1, forward strand.
GCAGCTGGTGAGCTAGAACCGCCGACCTTGCAGTTCAAACAGCTTTGCAGTCTGGCGCATCAACCCACAGCGCCACACCAGGGACAAACTTAGGGACTCCAATACATGGCATAAAATCAAACATAACTAAAAACACAAACAATAGAAGACAAAGTAGATGACTTGGACCTCCTAAAAATTAGACACTTACGTGCATTAAAAGATTTCACTAAAAGAGAGTCCACAGACTGAGAATTCTTTTTTTTACACTGATATATCAGACAAGGGACTAATCTATAAAATGTATAGAAAACTGCAACACCTCTACAAGAAAAAACAAATATATATACGATTGTGAGGATGGCATAGGCCTGGGCACTATTTTATTCTGTCATATAAAAGGTCACTCTGAGTTGGAGCCAAACTCAATAACACTTGACAACCAGACACACAATCACTCAGCCATAACTAAAAATGAAGTGTTAATAAATGCTAGAGCATAAACCTTAAAAAACACACTGAGTGAAACAAGACAGTCACAAAGAGACAATATTGTATGATCCCATTTATATGATGAAACAAATATAGAGTTACATAGAGATCAAAGTTTGTCAGTGATTAGCTAAAGTAGGAGGGGGATTGCGGAGAAAAACAGTCTTGACTTAACGGGCATTAAACTTTTATTAATGGTAGTGTAATAATTTGGAAACAGTGGTAATCGTAGTTCAACATGAACATAACAAATGTCATTGAACTATGTAAGTGAAAATGTTGAAAGGTCCAATGCAATATGGTGGTGGTTATGTGTCATGGAGTCCGTTCTGACTCATAGCGACCTGTACAGGGTTTCTAAGGCTGTAAATCTTTACAGGAACAGAAAGCCTCATCTTTCTCCCACAGAACACCTGGTAGTTTTGAACTGCTGACCCTGTGGTTTTCAGCCCGATTTGTAACCACTACGCTACCAATGCAATATATATCTATATATTTTTACCAGAACAAAACATTTTTTTTTAATGAAGAAGTCAGAAGACTACGTGGAAAGAATGCACTGAAGCAAAAATATAAATGAAATGAGAGAGGAAATCTGTCAAGATATGGGGAAAGATGTCCCAGGAAAAGAGAAATAAAAAAAAAAAAAAAAGTGCATGGGTCCTAATGCTGGGATCGTAAACCTCCAAACACACAAAGTTGTAGATTTCAGAATCGATCGACTTATCCCAAGGATGCCATCAGGGTGCAATAGGTTTGGGAGTTTTGAATATACAATTTCAAATATATACATTGCTTCTCTTGTCTATCATTCATGAAGACAAAAACCAGATTCATCTCACTTATGAGAAATAGGTAAAATGTGCTAAGGGTAAATAAGGCTGATGGTTTGAGGCCACCAGCCACTCTGCAGGAGGAAGATGAGGTTTTCTTTTCCCACAAAGATTGACAACCTCAGAAACCCTATTGTTGTTGTTAAGTGTCCTCTATGAGTCAGAACTGAACCGATTCAACAGCACATAACAATAAGTCTCTGACTCAAGACTGAGTTTGTCCCCTCCCTCCCTGTGGCACTGTGGTGTGTGTAGGGCTAAAAGAAGAGGCGCTGAAAGCCATTTCTGGATAGCGCCTGGCATCACGGTTCCGCTCACTCTCACCCTACCTCTACCCTTGCAAAGAGTCCATGGTGGCCTTCTGCAATTAGCTAATCTCAGTGTGATTTTCTCTCGGCATCTTTCTGGACAGCTGACACCTCTGGCAGTGATATCAGAAGTAGGTTCCCAAACAGTGCTGTCCAGAGTCCACTCAAAGAGTCAGAGCAGATGGATTAAAACCCTCCTTATCTTTCCTTCTTCTTAGGCAAGTTAGATAGAGGTGTGTACACTGCTGCATAATCTCAACCAGGGACAAAAAGTCTACAGGAACCTAATGGCCAAGAGCTGAAAGATTCTTCAAGGGGTCCAGCGTGCAGGGAGGGCTCAGAACAAGAAAGTAGGGAAATGAATTCCCCCAACTCCTTACATATGGACGGCTTCTTCTATATCTATATGTCTGCCTCCATGCACTAAAAACTCCTAACACTGAAATGTATGCACAGTATGGGAAGTCCCTTGGGGGTGCAAACAATTCACATGCTGGGTGGATTGGAGGTCTGAGTCCATTCAGAGGTGTCTCAGAAGAAAACCCTGGCGATCAACTTTTGGAAAATCAGTCCCTGAAAACCCATCTACGGAGTTCTCTTGCATGGAAGTCAACTTAACAAGCAGCTGGACTGCGTTATGCATGGTACTGCTGAAATGAATACGTTAAAGAGTTTAGGATACCAAAAATTGATTTTGTTAGCGTGGTTGAGTGGCTTTATTTCTTTTCTCAAAATAATCATAAATAGTTTGGATTGATTAAAATGTATATGCAAAAATATTTGCAATTTTGTATTTAAAGTTGATCCTGCATGCGGTCTGGTTTCTCAACACTCTAACCCCAGCAGGACTTCTGATGGATACAGATGTGACTTGTCCAGGTGTATCCAACCCTTTCCTGAATGAGGAGGGCTTGGGTAGTGCAAAAAGTTAACGTACTCAGCAGCTAATCAAAAGGTTAGGAGGTCACATCAGTTGGAATCAACTCGATGGCATCTAGTACAGTATAGTATTCCCTGAATTAAAGTGCTACCAGGGTAAACATGCATTTATCTTATTTGCCAGGTAGCCCTAGAACCTGGCACAGAATGAATGTTCTGTAATATCTGTTGAATAAAAGGCCAAAGGCATGTCGAAAATCAGAGAATAAACCAGAGAACAGGATAACCAATGCAGAGAACAGGAACTGGGGCTCATCCTATAGGTATTTCTGGAATCAGCTATGGAAGGAGATTCCAGACAGTGTAGGAAGCTGCTTTGAAGTACATCAAAGGCTCTGGATTTTTAAGTCAAGGGATTCAAGAGACAGCAGTGCCATGGCATCTGCCCTTGGGGGTGCAAGAAAATCATGAGGAACAGAGGTGTCTGCCCTGAGATTTGAAGGGTAAGACTCATCAGGCAGTGGCTCAACCACACCCTATCACTAAGCATTTGACATGAAATAGGAACACCCTGAATGTCTGCACTCAGACAAGCAACTGAGAGTTATGGAGAGAAAAGTGGCCTGCCTCCTTTTTGCCCTCAGGAAAGAATTGGGATGCAAGATAGGAAACCAAGGATTTCTCTTGACCCTCCCACCCAATAGCATCTTTCCATCCTCTGGTCTCCCATTGTCGTATCAAAAATGTTGTCATGAGGAAGACTGCTGCTCTGGGAAGATTTCCCAATGATCAGAACTCTGCATGGAATGAGCTGCCTCACAAAATGAGGTCCCTGTGGGGCCTACAGGACCACATCTCCACCTGGAGAGAGTTTGAAGTCAATGATCTACCTTATTAACAACAGCCTGCATTTGTGAGTGGAGCTGGCATCTGCAGCCAAAACCAGCTGGTCTGCATCATCAGCGAGCTTGGACTCAGGAATGCTCTGGTCCAACTTCTGAACTGAGCCACTGACACAAAACCAGGCTGTCCTTTGTCCTCTAGATGTAGGATGGCTATGTCATCATTCCTGAAAACTAAGGCATCTTTATTCACTAAAGTGTCACTAATAGCAATTATACTGGCAAAACAGGGCAGATCGGGAGTTGTAGACTCCCTAGAGAGCATTTGTGAAAATGCCCAATACAGAGTGGGACCTCTGATTCTAAACCACAGAGATTATTGATGTACTAAAATCCCTGCCTGGTGCTATTAAAGACTGAGTAAGAGTCTTCAATGAATATAGCAATAAATACAGTGATATGATGTCATATGAAGATCCCTGGGATGAGAATTCTGGCAAATACAGAATAATGTATGGAGGGAAAGGGCTTAAAGGAGTTCTTTGAGTCGTACAAACAGTTAAGCACTCAGAAGATAGACAGTTCAAATCTACCCTGGGATGCTTTGGAAGGAAAGAATGGTTTTCTGCTTCTGAAAAACAGCAACTAAAAACTCTATTGAGCACAGTTCTACTCTGACACACATGGGGCCGCCGTGAGTTGGATCAACTTGGTTGTTGTTGGTGGTGGTCTTAGGACTTATCTTAGAGTGCCATCAGAGCTCCTTGGGAGTGGGTTTGGAGATCTCTAAAGGAGCTCTGGTAACGTAGTGGTTACAAATCAGGCTATGAACCTTAAAGTCAGCAGTTTGAAACTATCAGCCGCTCCGTGCGAGAAAGATGAGGCTGTGGGAGAAAGATTTACAGCCTCGGAAACCCTGTACAGGGTCTCTATGGGTCAGAACTGACTCGATGGCACTTAACAACAACAAAAACAACAAAATAAAATTTGGGGTGATAAAGTTTCCTACATGTCTTGTGTTCCCATAGCACTTATCACCAAGCAATTCCTCAGTGCTAACATGGCCTGGGTTTATGCTGTACCAACCCTCTGACTAAGCAAGTCATCTGAACCTCAGTCCTCATCTGCAAAGCCAAGCAGACATAGGCCTTTGCCCCTGGGTTCCAGTCGAGCTTGGCCCTTCTGTGATCTCATTCTCCTACTGACCTACAGGAAAAGAGTTGACATCATGCCAAGCTTCTCAGACCTACCAGACTGATTCATTTAATAATATTTGTAATCTTGGAAAGATGAGATTGCTTCATAAAAAACAACCATGAGTTTAGTCATGTATTAACATGCAGAACTATGAGTCTTTCCTGTCCAAACAGTTTTATAATCTCCTGTTCTCTTACTTTCTTACATTGGTTTCCTAGTTTCCGCCCCCCTCTGGGGCTCCTAAAGCCAGACTCACACTAGAAGAGTTGGCTAGCTCCAGTCTTCTCTGACTGGATCCACGTCGATGATGATGTCACCAGCGTCTTCACAAATGGCATTTCCATTAACATTTCTATTTCTGTCCGTTTGGGGCACCTAAAGATTTCCCACCAAGATTTACATTGACTATTTTAAGAAAGTCCTTTTAAAAAGCCAAAGCATTTGCTAAGTTTAAATCTGACTTTCTCAAGGGATGCTTAAAAGAAATATACAAAGTTTTTTTATTTTTTATTTTTTAAAGAACCTTTGTGAGTTCAAAATAACATTCCAAAAAGAGTCACTAGAAAAACATTCAAGGGAAAGAAAAAAAAAGTTCTTTTTTGTATTTGGGACCCATCTAACTTCATGCCATGTTTGTTTTTCAATGTAGAAAAGTTAAATGGCCAGAAGAATTGGATCATAATTGAAAGAAAAGGGAGCTGGTGATTCTCATATCTAGAATATTTACCCACGAGAGGAGTAAAGCTGTCTGTAGCCTTTATTCGATAGGCCAGTTAGAGACAGAAAATTCTGACAAATGGCAGAGCCAAGGCAAGACTTTCGGAACTGCTTACCGGAACAACGTCAGAATAATTTCCAAATTGTGCCAACTACCCATTAGTCCGATGACCCAACATCTGCCTAGGCTATAGCCTGGCGAGACTGCCTAATACACTTGGAAAGTTACATGTCAAAGATAGGAAACTTGGATAATTAGTTCACAACAAAAACTTCAGAGTTGAAGTGATTGTTCTGGAGACACAAAGACAAACCACTATTAACAAGATGAATGGTGTATCAGTTAGAATTAGCCTTTGCTGCTTGTATCAGAAAAACATCAATAATAGTGTCATCATCAGAATCTGCAAAGTTAGAGAAGAATATTAAAAGTACTATGGACTTCCAGAAGAACAAACAAATCTATGCTGGAAGAAGTAGAGTCAGAGTGCTCCTTACGAGGCAGGATGATAAGAGTTCATCTCTCATACTTTGGACGAATTATCAGGAGAGACCAGTCCCTGGAGAAGGAAGGACATCATGCTTGGTAAAGTGGAAGGTCACTGAAAAGAGAAAGACCCCCAAGGAGATGGACTGACACAGTGGCAGTAGCAATGGGCTCAAACCTAATTATTGTGAGTATGGTGCTGTATCGGGCTGTGTTTCATCCTGTTGTGCATAGGGTCAGCACCTAATAACAACAAGAAAAATAATCAGAATCTGCAAGATTGCCACACACTAGTGAGTTGCATGTTTTTATGAAGCTATGTTACCAGTACTTCAAATCCCATCTGGCTCATTCATGGTGGACAGATCTCAATGGAGCTTCCAGACTAACATGAACTAGGAAGTCCAGTGATCTACCTCTGAAAATCATCCAATGAAAACCTCAAACACCGTGACAGAACATTGTTCCATGATAGGTGCCACAGTGCACTCAAGCATGTACCAATGATCACGAAGAAGGTGTGGGATCGGCTAGTATTTCCTTCTGTTAAACAGTCAGTAAGAGTCAGAGGTAATGCGGCAGCAACAGACAACCACATTAATTGCAAGGAAAAATGCTTGTGGTGTTCAGCTACTGAGTAACAATTACTGTCTTCTCTATGATGGGGGCTATTTTATACCGTAGCCTGCTGGTATAAAGAATGCAACGTTCAGACTCAGACTTATCTGAACTCGGGACCACTTTTCACACAATGTTTTCTCTTCAGCTAATGAACTTATACCAACAATCACCACGAGGACCCAGAACTGGGCAACGTTTAATTCTATTGCACATGAGGTTGCCATGACTAGGAGCCAACACAATGAGAGCTAACAACAGCATTGAAGTGCCTATTCCAACTCTTCAACAGCAATTAGATATTGTAAATGTCTATTTGGTTCCTCCCTGGAATTTTACTAATTTTTAACTCTGCAATGCGGACTGGCGTGTTTCAAATTTGCCTATCTCTATCTGCTTACTCCTCCCAGTGATGAACTTTTCTCGTCTGAGTTAGTAAGCCCTGAAAGAGTAAAGACCTGGGAGGGGGGAGGAAGGAGTTACCCTCTCCAAGCTGTGATTTGGCTGCCCAGAGCAACGTCTGAAGGAGGCTCATTATTTGTGGAAATGGTGTGTTCCACAGGCAAAAATAACTTTATAAAAAAAGAACATTTCTGTGCCCTCCTGAAGTCATCTCAAAATGAATTCAAGATTTCTCATGAAATGGAGAACTCTTTAGGATGGCCTGAATGGTTCACTGTGCACTGGGCCATGCCACACGAATGCTAATCTAGGTAACTTTAGGGTCCAGAGAACGCTAACAGAGACTGAATGCTGAGGGAATGAGGGCAAAGGTGCGAGATGGGTTTTCTATTTGGAGACATTCAGCCGTGGGAAAATCTCACTTGAGGACCAGAAACAAGCACAAAGAAACCATTTTAAAAGAAGCAGTTAAAGCCTTCCCCTCACCTGACTTTCAATTAAACATAAAGCACATCACATTTTCAATACAAGTGAAAACATGTGTGTTAACTCCACATGAGAGTCAGTTAGGAAAAAGAGACAGATTTAAAAAAAAAAAAAAAGTGTAACCTGCTCCATTTGATGAACTTTACCTATACTTATGGATGTAGTAGCTTAAAAAAAAAAAAAAAAAAAAGGAAAAGGAAGAGGTAGAAGCAAATAAGGAAGACATAGTTCACGTGTAAGCTGGTCACGCTGTTGGTACAATCGGTGGCTTGCATGTTTCTATGATGCTGGAAGCTATACTAACTTCCATAAATTACTCAATGAAAATTCTATTGGGTTGAATTGGAGGATGACTTATTGTATATATTTTCATCACAATAAAAATTTTAAAAATAGAAACCATATGTAACAAAGTCCACACAGTACCGCAACACAAGAGCTATTGATAAAGTTTCTATCATTTTAGAGAATATGTATGGCACCAGAAATAGAATGTTGCTACAATTGAAAACATTGAACGTGTTTCTGGTGGAGATTTAAAAGGAAATAAACATGTGATTAGACAGTGGAAGAGGAAAATGCTTTATATGTGGTGGCATGGAACTTGTCTGAACTATGTTCAAATGTTTGGTAGAAGGTAGAATTTATGAGTGATGAACTCGGATGTCTGGCTGAGGGGATTTCTAAGCAAGATCTTAAAGGGGGTGTGCAGTATCTCCATGCCACTTACAGTAAAAGTGTGAGAGGAAAAACATGGACTTAAAAATGAACTGAGCAAAATGTATGATAATGGGTGTGGGTGTTGTTGGTTACATGCACATGTGTGCAAAACATAAAGAAGACCAAAACCACAACAAAAAAGATTTACATCCTTGGAAATCCTATGATATTGTTCTGCTGTGATCTGTCTTATACGCCATGAGGAATCAACTCGAAGACAGTATATTTGGTTTTCTTTTTGCTTTTTGTGGGGTTTTGTTTTGGTTTGGTTTGGTTTTTTTTGGTACATGAGGTCATCATGAGTTGGATCCAATTCAGAGCCAACTTGGCAACAACGAACAACAAATGGGAAGGGGAGACGAAAAGGGAGAGAGAACAAGACGTCTTTGAAAAAAATAGCAAGCATTTACTTTGTGCCAGACACTGATCTAAGTGCTTTATACACACAAGCTCTCTCAATAGTAATAACAATCCCTAAGGCAGATATGAAGGGACCTGGTGATATGGTGGCTAAAGCACACAGCTACAAACTGAAAGGAAGGTCAGTGGTTTGAACCTGCTGGTTTCTCCATGGGAGAAAGGATATGGCAGTCTGCTTCCACAAAGATTTGGAGCCTTGGAAACTTTATGGGGCAGTTCTGCTCTGTCCTATTTTGTCTTGTTACTAACTGCCATTGAGTTAACTCTGACCCATAGTGGCCCTGTGGTGGCGGTGATTATGTACTATGGAGTTGGTTCCGACTCATAGCGACTCTCTGTAGGGTTTCCGAAGCTGTAGATCTTTATGGAAGAAGAAAGCCTTATCTTTCTCCTGCGGAATCCGCTGGTAGTTTCGAACTGCTGATCGTGAGATTAGCAGCCAGACTCATAACCTGATGCTACCAGAGCCCCTTATAGAGTTCCTGCAGGGTCACTATAAATCAGGATTGGCTTGGTGGCCATGAGTTTTGGAGGCAAATATTACCACTGTCTCTGAAGAACTGAAAGTACAGAGAGGTAAAGTAACTTACCCAAGGTAAACATGTAGAGGGTCCCGTCTGTGTTGAAAACTAGAAGTTTATTCGAAGTCAGCAAACTCTCTGGGGTTTATGTTCCAGTCTTATTATCAGCGACCTCTGCAGATGGAAATAACAACAACAACAACAACAACCGTCTGAAATACTTTCAGTTCTGAGCATCTTCTTTGATGAAACCTTAACCAGTTGCCATTCAGCTCACTCTAAGTGACGGAAACCCCAGGTGTGCCAGTCTGGAACTGTGCTCCACACAGTTTTCAGCGACTGGTTTCTCGGAATTAGATCACCAGACCTTTCTCCCAAGGTACTCTGCAGGAACTTTTTAGCTGGCAGACGAACGCATTTGCATCACCAATGGACTCCTGCCCAAACTGTACAATATTGGAAATGTAAACTTTTTTAGACCATACCCTCAAGATGGCCTTCCACAAGAATTATTTAACCATAAACTTCCTCTGATTCAGATTTGTTGTTGTTGTTAAGTGCCATTGAATCGGTTCCGACTCATAGTGACCCTGAATAGGGTTTCTGAGGAGCAGCTGATGAGTTTGAACCGCCAACCTAGAGGTCCAGGGCGTCTCCTACAGCACCACACCAGGGTTACAATGCAGTAAAAAGAGCCCTGGATCTGAGGCATGGTGAGTTGGAGTGAGAAGTGAAATCTGTAGAGTGACATTGTTTCTCTGATACCTGTAATACACGAGGTCATAATCCCTCTTCAGGGGTAACACATAACCAAGGACAGGCCAAAGAGTTGGTGAATAAAAACATCTAAGCTTCATTATCTCAAAATAGGATGAATCTGGAGGGCCACCCCAGCCCCAGGGCTCCATAGGACCCAGACTGCATTAGGTGGAGGCAGCTGAGAATCTCGTCTCTACAGCAACATTTAAAAGGGGGCCAAAAACTCAGTAACCAAGGCTGACAGTATTTTAATAAAATTAATGGGGAAAAAAATTCATGATGAATAATGGATGATCCCACATGTTATCCTAATAATGGTAGTCTCCAACTAGAGTCCTGGTGTGGTGGTGTGGGATAAATGCTCGACCACAAGATCAGTTGGAACCGCAACGTCTACAGTTCAAAATCGTCAGCCTCTCCTTGAAAACAGCATACAGGGTCACTATAGGTCGGCACAAACTCGATGGCACTTAACTACCATAGTCTCCAACCATAATAGGGTTCCATTCCTACCACACCATGATAATTCTGTCCTGATGTCAGTTAAATACTTCATTTTTTTTCTTTAATTTTCATCAGTATTGCTTTTTTTTTTAAATCAGTATCTTTATAAATGCAATGCTAATTTATGTTTATGAATTGGTATGAGGACGATAATACCACCAAATTATGCACTGTAAGATTATAATTCGTACATAATTCTAACGATATTGTTGTTAAGTGCTGTGTATCAACCCTATATAGGGCTTCTGAGGTTGTTAGTTTTTGTGGAGCAGAAAGCCTCACCTTTCTCCCATGGAGAGGCCGGTGTTCTAAAACTGTCAACCTTGTGGTTCACAGTCCAAGGCTTATCCTACAGAGTCAATAGGATGTACAATAGATAAGTAAATAATGAGCAGTCATAAGTGTGGTTTGTCATAATTTGAATACATCATAAGCCGGGAACTACCTGTATCAAAATTGTTAATAAAGATCAGACAGGGATTAGTGTGAAATGAACAAAGGGATTGAGCTGGGTTGAACTTTGTCTTAGTTTAAGGTTTTGATATTTTGTTCATCATGGAGTTTTTGCATTCTTTTTCATTTTAAATACTTGTTGCTGCTAAGTGTCGCTTAGTCAGTTCCAACCCATAGAGACCCTGTATATTTCCGAGGAGCAGCTGGTGAGCTTGAACCTCCGACCTGGTGGTTCAAAGCGACTTTGCATTCTAGCGCATTAATCCACAGCACCACAGTTTTGCTCCTGGCTGAGTACCTTTCTTGTCTCAGCCTAGTCTAGTCTCTGTTGGAATCTGTTAAGGATTCTGTTACAATCACATCCCAATTTAACATCTCTGTGTGCTCACTCTTTCATTTTTCACTCCCTTAGATGAGCTATTTCCGAATCATTCCCCAATAATCCTCCTACACTTAAATCTCAGAGTGTCCATTTGCTTCCTCAGGAACCCCACCACAGACAGGGAGACAAATTGGTCCCATAGGAAGCTTAGCTGTTAGACAAACATGCGTTTGAATCTCAGCCCAAGTTCTTAAGAGTTTGATCCTCAGCAAAGCATATAGTTTCCAAGCCTCGAGTTTTTTGATCACTGTCAAGTGAAAACAGCAATTCTTGTCACTTATATAGTCTGGAGTCACTGTAAGGAATGAATGACTACCACAGGTGAAGAACTTGGCTTAGTGTCTATCAAAGAGAAGGTGTTTTGGAAATGTTATTAACCCTCCCTCTATCTCACCTTCAGCTTCCTAAAACCCTCAGACAGGCTGCCGTGACCTGTTACAAGATTCAGAGCCTCAGAGACAGAGATGAGACTGTGTTATTGGCTTTACCTCAGCCCATCTTCCTACAGTTACTTCAACACCTTTTATCCTTTGCTGATAATACCCCCCTTCCTGGTAAAGGCTGCAATGTGTGAGGTCTTCATTCTTCCTCGTTTCTTAACAGCTGTAATTAGAAACAATGAAGGCTGGGACCCCGCCATTCTTTGCCTTTTAGTTGTGAGACTTCCCTATCATGGTCCATGTCCCAAAGGAAAGGGAAGTTCCATTTAACCCCAAACCCAATCTCATTCTCTTTATCTGTGTTAGCTAAATGCCTCAAACCATTTGCTTCCCACTGATAGGAGAATCTGGTCTCTTGTTTCTTCAATGTCCAGAAAAAGGATTCCTAAATAGTAAGAGACTAAGTAAGATAGGTATTACGGAATGTTAAGAAAATCAGAAAAAAAAAAAAAAAATGGAGAACACAGCTCTCTTTTTCATGGAGCTTTGTAGGAAAGAGAATAAATATACAAAAAGGAAAGCATTTCCTTTGCTTTGGGGTTTTGTTTCTTTGTTTGTTTGTTCTTAATTGCTGTGTCTTCCACAACCTTTTGTGTCTAATATTGTTATTATTGTTAAGTGCCATCTAGTCAGTTCAGGCTCATAGCGACAACAGAACAAAACCCCGCACCATCCTGTGCCATCCTCACAATTGCTGCTGTCTTTAAACCAATTTTTGCTGCCACTGTGTCGTTGAGGGAAATAGGTACTTAATAAATCCATGTTAAGACACAGAAAGAGAGAAGGAGACAAAGGGTGGGAGAAAATCTTCCAGAGGACGTGATTTTTTGAGGCATTTTTAGAAAGTGTTGAACAACATGCTCCTCTGAGTTGTTGTTAAGTGCCATCGAGTCAGTTCCAACCCACAGTGACCCTGTATAGGGTTTCCTTTGAGCGGCTGGTGAGCTTGAACCACCAACCTTGCAATTCAAATCGACTTCACTGTCCAGCGCGTTAACCCACAGCGCCACATGACGGAGTGCCAAGGGCCAGATTCAGCCTACCCACACATTGGCTTGTTTGGCATGGGGCTCTAAACTGTATAAATTCGAATACCAGTGGCTAGCATATGGTCATATGGATTCTCCAAGGAGCTGCATTTCCAATCACTGCTTGGTTGCCTGTGTTACATAACTGGTCTGTGTTATATGCCTGGTCTTAAGGGTCATTTGGTAGTCCATGAGTGTGCAAAAGGTTAATGTGCTCAGCTGCTAATGAAAGGTGGGAGATTCAAGCCCACCCAGAGGGAGGTTCCTCAGAAAAAAAACCACTTAATGATCTGCTTTGATAGCCACAAGGTCGCCATGAGTTGATGTTGGTTCAATGGCATTTGGTGGTAAGGACATTTAAGCTTGCATCTCCTACTCCATAGCACCTTCTTCATCGCTGCTTTACTCTCTGGAGTTAAATCATCCATATGAAACACACTGAGTATTAAGAGAAATGTGCATGCCTTCCCTAACTTATCTAGCCATTTCCATAAAATTTAGACGAAGGCCTCTTCTTCTAGGGTTTTAAACAGATCTGGGAAGGGAAGGGACAGAACAGTTATGGAGTGACCCCCAATAACAGGCTTTGTTCTAGCCAACTCTCACAACCATCTTGAAATTCGGTTAGTTCTCCCCATTTTACACAGGCGCAAACTGAGGCACAGAGAGGTGAAACTGCCACAGCTACAGAGCTGAGAAGTGTCCAAATTCAGACCTAGAACTGTGTCTATCCCACCGCTCTGATCTTTTCACAACTCTAAGCTGCCAGGGAGGGGCCGCAATACTGCTGGGTGGTAGAATAATACATGTTCCGAGTAGCACTGGGGTTTGCTCACAAGAAACTCCAGTTTATCTGCAGGTGTGTCATGTGCAGAGCATTCAAAAATACTGCCAGATTTTTCTTGGGATAAATACAAATATTTGGCAGCAGACACTCCTTGTTTCAAAATGTGTTTTGATTAGAGTGACATGAAAAGGAGTTTTTATTCTCTGAGAATTTGCCAACTAATGAACAAAAGGGAACTGAGAATTTGCCAGCCTGACTCTCCTCTTTCCCCTGGCCCTCCCACAAAAGGGGCTGTGTCTAATTTCAGAGCTGTAGGTACAAGGGCACCGACGTAGATGTCAGAATACCTGGACTCCAGTGGAATCTCTCCCACTGCTGGATAGGAAACCCAACTCAACCCCTTCATGTAACAAATGATGAAACTGGGATTTGCTGGTGAGATATCTCAGTCAAGATGACAGAGCTGGAATTAGGAGTCTTTTGTTGTTGTGAAGTGCCGTCGACTCGGTTCCGACCCATAGTGACCCTGAATAGGGTTTCCAAGGAGCAGCTGGTGATCTTGAACTTCCAACCTTGCAGTTCAAATGACTTTGCAGTCTGACACTTTCGCCCACAGCGCCAGGAGTCTAGACCCCCTCAGTATCCTCTCTTTTCAATATTGACTCATCTCTCTGATTTTGATGTCAGACTGCTCTAGAGTGAGGGTTACCCATGAACTGAGAGAAACAGATGTTTGCATATGATTCAAAATATGGATCCAAAATATTAGAGAAGAAAATGGTGGGTGGGCAAAGCTCTGTTTTAAGCCCAGAGATGGGACATCCCCTGTAAATGCCCTTTGTCTGAAAACCAACTAGAAGCTTGAAGGCAGCAGTGAAGCAATTGGAACAAAACAGAACGACGTAGACTTTGGAGTCAGGTAGACAGGTGTGACCATAGCATTTCTTAACTTCACTTTGTTCAACTGCAAAATTCACTTGCTATGAGAACTCATGGTGTTTCTCAAAGAGGCCTTTTATTTTTCTATTTTCTGTTTCTATGGAGTCGGTTCCGACTCATAACGATCCTGTATGGGGTTTCCAAGGCTGTAAATCTTTCTCCTGCAGAACTGCTGGTAGTTTCGAACCGCTGACCTTAAGGTTAACAGCCCTACTTGTAACCACTATGCTAAGCATGTAGAAAACAAAAAAAAACAAAAATTAAAATTAAAAATACCATCTGCTCCAGAATCATGATAATCCCGTGTGTTTCCGAGCAGAGCCGCTCCTCACAGGAGCAGTGCCTGACTAGGGCACAGTGAATTTACCTGACGTGTGGCTTTTCCATCCATAGGCTTCATATCGGTCCCTAAAGATTTGGGTGAAACCTGGGAAATAGTGTGTACGAGAGACTCTAATGCAGGGATCAGTTAGCTTTGCCTTCCCACTAGGCTTCAAAGGAGTCACTTCAGAAGCAGGAACTGATGATCCCAGGACCATCAAGACAGCAGTAGATGCACCACTATCAGAGCGTGAGATCCCTGTAGCAGAAACAGGCAGTGGCAGGGAGAGACAGAGAGACAGGCTTCCCAGCCCGCAGACCAAGGAAAGCCGAGTGCCTTTGGAAAGGAGACTGGCTTGCAGAATAGGCCCTTTGGGCAGTTATCCGAGTTGCTGAAAGAGCTTGTAACGCTTGCCTGAATGGGCAGAGGCCAAGGGACTGCGTGGCTGAGAGGTTAGGGCCCAGAGAGATGTTTGCCTGCAGTACTGTTGAGAACAGGCATGTCTCACCACAGAACTGCCTGATCCTGAGCTGTTTCTAATCCCGAATTGGTTCCCGTCCACTTCCCTAATAAACCCCATAATCATGGGTACTGTCCCTTGGGGACCAGTGCCTTCACGGATGACCAAACCCAGCAGAGGAGTTTTCTGGAAGGGATGATTGATGTCAGAATAAGGTAAAGGAGATTGGAAGGTAAAGACAAGCCTGCCTCTACCTTATAGAAATGGGCCTGGGACTGATGTGAAGTTTGATTCTCCTTCTTGTATGGTCAGAGGAAGTCAGACGTGACCTCCACGTTAGTTTTGCAATGCCTGTGATCCTTTGGAAGATCCAACACACTTCTATATGGGTTTGAACCACCAACCTTTTAGTTAGTAACCCAACACTTAACCATTTGCACCACTAGGGTCTTTTGGTTGGTTATGTGCCCCGGAGTTGGTTCTGACTCATAGCGACCCTGTACAGGGTTTCCGAGGCTGTAAATCTTTACAGGAGCAGAAAGCCTCATCTTTCTCCCGCAGAACAGCTGGTAGTTTCAAACTGCTGGTCTTGAGGTTTGCAGCCCAATTCATAACAACTACGCTACCAAACCTCCCTTCACTAAGGACTCTGGGATATAGAAAAAACAAACAAACAAAAAAGCCCACTGACATTGAGTCAATTCTGACTCATAGTGACCCTATATAGCGCTTTCGAGAGGGTAAATCGTATGGAAGCAGACAGTCTTATCTTCTCCCACAGTGCTGCTGGTGGATTTGAACTGTGGACCTCATGGTTAGCAGTCCAGAGCTTATCCTACAGGGCCACGAGGCTCCTAGGTATATAGAAAAAGCTCAATTAATTCAATCAACACCAAAGATGGCCATGTTCACGACAACAGACACCTTCCTGCAGTCTCTGTGGAAGAATCTGGCTTCTTTTGAGATATTTATTAATTAAATGTATTGGTTTAGTAATTTATTAGGTGAGTCTCTAAAGTGCCTTTCTACCAAACATACACACACAAAAAAACCCAAGCACACATCCATCCTCCATGCCTTTCAGATCCAAACCTCTGCTCTCCTGTCCCACAATTGGAGGTAAAAGACAGCAACTTGCCTGGCAAGGCAGAGAGCATAGGGAGAGAAAGAAGTAAGAAATGAAGACACTGGGCCATCCTCTTCTAAGCACATGGGCTAAAGCAGGCCAAGATTGACTAAAGTTGCCCTGGGTAAGGGAAGACTATGCTGGTTGGAAGAATCAAACTACAAGACACTGTCTATATGCTTCAATCTTTAAGAAGAGACCTAAGAAGTCTTGGACTTGGCCATTAAAATTGTCCTTACCTCTCATTTATTTGATTTTATTTGATACTGCTATAAAGCTGGAAGCTTGTATTTCAAATATAAGCAGCAAACTAGGCCATGGCAGGCAGATTTCTGTAGAACTTCTGGATTAAGACACATTTGGAGCAAAGGCTTCTGAAAAATGACCTAATGTATCACACGAGAACATGGTCTGACTTTTCTTTGGAGAGATCTATCGCTAGAGGAGGTGAAACAGAGGGATATCGAGGATGTAGGAGACCCTCAGTGAGAAGGATTGGGACAATAGTCACAACAATGGACTGGCACATGCCGATGGTTATGAAGATGGAACAGAACTGGGCAGCATCTCATTCTGTTGTCTATAACGTCGTCATGAGTTGGATGTAGAAGACAACCATGTATATTACCATGCGTGTATCTGAACAAGTTCAGCATTATGAATCACCCTGTGTCCTCATCTCAGACAGTATATAACTTCAGAAAACCATTGTGATCACAAACTCGGCCAAGTATAAATTAAGGAAACAAATATTTATTGAGTCCTATTAAAGACAATCTTGCAGCACAAATGTTTTTGCATAATCATAGTTCACCAATCATTTTGAAATCAGTTGTTTTCCAAGCTTGTAAACATAATCAAGGAGGCCTGAATTTAAGGAGCTTCACTCAGTGATCATTTTTGTCCGGTGTAAATAATTTCATTAATTAGGTGGAAATAGAATAAAAAGTCAACTTCAACTGGGCATATCTTTGGAAATAAAGGTACTGATTTCAGAATGTCAGCTATGAATAACCCTGAGCCTGACAGTGTAGTTCTGTGGGATAGTATATTATGGAAGAAGGCAGTTCCTTTCAATTAATCCTCTTCATCATATTTTAACCTATCATCCTTGACTGCTCACTCCCTGTCAGTCTCTCCCTATAAGCAAAATCTCAAGGGACAAGTGTAAGAGGACAAGGGGAAAGTCTGGGTCCATAGTTTTGCACTATAAAACAGAATTAACCTGGCCCTTGGACATGGGATTGTTACCAACATCAATTAAACATGCAAGTTAGCAAGTAGGAAGTCGCTTCATTCCAGACTCTATGTTATTCTGTAAGGAATGGGAGGACCTTGATTGACATTCTAGTGGAAAAAGGAGGAAGGTAGAATATGAGAAGATACAAGACTATCCAAGAAGGGATCTGAAAAACCACCAATGCCAGGCTTCATCTACATCATACATTTTCCCAAGGTAGAGTTAGGTTTAGACGTAAGAAAAGGAAAGTTAACTATGCTTACTCTGGGCATTTGCTGGTAAATGTTTACCAGCCTTCCAGGAATGAGGCAAGCCATGATTTGTAGGCTTTTCCTATTTCTATGGTGTAAATACTCTCATCACTGTTGATTTCAAATTAGCACATGGTGGTGCCTAACTTGGAGCTAGAAAGAGATACAAGCAATTGACTCTCATGAGCCAATGTAGCCAAGTACAGCACTGGAGTACTTATAGATAGTAGGGATGTAGTGATGAAGTCCTTAGGTTGTACAAATATTAAGACACTCAGCTATTAAACTAAAAGTTAGAGGAGAGGTGCCGCAAAAGAAAGACCTGGTGATCTACTTCTAAAATATCAGCCTTTGAAACCCTTAGGGAGTACAGTTGTGCTCTGACATCATGAGTTGAAGCTGTGTTGCCTTTAACAGATTTTGTTTGTTTTTTAGTGGTACTGTGGTTCCCTGGTCAGATTCCTCTTTGCCAAAGTTGCTTCTTATTTGAAGTCCCTCCCTCCTTCCAACAAGCTGCTAGATGGCTAATCAGACAAACGAATAATCTATAAATCTAAGTGTTTCCTTTTCTTTCCACATAGAACCTTAACTATCTTAGTGCTGAAACGCAAAATCTATGATGGGATCCATCTCAGCTCCCAGTAATGTAACCAAAAAAATTAGGGGAGAGAAAAGGAAGCAGCCAGATGTAAGAAAATGCTCAACAATTCCCAAAAAAGGAATTGATCTGAAATATTAAAGACAATGAACCCCACCCCTATCAAGCAGTTATTGGACTAATCATAACCAACTTCATCTCAAGTAACTATTTTCAATGCTAGTCAAGTAGATTTTGAATCTATGAAGTTGGTTACGAAAAGGAAGTCACATGACTTCATAAAACGTGTATTAAAGATTTTAAAGTGACATTCATTTAAAAATACAATAAATGCAGTTAAAAACAATTGGATTCTGCAGTAAAAAAGCTAAGTAATTTCAATGTAATGCAAGTTCAAGAAGTTTCCTCATAATTTGGAATATAAGAGATAAAACATGATAAACTATGAAAAAGATAAGAAATACAAAGGAATGCTTCAAATCTGATGCATATGACAAAATTTTTCAAGGATAGGTCACAACAGTCAAAGCAATGGTAATCAAATAAAAACACAACATTCTTGAACTAAAACAAAAAAACAAAAAACATGTGTCTTCTGTTTGAACTGATTCGGCAAATATCACATATCATGAAAAAACTGAGGCACACATCAAGACATGCCTTGCCGAAATTTATCTTTTATTCAAGAATTAGGTGGTTGGATCTAGAATCATTTCTTTACTTCTTTTAATTACCCACAAATGAACAATTCAAATTAATATCAATCTTCTTAGCAAAAACTAAAAACCAGATATTAAGGCTACAGATTTGGAGTAGGAAAATACTATAACAAAGAGAGATATTCTTAGACGTACAAAGACTTCAGAACTACACCGGTACACCTATTCCTATAAAATAGGCTGGATAAAATGCTTTCATGAAAATCAAGAACTAAAATTTAAAGAGATAATACAAATGTGAAGAAAGGGAAAAAAACAGCGGTGAGCAAAATAGGAACAGTAAGATTTAAACTACAGTAAGTCTTGATGCTTTTGGTTACCATGAATTTTAAACTGAAAGCGAGTGTGAGAGAAATTCTTATCTAAACTACAGGAGAAAACCAGTATCATTTAAGTGTGATCATTTTCTCCTAGATTTAATCTTCCAGATCTTTTCAACAAAAATAAGGAAAGAAACAGTAGCCAGAAGTCTGAAATAATCAGAGAACGGGTTCTAGAATGAGTGCCATTTGACTAAATTCTGAAGAACGTCTAGATGATGAGAAAAAAAAAATGAGTATCCCTGACATTTGTACCTGAAAAAGCCCAGGTATTTTATTAGGAAAAATACATCTCCAACTGTTTTTTAAATCAAGATTAAGAGCAAATGTAGAATTCAAAAATCAATATAGGAAACAAAAATAATAGAAAAAGAGAGTGTTAAAAAAAACACACACAACTATGATGGAAGCATAGAAAAACAGAAGACAAGATGAAGTAATATTAACAAATCATTTATCCTAGTAAATAGTAATGAAAAGATAAGGACTTTAAAACTAAATCAGATTTAAACTACAGACTATGGTTTTTCATCAGATAAATACCTACAACTAAATGATGATCACATTTTTTTTAATGTAGAAAATGAATTCCTACAAATTTCTTTTGTAGAAACTTACAAAAGAAAACAAAAATGCCAGGGCTGTAGTACTAACATCAGACTAATGAAACCAGGTTATGTACCTATAAATTTATTTATTTTCCTATAAAATGGGGGTAGAAGAATTAAGAATCCCACAATGTTGTTCAAGTACCAAGTGAGATAGTGTTTTTGTTTAAGGGTTTCACACAATACTGACTGGTACATTATAAGAATTAAATAAAGTATAATTATACATGGTTGCTCTATAGAATATTCACTGGACTGAGAACCACCCCAGCCACTCTGCAGGAGAAAGACGAAACTTTCTGCTTCTGAAAGGATTTACAGTCCTGAAAGCCCTATACTGGATGGTTGGAACCGACTCCAGGGCACTTACCAACAATAACAATGCAAACCTTAATAGATGTGTTGAATCATTTTTTCTCCTTTGAGCTGTTGCTTTTTTCTTCAAAAATCACTCACATCTCTCTCACCTTTATGCTCCATTTTCACATCTACTACCCTAGTACATCCTTCATTGCATTTCTGCTGCATTGAAAAGATCATTCCTTAACTGGTCTCCCTGTCTGCAGTTTGGCTTTAAAATACCCTGCACAGATTAATCTTCATAGAGCACTATTTTTAGTATAGTACTCTTTGGTTCAAAATGTATATACAGGATGAAATGTCAGTGTGTCAGCTTGCTATTCATAGTCCTCTAAAACACAGCACGATTTGACTTTTATTGAATGGGTTGAGATGCACTACTTCTCAGTATGAACTCTCCAGTAATATCTATATTTTCAGTGGCCCAATCTATAGCTTGTTCATATCCACCTCTATACCTTTCTTTGTTCACACTTGAAACCTTCCACCTATCGCCATCCCTGTCCCAACTCCTAGTCCCAACAACGTCTTCCTTTCTTCTCTTTAAATGCAACCTAAACCATTCTGTGGAGTCCTGGTGTGGCACTGTGGGTTAATGCACCAGACTGCAAAACCATTTGAACTACACGGTCGGTGGTTCAAGCTCAGCAGTCGCTCCTTGGAAACCCCATACAGGGTCGGAACTCACTCAACAGCACTTAACACTACCAACAGACCATTCTTCAAAGCAAAAACTCTTCTCTTCGGAATGTTCAAGGAATTATGGGCAATAGTCTAAAAGTAAATAAATGCTACCTTGTAGCAATTCTTTTTTACCATATATCAGCAAATTTAAGACTGTTGATTGTAAGATAAAACTTGGGCAACTAGAGTATAACCATTGATTGACTTAGGAGGTATAACTTTTTTTTCCCCCCCCATTTATTATTGTTGTCCTTAGGTGTTATTTAGTTGTTTCTGACTCACAGAAACCTGTGCACAACAGAAAGAAACATGGTCTGGTCCTGTGTCATCCTCACAGTTTTTGTTACATTTGAAATCATTGCTGTTGTCATTGTGTTGATCTATCTTGTTGATGGTCTTCCTCTTTTTTGCTGTCCCTCCACTTTACCAAACATGATGTCCTTCACCAGGGACTGGTGTCTTCTGACAACATGGTCAAAGTCCAAGAGATGAAATCTTGACATCCTTGTTTCTACGGAACACTAGCTGTGTTTCTTCCAAGACAGATTCATTTGCTCTTCTCTCAGTCCAGGATACTTTCGGTATTCTTTGTCAATATGATAATTCATCAGAATCAATCCTTGTCTGGTTTTCCTTATTCATTGTCAAGCTTTCATATGCATGTGAGGTGATTGAAAATACCACAGCTTGAGTCAGGAGGACCTTAGTAAGAGGTATAACTTTTGCAGTGATATGTTGAAAATAGGAACTGTGCATCTTAGAGTCAATGAAATACACTAGGCAATTCAGACATATATTCATTCATTCATTCAATACATATTTCTTTATTGCCCAACATGCTGAGCGCTATATGGATTCTATCAATAAAGAATATTGACGAAGACCCCACCTTCATGCTTATACTCTGTTGCACACATGTTGTTGTGATGATCGAGTCAACTCTAACTCACTACAGCACGTGTGTAACAGAACGAAACATCCCCAGTCTTGTGCCATCTTCTAGGTCTTTGTTACATTTGTATCTTTTGTGGCTATTGTGCCAACCCATCTGACTGAGGATTTCCCATGGTTTAACCTTTTACTTTATGAAACTTATCAAACTGGTCTTTCCTGATGACAGGTCCAGAGTTGGTAATAAACCATTATTGCTTCTAAAGAGCATTCCAGAAAAGATTATAAGATTTTCAAAGGTAGAAATTAAGTTTTATACTTTATCTCCCAAAATGCATAGCATTTCTCCTATTTGGCTCATAGAGTTCTGGTGCAGCACTGTAGGATTAGCCCTGGACTGCTAACTCCACGGTCAGCAGTTCAAAACCACCAGCCACTCCTCAGTGGCACTTAATACCACCAACAACAACAGACTCCCTAAATATTTAGTGAATGAGTCAATGAACAAGGGTGCAAATAGTATCATACACTCTATTCTAACTTTGTTGTTGTTGTTAAGTGCCATCGAGTCGATTCCGACCTATAGCGACCCTGTATAAGATTTCCAAGGAGCAACTGGTGAACTTGAACCACCAACCTTGCAGTTCAAACGGCTTTGCAGTCTGGTGCATTAACCCACAGCGCCACACAAAATATACAATCTGTGAAGACTACTTAGATGACAGGCCTCTTGATATAAATGCATTTAGACTACTTGTATAAATCAGGAAAGAAACAACAAAAAAAAGATGTTTGAAAAGCGTGGGATGAAACAATCCTGTTGTGTAGATGTGACTGAGGGCTGTCTCAAATATGCATTCTCTGGATGAAGCAAATCAACACAGAAGATTATACTAATGCATTATTCCAACTGAGTTATGAAATTATTTATTCTCCCAATAATTTAAATAGCAATTCAGCAGGCCCTTGCCATTTGGTCACTGGTGATCTGTCTAAACCATCTTGAGGTCCACGATTTCTAGGAATCTGCCTTTTTCCTTGGAATCCAGGCATCTTAGGTTGGTGTGCAGCAGTGAGCTGCAAGTCCAGAAGTGAGTGTGGACAGCCACCCAGCATTTGCACCACATTGCAGCACAGCTGTTCTCCTCTTTTACATGATTTGGGGATGCTCAATATCTCAGGAGTGCATCCCTACAAAACACCATGGGTCCATTGAGAGTCTTGATCCGCTGGGCTGCTCACTGTTAGAAGGTCATTTGCTTTGAGCACCTTCCTTAGAGGAATGAGGAAAGACAGAAAAAGTTGCTATTCTTAGTCATCCTAGTGTTGGCTCTGACTCACGGTAATCTTGTGTATACCAGAACAAAGCACTGCCCAGTCCTGTGCCGTCTTCCTGACTGCTGGTCTATTTGTCACTTCTCATTTGGGGCCGAGCCACATCAGCAAATGATGGTCCGACAGACTTTACTCCATCAGTGACATCAAAGTCAACTTTACTTTGAGGAGGCCCTTGTTGTTAAGTGCCATCAAGTCAGTTCCAACCCATAACAACCCTGTATAGGGTTTCCAAGGAGTGGCTGGTGAGCTTGAACTGCCAATCTTCCGGTGAATGATGTAAATCATTTGAACTCAACCACAACCGAAAGGTTGGCAATTCAAACCCGCCCAGTGGCACCATGGAAAAAAGTCCTGGAGAGCCGCTTTTGCATCGATCACAAGCCAAGAAACGTCTCTGTTTCTTGAATTGTTTTGGCAGCAAAGGCTTTTTACTTTGAGAAGGCACCTTTTCCCAGGTTGTGTTTTGAGTGCCTTCCAATCCCCTTTAGAGGGTTATCTCCTAACACTATATTGGGCAACATTCTACTGCAATCCCTACTACAATCACTGGCTAATTTTGGGGCTAGGCCACCAACCCTTTCCTCCTAATCTGCCTTCATCTGGAGGCTCCACTGAAACCTGTCCATCATGTTTGACTCTGTACGTTGATAAGTGTCATTAAGTCGATTCCAACTTATAGAAACCCTGCATAGGGTTTCCAAGGAGTGACTGGTGAGTTTGAACTGCCAACCTTGAAGTTCAAATGGCCTTATGGTCTAGTGCTTATCCTACAGCGCCACACCAGGACTCTGTAGGTGATGGAAGTATTGGTGGCATAGCTTTTGGTATCATAGCAACATGCAAACCACCATAATACTATTGATAACCTGTCACATGGGTGGTGGGAGACAACGTAGGCTGCCATCAACGTTCATTCATTCACTCAACAAACTTCTAAAGAGATGACAAAGACAACAACAACTCTTCAGAAATCCTGCATAGGTTTGCTATGAGTCAGAACTGACTCCACAGCACTTAACCATAACAACAACAAACTCAATAGTAACCTTTGAAAAACATACAAAGAGGAACGAACAGTCAAGTAGATGACATGTTCTCTTACATTATTAAGAGGGCCCTTTATAACTTATTAACCACTGTTACTGAGTCCCCTTAGACTCATTGCAACCCTACAGCACAGACTCAAAGTGTTCTCTAGGGTTTTCTTTACAGAAACAGATAGCCTCCTCTTTCCCTCTTGGAGCCACTGCTGGGCTCAAACTGCTGACCTTGCAGTTAGCAACCCAATGCATAACCCATAATACCAACTGGGCTCCTTCCAGAGTCTACAAACTACTTTTAATTATTCTACCACATTTTGTTTTTTCCCCTCGCAACCACCCAGTGCATCTCAAGCAGATTATCCTAGATGCTAAAGATGAGGCCCTGGAAGATTAGGAGAATTGCCTAAATTCAAATGACCGGTTGTTGTTATTAAATGTCGTCGAGTCAGTTGCAACTCATAGCGACCTCCTATAGGGTTTCCAAGGAGCTGCTGGTGGATTTGAACTGCTGATCTTACAGTTAGCAGTCCAGTGCTTGTTCTACAGCACCATACCAGGACTCAAAATGTCTAGCTGTTATTGTTTAGTGCTGTCAAGTCGGTTCTGACTCATAGCGACCCTATATGAGGTTTCCAAAGAGCGGCTGGTAGATTTGAGCCGCCGCTCATCACAGTTCAAACCAATCTTCCCCTCCAGTGCTTACCCTATAGCACCACACCGGGACTCCAAATGGCTAGTAAGACTCCATTACCCCAAATCATGCATGTAAAGATTAAAGGACACCAGTGGGGTGGATAAGGAGCTCTGGTAGCATAATGGTTACGAATCGGGCTGCAAACCTTAATGTCAGCAGTTCGAAACTAGCAGCTGCTCCATGGGAGAAAGATAAGGCTTTCTGCTCCCGTAAAGATTTACAGCCTCGGAAACCCTGTACAGGGTCGCTATGGGTCGGATCCGACTCGATGGCACTTAACAACAACAACAACAGTGGGGTGGATGGAATTTCAGTTTTTCCTCATAAATCCTGAGTCCAGAAAAATCACCTACACCCTCACTGTCAAAGACAAAAGTCAAAGAATCATGTCAAAATCACCAGTGGAATTGAACAACCAAAAACCCAGACATAAAAATTACAGAGAAGCTTTTGAGCAAGCTGAGTTAGGAAGGGAAAGTGAGAGGGAAGGTGAAATGTCCCCGAAGGTTTCACTTAACCCTCTGCTCTGTCTGTGGCTTGGTCTTAACCAAAGAGTTCCAGATGGAACAGATGGAGTGTCTGGGGCCAGCCCCAGGGTTGTGTTTTGACTGCAGGTTGGCATCACGCCAGATTGGCTTTGTCCCCTGTCTTCCCACATGACCCTGGCCCACTTGGGCTGGCTGAATAATTTAAATATTGTACATTATAGTACTTATTAGACACAACATATTGAAAGTTTTACAATCAAATATTTATGCTGCTAGAAAACATTTTACGTTATCTTTAAGCAGCCATGTCATCTATTTATTTTAATTCTCTGATCTTTCTGTTTTGTATCAGAATCAGAGAATTTAGCCTATTCTCCTAGAAGTAAATATTATGATGAAAACACTGGGCAGCTCAAAAGTAGATTTAGTAAAAAGTGCAGAAGTATTTTGTTGTTGTTGCTGTCAATTGCACAACAGGCCCTGCATGGTAGCAAATTAAGATATTTCTTTGGGATGCTTGAAGCATGAAGATTAATACATCATGTCTTGACCTTGTCTCTTCCTGACTTTTGCCCCTTTGATGGAGATTTCTTCTTTCTAGTCATTCATTCCTTTTCTGCAGTGGATAAAAACTCCTCTGAGACAGACAGAGTCAGTGTTGGCAGGTGAATCCAGGCAGGAAAATACATTTAATATTGGACCCTAGGCTGCAAATTGCAACTTGATTGGGCTGAAGTCTCTCCTGTTTGGCAATCAAAGACCATCCAGCCCCCTGCTCTGTCCTGTGTTGCTGCTTTCTTGGACATCAGGAACAAATCACCATGTTTCAGGGGTCCCTAGAGAAGGTCCAACAATTATCACCTCTTATCATTGATTTAGGGAGAAAGCCCCTCCTTGAATATCAGAGGTGTGTCTCCAAGACATTTCCATGTGTGTCTCCAAGACATTTCTCTTAAAGAGAACAGGGAAGATGTCAGAAGGCATCATCTTTACAAGAAGCCTTGGGTCCCAATTTCTGACTTTCGTGCTCATGATCTCATGTCAGACTATTGTACACAGATTGGCTCTTTGTTTCCTCTATTCCCTGGGCTTCACTCCTCCACTCAGATCCGATTTTATAAACCGTAGCTGAAATCCCAACTAGGGTCTTAACTTCTGCGATACTGGTGCTGAAGAATGAGTCTGCTGCAGGTCCCTACTCCTTACTTGCCAGAAACCTCATTAGGTTTGAGAAAGGTGGCATGCTGGGTAGAAGGTGAGAGACCGGTGTCACATTGCCACTTGTTGTTAAGTTCTGTCTAGTCAGTAGCGACCCCGTTTAGGGTTTCTGTGGAGCAGCAACTTGTTGTAAAGTGCTGATGAGTCAGTTCCAACCCATAACGACCCTGTATGAATGGCTGGTGAGCCTGAACTGCCGACCTTGCTGTTCAAACTGACCTTGCGGTTCAACACACTAACCCACAGCACCACACCAGGACCAACCTAGTGTGTCCAGTTCTTATCCTACAGCATCACACCAGGACTCCAATGCTGTCGAGTTGGTTCCGACCCTGTATAGGGTTTCCGAGGAGCAGCTGGTAAGCTTGAACCGCTGACCTTGTAGTCAAATGACTTTGCAGTCTGGCGCATTAATCCACAACACCACTTAGGCAACACTTAATCATTTAGGGAGTATGTGAAAGAGAACAAGAGACAGAGGGGAGAATGCAAGAAAATAGGGTGGAAATGCAAGTTGGAAAGTGTGTGCTTTGGAGAAATGTTTGATTGCCCAGCAAATAGGCAAGAAAGAGGCACCTTTGATAGAAAAGACAGGACACAGGGGAAACAGGAATTCGCAAACTGGAGCTTGCTCACCTAAGTCAGAGAAACCCTAATCTGTGTATCTTTGTGAGAACCTAGGCAGAAAACCTATTCTCCGGGATCTCAATTTCCTCATCAGAAAAATGAGATGTTCAGACAAATTTAGTCAACAGACACTCAGCAACTATTTACTGAACACCTAGTATGTATGAGGCAAGCTCTAGATATTGAGGTTAAAACAAAATGAATAAATTGCTATCAAATATGTTTGGACTCAAAAAGACCCTTTTAAACAAAGCAGAACTACCTGTATAGGGTTTCCAAAGATTATAATCTTTATAGCTTCAGTGATCCGCCAAGCAATTTAACCACTGTGTCACTGACCCCTTGGAAAGACAGAGGAACAAAAGAGAGACAAGATGCCTGCTCATACTCCTGTGGTGGATATGTTGTTGTTGTTGTTAAGTGCCGTCGAGTCAGTTCCGACCCATAGCGACCCTGTACAGGGTTTCCGAGGGTGTAAATCTTTACGGGAGTAGAA
>NW_006408572.1:15493456-15495613 GCF_000296735.1 Chrysochloris asiatica
CTCCCGCGGAGCGGCTGGTAGTTTCGAACCGCTGACCTTAAGGTTCGCAGCCTGATTCGTAACCACTACGCTACCAATCAAACAGAAACAAGTAGTCGACTAAATAAAGTCACTTTAGTTAATGAGGGACTTGAAGAAAACAGATAAGTAGACTGGAGTCCTGATGTGGTGCTGCAGTATAATGTGCTGGACCAAAAGGTCAGTGGTTCAACCCCACCAATTGCTCCTCAGAAACCCTATACAGGATGGCTATGAGTTGGAACCAACTTGACAGCACTTAACAACAACAACAAGGAGGGTAACTAGACAGACTGATACACAGACAACAAACAGATGGCGTTGATCATTGCCCAGTCCTGACCAGTCCTCACAATCCCAGTGTGTTTGGCATTCTCATTTCAGCTGCTATGCTAACCGGTCCTCAAGAGGGTCTCTCATGGCCTTGTTGGTCCTCAACTTCATCAAACATATCAACCTCCTCCAGTGAGCCATTCCTCCTGCTGATATTTACAAAGTGAGTCGGGCACTATTCTGTCGTGGCCATTAGATTCTCATGGGCTCCTTTACGGAAGTAGAGCACCACCTGCTTTCTCAATGGATAGAAAATGTTTGCAGGACTGAGCTACTTACCATAGGAATGAATGGACTCAGACATATTGAGATCTCGGGGAAAACATCAGGTGTTTGCTGGGGTGCAGTCGGAAAGGCAAGGAGGCCAATATGACTGAATGACTGTAACCAAGAGGACAAGCAAGTGCAATGAAATTGGTGGAGTAGGTGGGTAAAATTCTCATAAAATTTTATAGAATTTTAAGTACAATAAAAATCAAATAGCTCATGAAAATTGGACAAATTGAGATTTGATTTTAAACATATTTACAAAGATGTAGGTGGGGCAATAAGTCCCAAGATTCCAATAGCTAGCATGCTCAAGTGCTAACCTGAAAATTTGAAGGTTGGAGCCCACCCTGAGGTATCTTGGTTGAAATGTGTAGGTAGAGATCTACTTCTGACAAATTCAGTGATTGAAAACCCTATGTAGCATAGTTCTACTCTGACACACATAGGACACCATGAATCAAAATCAACGCTATGGCAACTGGTTTGGGGTGGAATAGGGAAACCAGAAGGCATGACGTAGTGCTCCTGGGACAAGGGGCCACAGGACCACTTTACCACTGATGTGGTAGGATTGCGAACCACAAGGTCAGCAGTTCAAACCCATCATCCGCTCCTTGGGAACTCTATACAGGGTCAATCTGCATCAGAACCAACTCGACAACACTTAACAATAAATGCTGAAGGAAGAGGAGGGAGTGGTCACCGGGACCCACATGAAGGACAAGACTGCCTGACAAGAGCTATGACCTTCAGTCAAGGATGTGGCTGGGGGTGGGGGCCCCTGGGAAATAATAATCCTGACCTCACTTTCCTTCAAGCCTCCAGTCTCCACCAGAGCTCCCCATTGGCTGAGCACACCCAGAAGTCAAAGGGCAAAAGAGCTAATTGGTGCAAGTCATGTTGGTAAATCCTCATTGCTCCCTGTACAAAGTAGGGCAGAGAAAGAAAGAATACATCCAGAGAAGAAACTAGAAAATATCCAGGTAGCCAGAACAGACATGATCAGGAGTTTGGTTTTATTCTAAGGAAATCAGGAAGCCACTAGGGAGTTGTAAACAAGGGACCTTGAATTGATTGATATTGAAAAAGGAAAAAAAAATCGTGTGGAGAATGGATTTTAGATGGACAAGAAGAGAAGTTGAAAGAACTTTTAAGAGGCTACTACAGCATCATGAATCCAAGTGTGGCGCTACAGAATAAGCACTGGACACAAGGTCATTTTAAGCCACAAGGTCGGCAGTTCAAATGTACCAGTTGCTTCTTGGAAACCCTATACAGGGTGGCTATGAGTTGGAAACCACACGATAGCACTTAACAAGAACAACAGTCCATCATCTAAGTAATAGATACAGGTTGGGGTTATCTGGCATTTAGTGTGTGCTTAACAACAACAACTGGTCATATGAATTTAGGCAATTCTAAACTCCTTTTTAAAGTGTTGAAGAGCAAAGAGGACTTGAGGACTAAGGTGAGCCTGACCCAAGCCTTGGTATTTTCAATAACATCATATGCATGCGAAAGCTGGACCATGAATAA
>NW_006408572.1:15495840-15515656 GCF_000296735.1 Chrysochloris asiatica
GGTAAGGTGGAGGGTCAGAGAAAAAGAGGAAAACCCCCAACAAGATGGATTGGTCAAGTGGCAGCATCCAGGGGCTCAAGCGTGGCAACAGTAGTGAGGTTGGCCCAGGATCGGGCAGTGTTTCGTTCTGCTGTGCATAAAGTAGCTATGAGTCGGTATTAATTAACTTGATGGCACCTAACAACAACAACAGCAATCTCCCTGGGCCTCATCTTCAAAGTCTGAAAAGAGAAAGGGATAGATTTATATACATTGGGAAAAAATAAATTCTAAAACCTGTGCTTCTATCCCATTAAGCTTCATTAAGCCTTTACAGTCCTAATGGAAAGCAGTGAGAATATATGTGTGGTATTAATGCTTCTGACTTTGGAATCAGTATCCACTGACTTCCACAGTGCAGAATGCTTTCAGAGAAATTTATCTGCTCTATGCTTCTTTTATTTATAAGATAGACCAAGAAAATAAAGAATTTTCTAAGCCTGGCATGTAGAAAAATTATTTGTACAGTCAACCCGATAAATAACAAATAATAAAGTCCTCTAGTTTTATTGTTGGCATTACCATAAAGAACATGGTGTGCTTATTATCTGGTTAAAGGGGTTTCGTTCTGTGTGATGTTGAAGTGAGTTACAACCTTTAATAAACAACAGTGTCAGTATTTTTCTAATTCCACAATCGTGAATGTTTGCAGAATTTGGGGGGGTTGGTTATATCTCTTTCTCGCTCTCTCTTTCTTCCTCTCTCTGTCTCTCCCACTCTCTTTTTGGTGATACATTTGTCAGACATTACAAATATTTCTGTTGTGTCCCTAGATGTGATGTCAACTAAAGAATTATTAGACTGTTTGTAAATACCCATTAATACCCCTTGAAGGATCAGGTTACACCAATGACGAGCAGTAAAAAGACTGGTCAGAATATCATTCCCAAGCTATTAATTCACTCTTGCAAAGTTGCAAAGTCTCATAAATAAACCTGTGTAGACTATTAAATACATATTCTTAGGGGAGGCAGGCCTAGTATGGAAGGTGGTCACAGCCCAAATAAAATGCTGGATGAGCTGTTTGATCATAAGGTGCATGCTGTTGTTAAGTGTTTTTGTGGGTCCGACTTGCAGCAAACCTATACAGGATTTCTGAGGAGACTCTGGTAGCTTTGAACCACCAACCTTTTGATTAGCAATCCGGTGCTTGTTCTACCACACCATACCAGGACTCCTATGTCATGCATAAAAAACTGTTAATAAATATCGCTGAGGAAATTGACCATGTTGCAAAATGTATGAAGCTCTAGTCTCTTTACAAATAATGAACAGATCCATAAGTAGTTCTGAAGATCCTGAGTTCAAATCCTAGTTCTGCCAATTACTAGCTGCATGACCATGGCCAAATTTCTTGACTTCTCTAAGTAAGACTGCTGTCAGCAGGCGGGGGGCTCTGTGCAGACATTGTTTGCAAGGCTACTATTGACATAAATAATTGAGTCATTGAAAATTAGTGTATCTGCTCCATTTGGGTGGCCCAATCTTGTGTGGGCCCACACACACACACACACAAATAGGACACTAGCCAACAGCACTCATCAGTTTACCAAGCTGCTTTCCTGAAGCCAGGGCTGCCCATAAGGCTTGAGTTCCAGGGTTATTGTTGTTGTTGTTGTTTGGAGATTTGGTTGATCTCAGAACAGGGTAGAGAGTTGATCTCAGAACAGGGTAGAGAGTTGATCTCAGAACAGGGTAGAGAGTTGCATAGAGGAAAAATAGAGACCAGGGACCAGGTTCTATCCTCTTTTGGTTCAAAGAACCCAGTGTAAGCCTGTGGTCTTCACAGTTTCCATGCACAAGAAGGAACTTAGAAAAGATTTCAAAACAGGCATTCCAAGCATAGGGGCCCCATGAAGTGTGAGACCCAGAGAACTGGCTCTACTTACCCTGATCTAAGGATATTGCACTCTCTGATCCTCCGTTTCCCTATATTAATATGGGAATAAAAGTTGTACCTATCTCCTAAGGTTTTGGAGTAATGGATGAAATAATGCAACCATTCAGTCCTTAGCACATAATAAACACTCATTTAATATCAACTAGTGTTGGATACCATTGGATTGATTCTGATTTATAACAACTCTATATGAAAGCATAGTACTGGCCCATAGGGCTTCCTAGGTTGTCATTTGTCATTTTTTTTACAGGAGCAAATGTATATATATATATATATATATATATATCACTTAACAAAAACAACAACAACTATATATATAGTGGTAGCAGTTGTTTGTTGTCAAGTTGGTTCCGACCCATAGTGACCCTGTATAAGGTTTCCAAGGCTGGAAATATTTAGGGGACCAGAAAACCTCATCTTTCTCCTGGAAAATGAATGATAGATTGAAACAACTGAACTTGTGCTTAGCAGGCCATCTCATACTCCACCACTCCGCCAAAGCTCCTTGTGTGTGTGTGTGTGTGTGTGTGTGTGTGTGTGTAGATAGATACATACATACATACATACACAGATAGATTCATTGTTGTTGTTGTTAAGTACCGTGAGTCAATTCCAACCCATAGCCACCCTGTATAGGGTTTCTGAGGAGCAGTTGGTGAGCTTGGACCACCAACCTTGCAATTCAAATGGCTTTGCAGTCTGGTGCATTAACCCACAGCGCCACACCAGGAGTCCCAGATAGATAGATGTATAGATACATACATACATATATACATACATATTTAAATTTTTGCTTGTTGTTTGTAATTCAAACCGACCTTGTAGTCTAGTGCATTAACCCACAGTGCCAATCAGGATTCCATTTATGTATACATACAGATCCAGAAAACTTTTTGATGCTTTATTTTTCTGATTCTGCGTGTATACATAAATATAACATGCATATACATGTGTATCTGACAATGTTTCTCTGCTATGCATAGAGTTTTCAGTGACTAGCGATTCGGAAGTAGTTTGTCACTCTTTCTTCCAGCACAGGAGGCACTCACTCATCTCTGCCAGGAAATTTGGAAGACAACTGTCTGGCTGACTGATTGGAAGAGATCAATGTTTGTGCCCATTCCAAAGAGAGGTGACCCAACGGAATGCGGAAATCATCGGACAATCTCTTTGATATCTCAAGCAAGCAAAGTTTTGCTCAAGGTAATACAGAAACGGCTACAATCATACATTGACAGAGAACTTCCAGAGGTTCAAGCTGGATTCAGAAGAGGCCGTGGAACGAGAGATATCATTGCTGTTGTCCGATGGATCTTGGCTGAAAGCAGAGAATATCAGAAGGATGTTTACCTGTGCTTTATTGACTACGCAAAGGCTTTCGATTGTGTGGATCATGACAAGCTATGGACAA
The DNA here is from genome assembly GCF_000296735.1 of Chrysochloris asiatica. Taxonomy (NCBI): domain Eukaryota; kingdom Metazoa; phylum Chordata; class Mammalia; order Afrosoricida; family Chrysochloridae; genus Chrysochloris; species Chrysochloris asiatica. Next base: position 15,499,191 of record NW_006408572.1, read on the forward strand.
CATTGAGAAGTATGAGTATTCCAGAACACTTAATTGTACTTCTAAGAAATCTGTACCTAGACCAAGAAGCAGTTGTTCGAACAGAACATGGGAACACTGAATGTTTTAAAATTGGGAAAGGTGTGAGACAGGGTTGTATTCTTTCACCATACTTATTCAACCTGTATGCTGAGCAAATAATACGAGAAGCTGGGTTCTATGAAGAAAAACGTGGCATCAGGATTGGAGGAAGACTCATTAACAACCTGCGATATGCAGATGATACAACCTTGATCGCTGAAAGTGAAGAGGACTTGAAACATTTACTTATGAAGATTAAAGAGCACAGCCTTCGATATGGATTGCATCTCAATGTCAAGAAAACAAAAATCCTCACCACTGGACCAATAAACAACATTCTTATCGATGGAGAAAGGATTGAAGTTGTCAAGGACTTCATTCTTCTTGGATCAACTATCAACACTCGCGGAAGTAGCAGTCAAGAGATCAGACGACGTATTGCACTGGGCAAATCTGCTGCACAGGAACTTTTTAAAGTATTGAAGAGCAGAGATGTCAGCTTGAGGACTAGGGTGCGCCTGACCCAGGCCATTGTGTTTTCAACAGCCTCATATGGATGCGAAAGCTGGACAGTGAATAAGGAGGATCGTAGAAGAATTGATGCCTTTGAGTTGTGGTGTTGGAGGAGAATACTGAGGGTGCCATGGACTGCCAAAAGAACCAATAGATCTGTTTTGGAAGAAGTGCAGCCAGAGTGCTCCTTGGAGGCCAGGATGGCTAAGCTTCGTCTCTCCTACTTTGGACATGTAGTCCGGAGGAAACAATCGTTGGAGAAGGATGTCATGCTGGGTAGGGTGGAGGGTCAGAGAAAAAGAGGAAGACCTCCAACGAGATGGATCGGCCAGGTAGCATCATTGATGGACTCGGGAGTGGCAGCGGTGGTGAGGTTGGCCCAGGATCGAGCATTGTTTCATTCTGCTGTGCATGGGGTCGCTATGAGTCGGTTCCGACTCGATGGCACCTGACAACAACAACAACAATGCATGTGTATGTATTTATACATATGTGTTCACATAATGTGTATACACACACACAAGGAATCCTGGAGCATAGTGGATTATGAGCTGAACAGAGTCCTGGTGTGGTGCTGTAGGATAAGCAATAGGCCACAAGTTCGATTTGAACTGCAAGGTTCAATGGTTCAAACTCACCAGCTGCTCTTCAGAAACCCTATGCAGGGTCGCTATGAGTCAGAACCAAGTCAACAGTATTTAACAACACAACAGATTCAGAAAACGTTTTGATGATAGATGTGCCTATCGGTACTTAACACTTAACTAATACTTGGCTGCTAACCAAAAAGTTGGAGGTTTGAGTCCACCCAGAAGTGCCTGGAAAAAAGTCTTGATGATCTAGTTCTGAAAAATCAGCTACTAAAATCCCTATGAAGTCCTGGTGTGACGCTGTGGGTTAATGCGCCAGACTGCAAGCTCAACAGCGTCTCCTTGGAAACCCTATACAGGGTCGCTATGGGTCGGAACTAACTCGACAGCACTTAACAACAACAACAAAATCCCTGTGAAACACATTTCTCCTCTGAGAAACATGGGGTCAGAAACATAAGTCAGAATTGACATAATTACAACTGAGTTTCAGTCTATATTTTCTGACAGGTGCTGTGTAGGCGTGTCTACCTTCAAAATGGCTGACAACAAATAATAGAAATATAGAAAAGGCAAAAACAAAAACAAGAGGACAGAAAACCCTTAGGATTATTAGATCTAGCACCACACAGTTCCACTCAGCAGACATTAGAGTACAACTTTTATTCTTTTCAAATAGGATAAAAATAAAATCTCCCAAGTCCAAATGCCTTAAAACCAAATATCATGGGTTCCATTATAATAATTCATTTAAGCATGGATCATTCCACATTTCTATTTGCACTGGAATCTTCCTTTAAAAAACAGCTCAGAAGCCAGCCAATTCTGGACTGTAACCCCGGACTGTAGCATCACTGGCAATTGGTTCCCCAACCTGCCGAACCACACCCAGCCATGAGGTACTGATTTCACGCTGATGTAACCAGAGGCTGTTTCAAGTATGTTGAATTTTCCACTGGTTTGGAATTGCTTTGACTGTTTTCACTATGTAAAACAGTAATTTCCTAAATGATGGTATTCACAGTGGTGTATCAATGTTGTTGATGTGAAGTGCCGTTGAGTTGATTCCGACCCATAGCGACCCTGTATAAGGGTTTCGGAGGAGCAGCTGGTGAGCTTGAACTGCTGACCTTGCAGTTCAAATGTCTTTGCAGTCTGGCGCATTAACCCACAGCGCCACACCAGGACTCCATAGCTATAGAATGCTTTAAAATACATACGGTCCCTCTGTACGTTTTACCCTGGTCTGTAAATTCTGTAAATGCCTTCTAGGATCTTCTTCATCACGGCCACCACCACCATCATAGCTCTTAGTTGTTTGGAAATGACCATGTTCTGTGTATGAACCCAGGTAATCCTCCCCATACCCTGATGAACTTGATGGCTTCATCCTTACAGTTGAGAAAACGGAGGCACAAGCAACAGAGAAGTTAAGTAACTTGGCTAAGTTTACACAGAAAACAATGGAGCCAAGCAGTTGTCCATAGGCTGTCTGGATCCAGAACCCACATTCTTAAGCCATAACTTGCCATCTTAAGGTTTATCTGACCAATTGCTTTATGCTTCAATAGCCTTTCCAAACCCAGCCCAGTCATGTCAATTTCAATGGAAATCTAGGTTTCTCCTTTGCTCCCTTTTTATCAAATGTTCTGTTAATCCCACAGAAAGATAACCCATCTCATGCTTCGTAGGCCTTAAACACACAGTTACCATTCTCTAGCTAGAAAATGTAACAAAATCCTGATTTTGTTTTGTTTTTGCTTTATAATTTTTTTTTTTTAATGGAATGGGTCAGTACCAAGGTCAGTCTGTAAAAAAGAATTTTCCAGAAAGAAAGAAATTGGCAACGTAGTTTAAGAAAATACTCCATGAGCCAGGACGCAACTTAGATGTTTGAATTTTCCTTGACATGTATTCTGACCACCCAAGGGGAAAAAAAACCACCTGTCCGAGGCAGGCAGAGATTCCAGTAGGGCACGTGTGTGCATACTCAGAGTCTGAGATGAGGAGGCTTCTCAGAAAAATCAAGAGACCACATGAACTCATGAAAAATAAAATAAAATAAAAACACACAGAGGCCTTGAGACCCAAGACGCGTGGTGTTGGGAATATCTCTAACGCAAAGTACAACTTTTGATAAATCTGAAATTCTCTCTCCTCCATTAGTTTCTTCAACTGGCAAAACTGTCTTAAATCCCTCATAGGGATGTAGTCAGGATCACAAAGAAAACACAAATGAAAGATCTTTTAGAAAAACAGGATATTGGGGGAAAGAAGTATGAAAATAGTGCAATTGTAAAACAGACGAATCTTTACCAGGAGAGGCATCTACACTTAAAGTATGTTTGAAGGTTGGCGCCTTCAAGCCACGCAGCCGTACTGTGTGAGGAATAGCTGACTGTCTGCTTCAATAAAGATGATAGCCAAAAAATATCCCCTGGGGTAACCCTACTCTGTTATCCATTGGGTCACTGTGAGTTGGAATCTGTCTAATGGCATGATGACAGCAGATTTTGTTTTCTTTTTGGCAACCCTGGCTAAGCATCATCTAAGTTTGAGTCTGAGGATACCTCAGTCAATGAAAACTTAGCATATCTATTCAAATCGTATTCTCGGATCTGAGCTATCTAGCTCATAACGTTAAGGAGAGGATTCCGTGAGTTAAAACCGTATTCATAAAAATAAAATTTGCTGCAAAAGCATCCAGTGAATCTGAGACCATCCCTTAACCATTTGCTGAATTGAATGGTATATATATATATATAGTTTTTGTTGTTGTTGTTGTTGTTGTTTTTTAAGTGTTCCTTAACTGAACACGGGAGTCCTGATGTGGTGCTGTGGGATAATGCACTGGACCACCAGATCGGTTTAAAGTGCAAGGTTGGCTGTTCAAACTCACCAGCCACTCATCACAAACCCTAAACAGGGTCCCTACAAATCCAAACGGACTGGAAGGCACTTAACAACAACAAGAAGCTGCACACTGAGTTCCCAAGAAGAGCTCCTGAGAAGAGCTTCCTGAGGGCATTATTGGGTAACAAGCCTCCCACCATGAATTCTTTATTGTTATCATAGCTGGTTTTAATCGCACTTGGAATTTTTCCTTTTCAGACATTTTCCCTTGGAATGTACTAATTTTTATAATCAGACGTCGTTTTCAGTTAACTCCTGTTCTCACTCCCAGAATGGGCGATTTACCGTGTTATTTTCAGAGAATAAAAGAAGTATCTTTATCAGAAAGTGTTCCCCGGGGTCCAAAAGCTCTCCTCTGTGACTCACAGCCCTGAAGGGGTGGGGTGAGGTGAGGAAGCTTGGAACACAGTTCTGAGATGGTTGTTGGTGCACTCGTCCTGGGGTCCTAACCCGCACCCTCCTCACTGCAGTTACACGCTGGGGTGGTGCTTCGCCATTCCTTAGCCATAATAGGCATCCGGGTTAATGAGCTGAAGCATGCATGATTTGTAAGGTCACCTAGACAGGTCAAGGATTTATGGGCCTCCATTCTGTTTTCAGGGGAGCGGGGGAGATGGCAGTAAAGCGGGCAGTTAGGAAACAGAATGTGACCAGTTGAAAAAGAAAAAGAAAGCAAACTCCCAGATCCCACTTTATGAACCAGAAGTGGTTTCACCATCTCTGGAAAAGTGTATTCATGCTGAATGGAGTGAATCGAGATTCAACAGTCTTTATATCCAGGCATCATTCAACCAACTCCTCCTGAAAAGCTACCATAGAAGATGCATTTGTAGCTACAAAGAATATAAGGCATGAATATAAGGCATAGCTCAAATTCCTCGAGAAGGCTGGAATCTAGCTGGGGAAAAGATGAACGGCAAGAAATGTTATTCTCTCTATATTAATCCAAACACAATTTTGTCAAAAGGCAATTGATTATGCGATGGGTGGAGTTGGTTTCTACTCATAGAGGCCCCACATACGCCGAGTGGAACTTGTCCGTAGGATTTCCAAAAGCAGATCACCAGACATGTCTTCCAACGTGCCTCTGAATGAGTTCAAACCACCAACCTTCCAGCTAGTGTCAGGCACTTAACCAGTTACGCCAACAAGGATCCTTGAAGTGAGTAATACAGAAAATTAGTGGAATATGAATTGAGAGGAAAATAAGATAATGAAAACAATGTCCCTGCTCTTCAGTGGCATATAAACTAGTGGAGGAATTTAAATATTAAAAAAGTAATTTGTACTACTCTGACAAATTCATTAGCAGAAATATATATAAGATGCTAAGTATCAAAATGGAGTCCTGGTGTGGCACTGTGGGTTAATACGCCAGACTGCAAAACTGTTTGAACTGAAAAGTCGGTAGTTCAAGCTCACCAGCTGCTCCTTAGAAACCCTATGCAGGGTAGGCTATGGGTCGAAACTGACTCGACAGCACTTCACAACAAGTATCAAAGTAGGAGAAGGTGTGATTAGCTATGTTAAGGGTGTCAAAGAACGCTTTCTGAATATAGTAAAGTCTGAGTTGTTTTTTTAAAGCATAAGTAGAAAGTCTCTAGATAAAGGCATTCAAGACAAAAGAAACATCATGGTGGTCGTGGTGCGATATTGGTTGGTTCAATTCATAGCGACCCTGTATAAAGTTTCCGAGGCTGTAAATCCTTACAGGAACAAAAAGCGTCATCTTTCTCCCACAGAGCGGCTGGTGGGTTTGAACTGCTGATCTTGAGGTTTGCAGCCCCATTTGTAACCCACTACGCAACCAGGGCTTCTTAAAGAAACATCACAGAGGAGAAAAAATAGAAATATCAAGCTGTTTTTAAAACTCTGTTATTGCTAGTAAAAGATCTGGAGGCACTATAGGATAAGCGCTGGACTACCAATTGCAAAATTAGCAATTCAAACCCACCAGCAGCTCTGTGGGAGAAAGATGAGGCTTTCTGCTCCCAATAAGATTTACAGCCTTGAAAACCCTATACAGAGCTGCTTTGATTCACAATCAACTCGATGACAGTGGGTGTGGAGTTATTGCTCATCTGTAAAGGATGAGGAGGGAAGAAACAAATGCTCCCCTCTAGTATGAAAACAGTCCTGGTGTGACTAGTAGGATAAGCACTAGACAGCTAACCTCAAGACTGGTGGTTCAAACCAGATAGCTTCGCCTCAGAAACCCTGAACAGGGTCACCGTGAGTCAGAACCGACCCAAGGGCACTAACAATAACAACATTGTAGGAGATGTTGGCAGACACAAAACCCCATAGGCCTTTGTATGGCATATTTGTAAGTTTAGATATTATTGTTTGGTACTAGAGAGAGGTTATGAGTTGGGCTGCTAACCTCCAGGTCAGCAGTTTGAAACTACTAGCTGTTCTGTGGGAGAAACATGAGTTTTCTGCCCCTGTAAAGATTAGTTGTTGTTGTTCTTGTATAGGTATTTCCAAGGAGCGGCTGGTGAGCTTGAACCATCAACCTTGCATTTCAAACTGACCTTGCAGTCCACCTCATTAACCCCAATGCCACACAAGGACTTCAGCCTTGAAAATCCTGTACAGGCTCACTATGAGTTGGAGCCAAATTCACAACACACGTTGTTGTTGTTGTTGTTAAGTACTGTAGAGTTGGTTCTGACTCATTGTGACCTTGCACAGGGTTTCTGAGGCTACAAATCTTTATGGGAGCAGAAAGCCTCATCTTTCTCCTGCAGCACAGCTGGTAGTTTCGAACTGCTGACCGTAAGATTAGCAGCCCATATCATAACCACTATGACACCAGAACTCCTTTCACAACACATAACCAACAATAAAAAAATATGGGTTGGAAATTGAAGGCTTGAATTTAAGAAGCAGAATTAGGGATAGAAGATTCAAGAGGTATTTTGGAGGAGAATGCAGTGGCATGGCGATACATAGATGATAGAGAACACGCAAAGTAGTAGATTGTGAGCCATTTTCCAAGTCAGAAATTAGATATAGTGTTTTCATTCATCCAATGAGAGTACAGGAAAAGGTGTCAGTCTTGTAAGGAAGCTTGGTGAGAGGAAATGATAAGTTAGATTTTGTACCTGCTGTTTTTTTTAAGAGTTTTTGGGAAATTCAAATGGAGAAGGTATTTGGATATATGGACCAAGAGAGTAATACTAAAAATTCAGATACGCAAAATTTGGAGAGTTTTGAGAGAGCCGAAAAGATCAAAGATAAAAAATTAAGAAGTGTTACTGTTTTCTTTTTCCACTATCATCAAGTCAATTCCGACTCATAGCAACTCTATACAGGATTTCTGAGACTGTAAATCTTTATGGGAACAGACAGCCTCATCTTTCTCCCACAAAAAGAAGATAGTGGGTTTGAACCATCAACCTTGCAGTTAGCAGCCCAACACATAACCCCACAACATCACCATGGCATTGTTGGTTTTAATAGCACTTGGAATCCTTGTTGTTGTCGTTATTGTAAGCTTCCATCACAATGAAAGCTCTACCATGTTACCTTGAACAGTTACAACCTCAAAGTATAGAAAAACCAAGTGGAGTTGAAGAATTTGCTCTATGGAAATTGCACCTTATCTAAACCTGAATGGCAGCTATGAATCCAGCTTTGTGGAACATACACCTCCATCTTTCATACTCTCTTCAGCAAGCCAAGACCCAACAGTGTGACAAACAGTTCTCTCAGATTTCCCCTGGTGCCTAAGAATGCTCTGATTGCTTGAATCCAATGCAAACTGGATTACCCAATACCTGTGTCTCATATAACCTGAAGACAAAAATGAAACTGGAACTAGTGATGTGGTTGATTCAGACAACCCTATAGAACAGAATAGAACTTCTCCATAGGGTCTTCAAGACTGTCAATCTTTGTGGAAGTAGACTGAGTCTAAGCAGTTAAACTCTCTAAACTAGAGATATGCCTTCCCTGAGAGAAAGCTTCTTCTGCTGGCCTTAATCATCTACCAATGACCACGTGAGCTCAGAGCCTCAGCGCTGAGGACACCTGCTTGCAGCATTGTATAACCCTGAGAAAAAGACTCAAGTAAGTTACGCCCAGACTCCTGGTCAGTGGAAAGTGTGAGATAGTAAAATGTGTGTTTGAAGCTGCTCAGTGTGATACAATGTGTTATTCAGTATTAGACAATTAATGACAGAGAAAAGAAAAGTCAAAATAAAGGATAGAGAAGTTCTTGGAATCGTCGTGGATGGTTGGAAGTGTGGTTGTGTGTGCATGTACCAGGGTGGGGTGAAGGTGAGTTGGCTCAAAGAGACAGGCCTAAAACATGCCAGGAAGAATTATGGGTATTTCACATTATTCTGTTCAAACATGTAAACTCTCCTCGGAAGTATTTCTAACTCTGTTTTATAGATGAAGACGCTGAGTGTCTCAGAGGACTTTCATACTTCCCTCAAGGTGTTCTAACAAATCGGTGAGATGGTAAAGAGTCAGGGAGATCATGGCTAGTAACTGGGTTTATTATCCTCATAGTTCCCAAAGTTAGGCAGTGCAGTACACCATGACTCAGGGTCACTCAGTGGCTGCAGGTGGGGACAAAGGTCAGCAAACTGGATTGGTCGGAGATGACTTGTGTATGTCAAGGATGGTAAAGATAGTCAGGTTCTAAAGCTTCCTAGAGATGGATATTTTAAGAAATTCTGCAGACTCTTGGGGCACAGGAGCTGTCCCTAGTTGTTGGGTACCTGGCCTCCGGGTAATTAGGATGGGGGCATAGTAACCCAGGAATGTGAGAACTATCGAAGGAGAAAATTTCATACTTGGTTAGAAGTGAAAGAAAAGGAGTTTTATTGAGAAATAATACATCTTGAGCTTGGCAGCGCTAATAAAACACACAAAGTCTCTGCTTCACCATCCAGTTAAAGACATTAAGCATAGAGAACAAAAGAAACATTCAAGTCTGCTTCAACAATGGAGTCCTTTGAAATGTTAGTGTCTTCCATTTGACTAGGGGAGAATGAGCTTTACTCCCTAGGTGAATGTTGGTGTTGTTAAGTGCCAAGGAGTTGATTCTGATCCTAGCGAACCTGTATAGCTTTTCAGAGGAGCAGCTGGTGAGCTTGAACCACCAACCTTGCAGTTCAAATGGCTTTGCAGTCTGGCGCATAAACCCACAGTGCCACACCAGGTGCTGAGGTTATGTTATGGTCTGGGTTTTGTTCAGATACAAAACGGGACTATTTATCAATGGAAAATTTAATAATAGTATTTGTCTGTTATTTGTCTGAATGTATTTGTCTGAATAGCACCTTCCAATTTGGTTATGCACATTCTTCCCAAGAACAAATTATTTATATTCTGACCTTTCACTTCCTGGAAATGTATGCTCATTCTGCCATTTGTGTTCTTAAATGAGTACTTCAGTATTTGAAATTTCTCCCTGCATATTTCTGCCTTTTGATCAAGCCTCCGTGAGAGAACGCAGCTCACTCACAATAGAGTAGACTTTCTTCTGAAGGGACTTTGTTTTCTTGAAGAGCTTTGGTTCATAAAAATTATTTTCTTTGCCTTAATGGAGTCCTGGTGTGGCGCTGTAGGCTAATACATCAGACTGCAAAGTCATTTGAACTGCAATGCGCTGGACTGCAAGGTCAGTTTAAACCACAAGGTTGACGGTTCAAGCTCACCAACTACTCCTTGGAAACACTATACAGAGTGGCTATGGGTCGGAATTAACTTGACAGCACTTATCAACAATGAGCTAATAGGACTCATCTTCGGGATGAGTAGTTTAAATGAGAAACATCTTGATGGACAAGGCTAGGTTCAACAAACATTGCTCAGTCAAGACAGGATGATAGAAAGCAAAATGAATCTTATCCAGGAAGACAAATGGAGGTAATTAAACGGCACAATGATTGGTTTACACCCTCGGAAACCCTATACAGGGTCGCTATGGGTCAGAACTGACTCGATGGCACATAACAACAACAACAAATGATTGGTGGAAACCTAAAAAACCGTTGTGATTTTATGTGAATTGTCAAAAAAAGCTTTGAAGTACAGCATTTCATGGATAAAATGCATTGGATCAAATCAAAACAATGTTTTATAATAATATAAATAAGGAAAACAAAGATTCTAAAATGAAGTATCAATTTTTGCACCATCCACCCCAAGAGAAAAACCAATTACTTATGACATCGGTCAAAGACAAAAACAGGATATTTTAGGCAATATACTATATCTTGCATGTGATTAACAAAGAGCGTAATGTTAGCATTATTGTGAGGAAAATAAACCTGACAGTGCGATTTTATTCTTGCATAGATACCTACTTGGTAGGCTGCAGAAAGAATGCCAAGGACCATTCTATTTTGAAATAACACTTTTCTCATGGAGTCCTGGTGTGGCTCTGAAAGATAAACACTGGACTGCTAGCCACAAGATTGGCAGTTCAAACACACCAACTGCTCCTCAGAAACTCTATACAGGGTCACCATGGGTCAGAACTGACTCAACAGCACTTAACAACATTTCTCTTCTTTGTTATTTCAGTATTGATCTCTTTACACCCACAGACACTATCATTTAAGGGAGTTTGTATATATTTGGTTTTATTTCTGCATGTACTATAATATCTTCAAGAATTATCTGGGTGGGAATACTGCTGCTAAATGATCAAGACAATGAAGCACTGATCAAAACCCATTATGTTTTAAATTAGCTTTTTTAAAAATAAGTTCAGTTAAAGTACATTGTTAAGACCATCTCAGGTCCAATCCAGTCTGGTGGGAACCAAAGCCAAAACTTGATTCCAGGTAGTCAAAAGGTACTGTTAGGGCTGCTCAACAATAGCTACCTGAACACCATAGGCAGTTGATGACAAATAAGTAGCTTGTAAGGTTATAGCTGAAGGAACTCTGGTAGCATAGTGGTTACAAATCAGGCTGTGAACCACAAGGTCAGCAGTTCAAAACTACCAGCTGTTCCACTGGAAAAAGATGAGGCTTCTTGCTCCTGTAAAGATTTACAGCCTCGGAAACCCTGTACAGGGTCGCTATGAGTCGGAACCGACTCCACGGCACATAACAACAACAAGAAGCTTATAACAGGCATAGCCAGACATTGTAAGCCAACCCATCAGTCTTGTGATGACTGGGTTATTCAAATGGTGTGACTAGATTGTTCTCAGCAAAGGAGAACAACCGGCCTCGGCCTCCTCATTTGGGGATTTAACCAGATGAATCCATCCCACAGTTTTTTTTATATGGACTAACAATATGAAGAGTACTATTTGTGGGCTTGGAAGATTCTTTAGTTAACTCTTCTTGGGTGGTGTTATTTTGTAAAATAAGGGTTGTGCTAATGCTAAGGTTATATTATGGTCTGGGTTTTGTTCAGATACAAAACGGGACTATTTATCAATGGAAAATCTAATAATAATGATTTTCTGTAGTAATGAAGGATTTGTATCCATAGATGAAGAAAAACCCAATTAGAATCCTACAGTGGAGAGCCCCATTAGGAAAGAGCGGACTGACTTGATGTTGGGAAGGCAGTACAAAACCAACAATTAAACTTTTTAAAACTGTGAGCATAAGCTTCTTACACAAAACATTAGTAGAGGCATGACTGTAACAAACGTAATGTTAAATATATATAAAGAAGTGCATTATCAGCCTGACACAGGGTTTGGGGTCTGCTGTTTGTCTCAAGTGCAGTCTACTTCTGGCTACAGGGATGTTTAAATGTACCCTTCACTTCTCCAATTCTCCAGTGGGTTGACTAGTCCAAAGAGGAGTCTTAACCATATTTAACAGTTACAAATGGATCAAAAGTTTTGTTTCCCTCTATTTTGCCTGGATAGTCCTAGTATGGTGCTACAGGATAAACACTGAGCTGCTAACCACGAAGTCAATGATTCAAACCCACCAGCTGCTCCTTAGAAATGCTATACAATGTCGTTATGAGTTAGAACAAACACTTAACAACACTTAACGACATGGATCGGTGAGAAAGGATAAGTATAGTCCCTTCCAAAGAAGTTCTAATAAGTCTTTTGTTAGGTGTCTCTTCCAGTATACACATTCTCCTAGGATGATAGTAGGCAGACTTTGGGAGTCAAGTTTTTGTTGATCAAAGAGTTCTCTGACCTGTGAAATATATTCTTTAGAACATTGAATTAAAGACTAGCAATACTTCAGTAATTCAGGTGGAATTATATTAGCGTTGGTGCAGGCAGTTAAAGGAAGAACGATGGGTCTCCCAGTAATTATTTCATTGTTGTTGTTGTTATGTGCCGTGGAGTCTGTTCCGACTCATAGCGACCCTGTACAGGGTTTCCAAGGCTGTAAATCTTTATGGGAGCAGAAAGTCTCATCTTTCTCCTGTGGAACAGCTGGTAGTGTCGAACTGCTGACCTTGAGGTTCACAGCCCAATTTGTAACCACTACGCTACCAGAGGCCAGGATGGCTAAACTTCGTCTCTCCTACTTTGGACATATTGTCCGGAGGAAACAATCGCTGGAGAAGGATGTCATGCTGGGTAGGGTGGAGGGTCAGAGAAAAAGAGGAAGACCCCCAACGAGATGGATCAGCCAGGTGGCATCATTGATGGACTCAGGTGTGGCAGCGGTAGTGAGGTTGGCCCAGGATCGAACATTGTTTCGTTCTGCTGTGCATAGGGTTGCTATGAGTCGGTTCCGACTCGATGGCACCTGACAACAACAACAACAACGCTACCAGAGCTCCTTATTTCATAGGGGATAAGTGTGTGAGATCCAAATGGTGTGGACCCTAGATTTAAAAGAACTAGAGGGAGGAGCTTGGTGGTTGTGGTGATTGTGTGCCTCCGAGTCAGTTCCAATGCATATTGAACCTGTATAGTGTTTCCAAGGCTGTAAATCTTTTCAGGAGCAGAAAGCCTCATCTTTCTCACACAGAGTGTCTAGTAGAGTCAAACTACTGACCTTGAGGTTAGCAGCCCAGCTTGCAACCCACTACACTACCAGGTCTCCTTAGGGGGAGGACCTTAGACCAAGATTCATTAAAGTTTCACAAAGCTTTGCTATGTGGATATTGATTCTTCCATTAGTTCTCTCTACCATATCAGAAGACTGAGAATGACAGGAGCAAGGTAGCTTTTGATGAATGGGGAAAACTCAACGTGTCCTTGGATAATTTGAATGGTGAAATTAGCTCCACAGTCACTTTCACAAATCACAAAAAGATTTTTGGTACTCACAGATATGAATGATGTTTTCAAGACGGATCTTTGCTACAGAGGCTGCATGATGTCTGGAGAAGGTTTCTATCCAATATGAAAATCTACAAATCATCACTAATACATATTTATAACCATTTGTGGGTGAAAGCTAAATAAAGTCTAGCTGCCGTTCCAACACAGGCTGACAGATAAACTGTATTGTCCAGGTAGGACTTTAACCTTAAAGTTCTAGGAGTTGTAGTAAGGACAAACAGGGCAATAGTGATAACATGTTTAGCAGCCTCAAATAATTCCCTCACCAATATTCTTTTTGAGTTTTCAATCATTTTATCTTGTTTCATGTGGGAACCTTCCTGTAAGGTACACATCATAAGAACATGCTAGATATGGGTTAAGAGAGTTTTCTTATCAGGTTAAGTGCACAATTTAATGGAAGACTACTGGTAGTAGCTTACCTGTTCCTTAATTATGTTTGTTTGAAATAGTTTTTGTGTTTTAAATTTTTTTCTAAAGTTAATTAATGAATTTTGGCATTATCAATAGACACATGTGAGGAGTCCTTCTCTTTATTTATCCTAAGAAATAATTCGAGAAGCAGTTTATCTGGCTGCCACGTCAGCAAGTTTTTTTCCTCTAATTTCGTCAGTTTGCGATATTCTTTTTGATTGGTGAACTTGTATTTTTTAAGAGCAATTTCAGAGGGAATAGTAAAGCAGCTCAGAAGTCCATTACTAAAGTTCTATTTCGTATGGCATTTCCAGAAGAGATTATAAAAATCCTGTTTGGTTCCATTATACACCAAAATTATGTACAATTCTAAAACAATACTTATTACCCATAATTAATTTGACTCATAGGGCTGAAGTGAATTCTGGGAGAGCCAAACTTGCAAGGACTTTGATCAAAATCATGATAGCATACCCAACATGATGCTGAGCACTCATGGAATCACGTTTTAAATAGGAACCATCCACAGACAAAACTAAATCAGAATTAAGTCTCCCAGTCAAGTCTAGACAATCATGTGTCAAATACTTGCTCTCATTTGTTGTGAGGAGAAGAGTAACTTGATTGAAACAAACCACAGAAGATAGTCTCATGTTAGTTGCAGCCAGATGTAGAACTTCATAGGAGATGATCCTGTTGTCAGAAAGATGTGTTAAGTTGGAATTATGTAAGGCAAACATGACATGACATACATGTTGTTGTTGTTAAGTGCCGTCGAGTCAACTCCAACCCATAGCGACCCTGTATAGGGTTTCTGAGGAGCAGCCGGTGAGCTTGAACTGCCGATCTTGCAGTTCAAACAGCTTTGCAGTCTGGCGCATTAACCCACAGCGCCACACCAGGACTCCACATGAAGTACATAGACATCTGAAAATTTCCCCAGCATCGTATCTGCTGTGGTTTCCACTAGTTTGGCAGTAGCAGCCTCAGCCCTAAGGAAGAGATGGTTTCTTCTGGCTACAGAGTCACGCTGTAGTCTATGATAACACAGTGTTTGTTGTCTCCTGTTCTTGAGTTAGTGCAACTCAAGTGTTTCCAGATATTACTTGTACAAATAAGGGAAATCTAGGTGATACATCGGGAAACGTAGAGTAGGCGTGTTCATGAAAACCCCCTATAATTGAATGGTATCATCTCAATCTTCTGGTGGAATCTGAAATGAATCCAGCTCAGATCTTTAAAATGTGTGTATAAAAGTAGAATCAACAACGCAGTAGGAATACAGGTTTGGCAATAACTGGAATACCAAAAGCTCTTATAGTTGTGTCTTTGTTTTGGTTATTGGGAAGACAAGAATAAATTCTTGCCATTTAGATTTGATGGAGATGCCTACCTTAGAGACTAAATAGCCCAAATCTTTAACCGAGGGTTGCTGTTGTTTTTAGGTGTCACGGCAACCCTATGCACAAAGAACAAAACACTGCATGGCCCTGTGACAACACCACAATTGTTGTCCCATTACGCATGTCTCTGTACCAAACCCTCTCATTGGAGGTCTTCCACTTTTTCGCTGATCCTCCACTTTACCAAGCGTGATGTCCTTCTCCAGGAACTGGTCCCTGCTAATAACATGTCTAAATTGTGAGAGATAAAGTCTCATCATCCTGGCTTCAAGGAATATTCTGGCTATATTTCTTCCAACACAGCTTTGTTTGTTCTTCTGGAAGTCCATGGTATTTTTAATATTCTTGTCCAACACTATCACTCAAACGCATCAATTCTTCTACAGTTTTCCTTATTCATTGTCCAGAAGACTAAGATATTGGCAATTTTTCTTTAGAAACCTAATGTCCAAAAGCAGACAGATGTTTTTAAAAAAGCTCCAGTGTGGTCAAAGTAAGACTGCTGGGAAATTGAGCAATCTAGCAAATAATCAATGTATTGCAGCCACATGGACTTTGTATGTAAACTGTATTCAGAATTTAAGAGAAAACTAGATGGAAGAGTTAGTAAATCTTTAAAGCATTATGCTTTTGTTGTTTTGTGCCGTCTAGTTGGTTCTATATGGAATGAAACACTGCTTGGTCCTATACCATCTTCACAGTAATCCTTACTTTTGATCCCATTATTGGTGCCACTGTGTCAGTCCATCTTGTTGGGATCTTCCTCTTTCTCATTGACCTTCCACTTTACCAAGCATGATGTCTTTTTCCAGGGACTGATCCTGCTTAACAATATGTCCAAAAAATGAGAGACAAAGTCTTCCCATCCTCACTTCTAAAAAGCACACTGGATAGACATCTTACAGGACAAGTTTGTTTGTTCTTCTGACAGTTCATGGCACTTTCAATATTCTTCACCAGCACCATAATTCAGATGCATTCATTCTTTTATGGTTTTTCTTAGTCACTGTCCAACTTTCACATGAATATGGATTGAAAATACCATAGCCTGTGTCAGGCGCACCTCAGTCCTCAAACTGATATCTTTGCTCTTGAACACTTTAAAGAGGTCTTGTGCAGTAAATTTGCCTAATGCAATACTTCGTTTGATTTCTTAACTGCTGCTTCCATGAGTGTTGATTGTGGATTAAAGTAAAAATGAAGTCTTTGACAACTTCCATCTTTTTTCTACTTATCATGATAGTATTTGTTGCCCAAGTTGTGAGGATTTTTGTTTTCTGTGCATTGAGGTGCAATCCATATGGAAAGCTGTACGTAGTCTTT
>NW_006408572.1:15516081-15519040 GCF_000296735.1 Chrysochloris asiatica
TTCTCTGCATTCAGCCATGTCAACAATGATATATATCCCTTGTTCCACATCCTCTTCTGAATCTGACTCGAATTTCTGATAGCTCCCTGACAGTATACTGCTGCAACCGTTTTTGAATTCTTTTCAGCAAAATTTTACTTGCATGTAATATTATTGATATTATTTGATATTTTCTCATTCTATTGGGACACCTTTCTTTGAAATGGGCACAAATATGAATCTCTTGCAATCAGTTGGCCAGGTAGTTGTCTTTCAAATTTCTTGGCATAGATGAATGAGTGTCTCTAGTTCTGAATCAGTTTGTTGAAACATTTCAATTAGGATTCCATCAATTCTTGGTACCTTGGTTTTTTGTTTTTTGTTTTTGGTGGTGGGGGAGGAGGTTTGCCAATGCCTTCAGTGCAGCTTGGACTTCATCCTTCAATACCATCAGTTATTGATTATATGTTACTGCTTGAAATGGCAGAAACCCTTTCCTTTTTTCCTTCATTATTCTAAGTTGAATCTTGAATTTTTCTTTAGTTTTTCAGCTTGAGAAATGCAGAGCATTTCTTTTGGTTTTCTAACTCCAGGCCTTTCATTTCATTATAATGATTGACTGTCTTCTTGCTCTGCCCTTTGAAATTTTCTCTTCAGCTCTTTTACTTTGTCATTTCAGTCACTACCTTCTCTATGCTCAAGAGCAAGTTTTAGGGTCTCTCCTGACATCAATTTTGGTCTCTGCCTTCTTTTCAGTCTTTTCAATGGCTTTCTGTTTTCTTCCTGTATGATGTTCTTGATGTCAGCCATAACTCTTCTGGTCTTTGGTCTTTAGTGTCCAGTGCCACAAATGTGTTCTTCAGATTGTCTCTAAATTCAGGTGGGATATATACAAGGCATATTTTCATTCTTGTGGACTTGCTTTAACTTTTTTTCAGCTTTAACCTAAGCTTGCATATGAGTAATTGATAGTTTGTTGTGGAGTCTGCCCCCGGCCATTTTTTGGCTGATGATATTGAGCTTCTCCATCATCTCTTCCCACAGACATAGCCAATTGGATTCCTATGTATTTCACCTGATGAGGGCCATGTGTATTACTGCCATTTATGTTGAAAAAAGGTATTTGCAGTGAATAAGTCATTGATCTTACAAAATTCTATCATGTGATCTCCAGCATTGTTTCCAGCACCAAGGCCATATAACCAGCTATTGATCCTTACTTTTTATTTCAAACTTTTCCATTCTAATCCCCAGTCATTATCAATGTGTTTTGATTGCATGTTTGATCAATTTCAGACTGAAGAAGCTGGTGGGGGTCACAGTGGCTGTGTGCTGTTAAGTCTGATCCAATTCATAGAAACCCTGTTTGGGTTTTGAGGCTGTAAATCTTTATGGAAGCAGAAAGTCTCATCTTCCTCTCATGCAGGGAGCATCTGGTGGACTCAAATCACTGATCTTGGTCTTAGCAGCCCAGCTCATAAGCTACCTGGGCTCTTTGAATAGCTGCTGGTTGTTGTCAAGTGTCGTCGAGTCGATTCCGACCCATAGTGACCCTGTATAGGGTTTCCAAGGAGCAGCTGGTGAGCTTGAACCACCAACCTTGCAGTTCAAACGGCTTTGCAGTCTGATGCATTAACCCACAGGGCCACACCAGGACTCCAATTCTGCAATTTTATCACCACCAGTTTATCATTATTGTGCATACATTTGAATAATAGTAATATTAACTTGTCTTCTTAGTAGGCATATGGATGTTTTCCATTCATACATTGCATTGTACATCAAGATGGATCTTGAGGTACGGGTTTTGATGATAAATGTGATGTCATTTCTCTTCAATTTGTCATTTCAGTCATTGTAAACCATATTGCCCAAATCAAAATGGCCAAAACGAATCCATTTCCCCTCACGAATACCTAGGATATGAATCTTTATAATACATTCATTTAATTTCTGACAACTTCCAGTTTTCTTAGATTCGGGCATTCCTTGTTCCAATTATCAATGGATGCTTGCAGCTCTTTCTTCTCATTTTGAGTTGTGCCCTATAAACAAACAAACGTCTCAAAAGCTTTGCTTCTTTCATTTTATAAAGGTCAACGTTACTTTGAGACTATAACTCTTCCCTAGTCACATTTTGAATGATTTCCAACCTGATGGGCTCATCTTCCGGCACTATCTCTGACAATGATGTGCTACTCTTCCTAAGTTTTTCAGTAGCTAGCCATTCAGAAGTGGTTTGCCTCTCCTTCCCAGTCTATCTCCATCTGGAAGCTCCGCTGAAGCCTGTCCACCATGATGACCTGCTGGTATTGGAAATGTCACTGAAATAATTTACAGCATCACAGGAACTCACAAGCCAACACAGTGCTGCAAAGTGACACATGCGTGGTGGCATTATTCTCAAGGTAAATTGTGGATATTCCCAGGTGAATACAAACAGATACTGACTTTCAGAATACAAAGGAATACTGGAAAAAAAGATGCTGCTAAGGTCAAGAACCATAAAATGAATTGCATCTGAAAGGATACTGGAAAGTAATTAATGAGGATTAGGGATTACTGAAAATCTAGAAATAACAATACAGTGGATTCCATGCAAATCTTGAACAAATCTCCAGCTCTTATTTTTTGTTTGTTTTCTTTGTTTGTCCATTTGTTTTTCAACTGGAAAAATAAGAATATTAGAAGGACTGGTACAAGGGGCAATTAAACCTTTAGAAAGTAAATCTTGTATTATGAGAGCTGGCGCTTATTTTACTTCTCATTTGGGTGCATACTGGGGAATTTTTTAACAGGGGTTTAAATGAATGCATTTTAATTTTAATCATCTAAGCTGACAAAACTCAGCCTACATCTGTGAATGTGATGGGTCATAGGTTTCAGAAACTAGAGAAAATATATCAGAAGAGAGAGGGATGGGCTGAGCTGAATTTTAGAGAGATGACAAATGCTTTTATACAGTAAATGGCTTCTTTCT
>NW_006408572.1:15519595-15527541 GCF_000296735.1 Chrysochloris asiatica
TTTCATCAGCCCCGCCTAGACAGATTGGATACTACTCAGTGGAGATTCTACCCTCCTCTACGCCCTCTGGCTCTAGGTTTCCTCTTGAAAGCTTGTAAGCCAGTCACTTCTTGCCTTTGTAGCGTCCCCCCACCCCCACTTTGGGTAGCCAATGTCAAGTTGTCAAGGCCTTGTCTCTTGTAGGCTTAGTGATAGCAAATAAAATCAATATTTCCCCCTTTTCATTAAATTGTAAATGGAAAGTCCATTGGGACAAAAGATCTTTTCCCAGTAGATTGACAAGGGTATCAGAACTGAACAAAAAGGGGTATACCTCTTCAATAGAATCAAGAGATATTGCAACAGATTAGGAATGAATCAAATTCTGTTATTGAGTAAAAATTTTATTCCTGAGCCCCTGCCCTGAAGTACTAAAAATTCTCCATGTTTTAGTACTTCAAGGCAGGAACTTTTATAAACAGGTGAGTGGGATTCGCAGCAGACAAGATGACTCAGTTAAAAAGTAGCAAAGTTTTTCATTAATAAATAGTTTCTCCATGCAGATTAAGGCCCATCACAGGAAAAGCATGAAGTATTGTTGTTGTTGTGAAGTGCCATCAAGTCAGTTCCAACCCATAGTGACCCTGTATAGGGTTTCCAAGGAGGAGCTAGTGAGCTTGACCCGCCAACCTTGCAGTTCAAAAGGCTTTGCAGTCTGGCGCATTAACCCACAGCGCCACAAGACAGCCTCTAGTAATTTCTAATTATGGTCTGAGAGACTTCCAACAGCCCAGTGGTCATATTATCTATATTTAAGACTCAATTGGCCTTAAGGGTTTTTCATTCTGCCTTGTCTAGCTATATTTGTGCTTTCCCTGGGCCAGTAATCATGTGAACAGGTTAATGTAAGTCAGGGAGCCCAGGTTGGTAAACTTCAATAAGGATTTAAAATTCTTTAGAAAATGTATACAGGTCCTCATGGTGTTTTCATGATACTATGTAATTCTGAATGTGTCCACAGGGCGAAAGTGACATAAGGTGAATCTTCCGGCATCACTGCTGGGACAAATTTTAAAGGGCGTTTTAGGCACACGTTTAGTTTCTGTATTTTTAGGAGGAAGGAAAGGTCAGATACAGTTATCAGAGAAGTAAGTAGATAAAGAAAGGTATAAAGAGGTAACCACTGGTGGGGAATCAGATGTGTGATAGTTGGAATTTGACACTACACTTCTTTATTCTGCTTAGTTCATTTAGAATTTACAGTCTTGTTGTTTGTTGTTGTTGTTGTTATGTGCCATCAAGTCAGTACCTACTCATACCTACCCTGTATAGGGTTTCCAAGGAGCAACTGGTGAGCTTAAACCACCAACCATAAGGTTCAAAGCAACCTTGCAGTCCAGCGCATTAACCCACAGCACCACACCAGGACGCCTTAGAGATCTCAGTGTACCAATCAAAATAGATATCCCACCAGCACTGTTTAATCCTGGCCTTTTGGTTGTCTAATTTGCTGCACCAAAAAGTTAACTTAGATCAAAAGAACCTCACCGTGGTCACTGATTTTCCAGACTTTCTCAAATGAAGTTATGCCAGGCATGATGTTGTTATTGTTAGGTGCCATCTAGTCAGCACTGACTCATAGCAACCTTATGCACAACAGAACGAATCACTGACCGATCCTGGGCCAACCTCATTGCCACTATCATTGCCACGCTTGAGCCCATTGATGCTGCCTCTTTAACAATCCATCTCGCTGGGGGTCTTCTTCTTTTTCTCTGACCCTACACCCACCAAACATGATATCCTTCTCCAGCAACTGGTCCCTCCTGACAATATGTCCAAAGTATGAGAGATGAAGTTTGGCCATCCTGGCCTCCAAGGAGCACTCTGGTTACACTTCTTCCAAAACAGATCTGTTTGTTCTTTTGGCAGCCCATGGCACTTTCAATATTCTCCTCCAACACCATAACTCAAAAACATCAATTCTTCTACATTCTTCCTTGTTCACTGTCCAGCTTTCACATGCGTATGAGGTAATTGAAAATACCATGGCTTGGGTCAGGCGCACCTTAGTCCTCAAGCTGACATCTTTGCTCTTCAACACTTTAAAAAGATGTTGTGCAGCAGATTTACCTAATGCAATACGTCTTCTGATTTCTTGACTGCTGCTTCCATGAGTGTTGATAGTTGATCCAAAAAAAAGAATGAAGTCCTTGACAACTTCAACCTTTTCTCCATTGATAAGAATGTTGTTTATTGGTCCAGTGGTGAGGATTTTTGTTTTCTTAACATTGAGATACAATCCATACAAAAGGCTGTGCTCTTTGATCTTCATCAGTAAATATTTTAAGTCTTCTTCACTCTCAGCAAACAAGGTTGTATCATCTGCATATCACAGGTTGTTAATGAGACTTCCTTCAATCCTGATGCCACATTTTTTTCATAGAACCCAGCTTCTCGGATTATTTACTCAGCATACAGGTTGAATAAGTATGGTGAAAGAATACAACCCTGTCGCACACCTTCCTTAATTTTAAACCATTCAGTGTACCTGTGTTCTGTTCAAACAACTGCCTCTTGGTCCAGGTACAGATTCCTCAGGAGCACAATTAAGTGTTCCAGAATACTCATACTTCGCAGTGTTATCTATAGCTTGTTATGATCCACACAGTCAAAAGTCTTTGTAGCCAATAAAGCACAGGTTAACATCTTTCTGATATTCTCTGCTTTCAGCCAAGATCCATTGGACATCAGCAATGATATCCCTCTCTCCACATCCTCTTCTGAATCCAGCTTGAACCTCTGGAAGTTCTCTGTCAATGTATGATTATAGCCATTTCTGTATTACTTATAGTTATAAAAGTAATATAGCAGGTGGGATATATTCAAGGTCATATTTTGACTCTTGTGGACTTGTTTTCATTTTCTTCAGCTTCAGTTTGAATTTGCATAAGGGACCATAATGCTTTCTCCTGTTGTGTGCAAGAGTTCCAGAAGGTAGCTCTAAATCTCCTTTATAATGTAAGTTACAACAAACAAAGCTTTTATGTCAGGAACCAAAACTTGAACAAAACTTGAAGAGCTACCAATGCAAGGGAGTAGAGCTTGGACTTAAAAGTTTGTTTTTAACCTTTAACAATTCCTGAAAATTCAGAGGCAGAGAGCCCAAAGTGACTCCTACCTCGTCTGTAAAGAAGAAAATCTCTTATTCTGTTAGGAGTGAAAGAAAATGAGTTCTATTGAGGAATAGCACAGCTGGAGCTGGGTAGCCCTAAATAAAAATGGGAAGCACTCATGTCTATATGGAGTTAGAAGATTTGGTTTTTTTGCTCTGTTTGGGGGTTAATGACTGACTCAGCTTCAGATTTGGAGTCCTTTGAAATGTAAAGATTATCATTTTGCCTAGAAGGGAGTGACTTTTACCCCTTAAATGAATTGTTGTTGTAGTGAAGTGTGGGTTCTGACCCAAAGCGATCCTGTATAGAATTTCCCAGGAGCAACTGGTGAGCTTGAACTTCTGACCTTGCAGTTTAAACAGCTTTGCAGTCTGGTGCATTAACCCACTGTGCTACACCAGGATTCCCGAATTGGGCTGCAAACCACAAGGTCAGCAGTTCGAAACTACCGGCTGTTCCGCGGGAGAAAGATGAGATTTTCTGCTCCCGTAAACATTTACAGCCTCGGAAACCCTGTACAGGGTCACTATGAGTCAGAACCGACTCCACGGCACATAACCACCTTAAATGAGTGGCAGCAGCCAATTTGATTATACACATTCTTCCCAGGAACAGATTGTTTACATTCTGAATGCTTGCTTGCTGTGAATGCATGTTGATTCCACCATTGCTGTTCTGTGAAGAGTGCCTCCATGGATGAAAATTTCTATCTGCAGAACCTTATAAGGAAGATGGGTGAATACAAGATTGAATCAGTAGCTCAAGAGGAGGGATGAAGAAGCCTCAAGCCAAGGCTCACAACTGTGTCAAAATAATATTTAAATGAAACAGTATTGCCCCAGGTCACAGAGTGGCTGACATTCAGACACTGGAGTTTTGTGTATCGTCTCTCCATCATAGCTTAGGGTCATTCTAGGCATCAGGAGAGGAGGTCACAGGGTAACCAGGCTTCGAGAAGCACTGCAAAGCCTAGTGGCATGACCTCCATGCATTTGCCTGCTGATCCCAACGTGCAAAGCACCTCAGGAGATCTGATCTCCTTAGAGACATCCTTTCTAAATTCCACTAAAAGAAGATTGCTCACAAAACAACACTTGCAACAGAAAAGGGGAAAGGATGAGCTTCAATACGAGCATGTTGTTGTTACGTGCTGTTGAGTTGATTCCGAACCATATCGACCCTGTAGAGAGTTTCCAAGGAGCAGTTGGTGAGCTTGAACCACCAACTTTACAGTTCAAACTGCTTTGCTGTCCGGCGCATTAGCCCACAGCGCCACACCAGGACTCCATCCACATATCTGAGCAAGAGGTAGTGTAAATTTCAGAGAACAGATGTCAGCAGTGCCAACAATGATGGGAACATTGAGGAAGGGTTTGGTTACCAGCATTTCCTCAAATCACTCAAAAAAGAAGAAACAAAAAAAGAAACCATACTCTCTTAGACACATACACACACACTCACTCCCAGTCCTGCAAAGAAAAAACAACTTACTCCTCTCTAACTAATCTAGGTCATGCAGACCCTTACATTCAATGCTGACTTCAACTGTTTTCATAGCTTTCACGGAAAAAAATAACTCCCCGCCAAATTGCCCTCCTCAGCCCCAAAGCCCTCAGGATTAATATATGTTTAGTTTTTTTTTTTTAATTGTTAAAATAAGTGCTCTATACTCAGATAATTTAGCAATGTTCTTATCCTTCCTATTTCTTTTTCCCAGACCACCTCCTTTCAATATATTCCAAAGCTTCACAGCTTGGCAGACTTCATCCAGTCTCCTGTGTATCTTATTCCCGACATCCTTCCACTTTACCTCTCTTCACTGAATCCCATAGTCCGAGATGACCAGGAATAAGAAGATAATGGGTAGAGGATACATGTAGTAGTCCTCCACTTACCCTGTGCTGATGTTGTTGTGAAGTGCCATAAAGTCAGTTCTGACTCCTAGCCACCCTGTATAGGGTTTCCTAGGAGCAGCTGGTGCGTTTGAACTGCTGGCCTTGTGGTTAGCAGTCCAGTGCCAATCCTACATTGCCATACCACAACTACTCCACGTACTAATTTCAGGAATTGGTGACTATGTTACCTCACATGGAAAAGGCGTATTAGGATGCAGATGAAATTAAAGCTGGTAGCATAGTGGTTACGAATCAGGCTGTGAACCACAAGGTCAGCAGTTCAAAACTACCAGCTGCTCCATGGGAAAACGATGAGGCTTTCTGCTCCCGTAAAGATTTACAGCCTCGGAAACTTTGTTCAAGGTTGCTATGGGTCAGAACCGACTCGACCTCAATGGCACTTAACAACAACAACAATTCACTAAAGGAGTCCTGGTGTGGCGCTGTGGGCTAATGCGTCAGACTGCAAAATCGTTTGAACTACAAGGTTGGTGGTTCAAACTCACCAGTTTCTCCTTGGAAACCCTCTACAGGGTCGCTGTGGGTCAGAATCGACTCGACAGCACTTAACAATAACAACAACAACAGTCCACTAAATCCACTGCCATTACATTGATTCCAACTGATAATGACCAGTAGGACAGAGAGAATGAATAGAATGACCATGTGGGAGTCCTGGTGTGGGCTAATGCATCAGACTGCAACATTGTTTGAACTGCAAGGTCAGTGGTTCAACCTCACCAGCTGCTCCTTAGAAACCCTCTAAAGGGTCGCTATGGGTCGGAATTGACTCGATGGCACTGAACAACAAGGACAGAGTAAAATTGCCCCATAGGATTTGCAAGGCTGTAAATCTTTCTGAAGGCAGAATATCACATAGTTTTACAGTGGAACGGCTGGTGGATTCAAACCATTGACCTTGCATTTAGCAGTGGAGTGCTTTAGCCATGGTGTCACCAGGGCTCCTAAAGTTGCAGGCAGGTGCAGTGTAATCACAAGGGAACTTATATGTGGAAGAAGAAGGTAGAGGGAAAGTCTGAATGAGGCAATGTGATAAGAACTCCACTTGATATTACTGCTTGGAAGATGGAAGAAGAGGAAGGTGGGGTCCTCTAGAAGCTGGCAAGGGCAGGGAAGCAGATTATCCCCCTGGAGTCTCCAAAAGGAACAGGGCTGTAATTGCTGCATGCTGTGGAGTCAGTTCTGACTCACAGTGACCCTGTATAGGGTTTCCAAGGCTATAAATCTCTACAAGTGCAGAAAACCTCATCTTTCTCCCATGGAGCGACTGGTGGATTCAAACCGCTGACCTCATGGTTAGCAACCCAATGCATAACCCACTAAGCTACCAGGGAACACAGCCCTGATGAGATCTTGATTTTAGTCCTGTGAGACTCACTTCAGACTTCTGACCTCCAAACATGTAAAATGATAAATGTGTGTTGTTTTAAGTCACTCGATTTGTGCCTGGTAAATTACTACCGCAGGAATAGGAAATTCATACACACAGTATGGGATTGTTGTTTTGTAATAGCGGAGATGGCTCATACATACTTAATCAGCTTGCCAATCAGCTTCCTCAACCAGGACCACAATCGCCACAAATGGGGATGTCACTACCTCCTCTCCGACACTTCAGGAATTACATGATCTACCCAACAAACTGTACAGACACAGAGACTCCAGCCCACAAACTACCCAGTCAGATACAAAGAGTGAACTGAAGGCTACCAACTTGACTGTGTCTTCAGCAGCCAGGAATAGGACAAATTCAGGGCATCTGAGTCTATCCTCATCACTCATTGGCAGGTCAGCTTTCCATCTGTTACCACTGGTCCTTTAAGGGTTCTAGACCTAGGAAGGCTGTATTTAATAGATGACACCTGGAGGTGCCCATGTGTCTGTAACAAAGTTGAAAGTATGTTCATTTCAGCATTATGCAAGTATATGTATGGTGGTGGTGGTTGTGTGCCATGCTGCTATTCCAACTCATAGCGACTCTGTATAGGGTTTCCAATGAGTCCTGGTATGGCGCTGTGGGCTAATGCATCAGACTGCAAAACCATTTGAACTGCAAGGTCGGTGGTTCAAGCTCACCAGCTGCTCCTCGGAAACCCTATAAAGGGGTCACTATGGGTTGGAACCGACTCTGTGGCACTTAACAACAACAACAACAAAATTTTTAAGGGAGCAGAAAGCCTCATCTTTCTCCCTAGGAGCAGCTAGTGTAATTGACCTTCTGACCTTTAGGTTAGCAGCCCAATGTGTAATCCACTATTGCCCCCAGGGTTCCTATACCTATACGTGCTGTTGTTATTAAGTGCCATTGAGTTTCCGAGGAGTGACTGGTGAGTTTGAACAGCCAACCTTGCAATTCAAACAGAACTTAACAGCCCAGTGTGTTGTCCTGCAGCGCCACACCAGACTGGCTTTTATTTTCTGTGTCCTTCCAATTCTAAGCAAGTTTCTGGAAGACAGACTTTTTGTCTTATTTGCTGATGAGCCTATAGCAACTAATACCTTCTGTTGTTGCTAGTTGCCATTGGACTGGCTCCAACTCATGGTGACCCAAGTACAACAGAACATGATGTCCTGTACCAACTTCACAATCCTTGGAATGCTGGTGATCATCCTTGTGGCCGCTGTGTATTTTGAGTGCCTTCCAACCTTGGAGACTCACCTCCCAGCACCCAGTCAGACTATATTGAATTGCGCTCCATAGGGTTTTCATTGGCTAATTTTCAGAAGTAAGTTGCCAGGTCTTTCTTCCTACTCCACCGTAGCCTGGAAGCGCTGCTGAAGCTCTTCCACCTTGAACGACTCTGCTAGTATTTGAAATACCAGCGCCATAGCTTCCAGCATTACAGCACCATACAAACCACTACATTGTGACAAA
>NW_006408572.1:15527691-15531091 GCF_000296735.1 Chrysochloris asiatica
GTCCAAGTTTGCTTTTGGAGCTTCTAGATATATAATTGTCTCTGCGTGGGCACTGAACTCGAACGAAGAGAGAATGCAGGACTCGGGTCCGTTGGGAGCTTTGTTTATTTTCAAGTGGACCCGCTTATCTGCAAACCGTCCTGCGTACAACGTCCGGCAGGCACGCAAGTCCTGTCCCTCCGGAGGGCGCGCACTCTCCTCCCAGCAGAGTCTCAGCTGGGGAAGCCGCGCTGCTCACAGAAATCCCGGGTCCCAGCGAGCGTCCTGCTCCGCCAACCCCAGCCCCGCGCCCCACCTGGAGTCCTAGCTGTTTTGCAGCGCTTGTTGCACCCCAGCACCCCGTGCTCCTTCACTAACTCTGCCCAATGGCTGGGACACCCGACCCCTGCCTAGCCTCCCATCTAGTGAGCCCACGCGTCAGCATCGCCGCTCCAAAGAGTTACGAGCCGGTGCTGAGCCTGCTGTCGCCGTTCCAAGCTCAGCGTCCGCACACGCTGCGTCTGATTGGCCGAGCGCCTGTCAGTAGTTCAGAGGATCAGATAGCAAACGTGGGACCTTCATAAAGGCGTGGCGGTGGTACTCCACAATCGCCCGGCAGCCGATGACATCAGCCAAGAACGCTCGGGATGCCGTTGTTGTGCGACCTCAGCGCAGGAGGACGGTCCTGCTGGTTAAGGGTTAATTAGCCCCGCACAGTGTGTGTGTGTGGTGTGGGGGTGGGGATCGCCAGTTTTCTTGGGACACTGGCTTCAGTCACTGGCTGCTACCGTACTCCTGTCCAGGGGAGCTCACGGACAGTTGGATGCCTTTTGGGTCGTTAGCTGCGCTCCGCTGGGCTCCTGGGAGCCTCTTTCTGGTGGAAATCAGGGGGCGTCTGGCAAGAGGACCAGCGGCTTGCTGAGACTCAACATGACGCTCCTGGATTCTGAGCATTCTTTGCTGATTAGGAGCAAGTTCAGATCAGGTAGGGCTAAGGCATTTAGCTTTCCTCCTTAAACTTTCCTCTTCTGCGATTCCCAACCCAACACTGCTTTCCAGTACACTTTTGCGAAGTCTGCGGTGGCTACTTCAACTTTGTTTCCCCAAAAGCACATTTTGAAAGTGAAGAACTGTGTTTGACTTTGAGGGGCTCTGGGAGTGGGTGAGGAGGCATTCGTGTCTTTGGTGTGCAATGATTTTGTGGAGTGTGATTTGTGTATGTCACAAAAGTCAATTCTCCTCCCCCTTCCCCACCCTCCTACTCTTCTGGGAATAGATACTTTGGAAAGGTACATTTCAAAGGAACTACTTTGAATAGGAACGAGTAAGACACTTTAAGTTTGATAGCTGTGTGCTGTCAATGAGAGTTACTGAGAAGATAAACCTAATGAATGCTGTGTTAGGTACAGAGGTCACTTAAAATAAAATGTAGCTGATCCAAATCTATTCCCTTCCACCCCCCTCCCCCAAAGAAAAGTCACTTGGGAGAAGTAAAAATAGAAAATTTGGAGCATACCAAGTATTTAAAATGACATCACTGTGAAAAACAACAAAAAAATAAGTCCAGTGCCACAATTTTTTTTTTCCTCCAAATCATCTGATATTTATAAATGGAGAATTTTCCCCCAAATATCTGTGTTAGTGGTGTGTAGAGAAACTTCTCACAGGACCCTAAGCGAAGGTGAGTGGAGCAAAAATACGCAAATGTCGAGCTGTTGGTGGAGAATTTGTATACCTGTACTTCTAAGGTCTCTACATTGAGAAGGGAGACACTTGCCTTTTCAGTTTTATTTTTCTCAGTAGCTCTGTGTATCATATTGGTCTTATAAAAGTGGCAGCAAACCATTCAATAGTGATAAAACTACTTGGAAGGTGGCTTACTTTTATGAGGACTATGATGTGAGTCCTGCCTGGTATGGTGCTGTGGGTTAATTCGCTGGAATGGAACATTGTTTGAACCGCAAAGTTAGTGGTTCAAGCTTACTCCTTGGAAACTCTATATAGGGTCGCGACGGGTCAGAACTGACTTGCCAGTACTTAACAACAAACAAAATGATGTGAGTGTTCAACCTAGCAGGTGTTAGAAGGATGCTGGCCTGGCTTTACAAAGATTTTGTGTGTGTGTGTGAGTGTTAAGTTGCTATTGCGTTGACACTAGAACAGAATGTTGTCCAGTTCTGTGACATCTTCAGGATGCTGGGGATGTTTGAGTCCATTGTTGTGACATTGTCAAACCGTCTTATTAAGGAAAACTCTACATATAACAACAAACGAGTGCTCGAAACTTTAGCCCCTCTAAGTGATCTATCTCAGTGTTTCACCTGAGATGGTTTAAGAAATGCAATGAGGAGACCTTGGGAGATACTACTGGTCATCTGTAACTTCATCAGATACTCCGGCTTACAGATGCCCTGGTAAAGTGGACTGGAGATTTTCTTGGGATCGACACTGTTGAGTCCTGGTGTAGCACTGCAGAATAAACACTGGACTGGTAACCACAAGGTCAACAGTTCAAACCCACCAGTCACTCTCGGAAACCCTGTACAGGGTTTAACAACCACACTGTTGAAGTAAGGTGAAAACTCAAGTGGCTGTGATCCTGTGTGGGCCCTGGGTCCCTGCTTCTCTGGAAATCCCTGGGTTAAGTAATGAAGTAAGCCATTCCTTTACTTGGTAAGGTGAGGTGGTTAGCCTGTTAATCAGCTAGAGACATCTTCACTGCTTTGAAATCTGGTCAAAATTGCAAGGCAATACTGCCACCTTTCTGAAGAAGAGAGGATGTAGATTTTGCATGCAGCTACA
This sequence comes from Chrysochloris asiatica, assembly GCF_000296735.1. NCBI lineage: Eukaryota > Metazoa > Chordata > Mammalia > Afrosoricida > Chrysochloridae > Chrysochloris > Chrysochloris asiatica. The sequence continues at coordinate 15,530,473 of NW_006408572.1, forward strand.
TTCATTTAATAATCCCCCTTGCCAGTTTGTTAATTTGGGGACAAGGAGTGTTGGTTTGTCTCCAAGAGGATTTTGTAATGAATTTGATAATAGGATTGCAAATGAATAGACTTATTAAATGAATCTTTCCTTCAAGTAAAGTACAATGAAAGGAAAGATACACAGTGCTTGCCCTGTACGTAATGCGTCTTCATGCTTTTGTGAAGACCTCATTTCCCCCAGGTAGACCTGCAAGCCCCAACTCTGCAATTTTCTGATATTCCAGATTCACTTTATTCTTTATATGTAGAGAGGTAGATATCTTGGACAAGCTTATGTGTCACAGGAAGTGTAGCATCAAGAAAATGTAATGTCAAAGATAAAGCAGGCACACTTAATCCCCCATCTTTGATAAACAGGGAAACTAGAATCTGGAATTTGACAGAGTGCTTTGGTCACTGAGCTTCAGAGTTTATAATCTCCTAAAAGACAGAGGAAAACAAAAATCAAGTCGAATGTAGAACTAAGAAAATATAATAATGAGGCATTTTATTTGATTTTGTTGTTGAATGCCATCAAGTCTTTACCAAATCATACAGACCCTGTATAGGAATTCCAAGAAGTGGCTGATGGACTTGAA
>NW_006408572.1:15531191-15536524 GCF_000296735.1 Chrysochloris asiatica
GGAGGGGGTGTAGCGTTAATGTCTTCCATTTTAAATGCTTTGAGATGATGTTGAATGTGGCTTTGTGATTAAAAGGTCACGGTTCTTGTTGGCAATAATAATTATTTTAGCTGTACCAGCACAGAAGTCGGGCTGGAAGCATCGTAAAATGACAGGGTTACTCCTAAGTAGAACTTTTGTGGCTAGCAATGAAAAAAAGAGGGCCTCTTGCTTTTATTTCTCTCTCTCTCTCTCTCTGTTTTCTTTTCTTGTCTCTTTGTTTTTTTCTTTTCCTTCATCGGTGACTGAAAACGCAAACATAGAAAATGGATTCTGTCTCATTGTTAGTGTTTGCTTGTATAGCTAGGTCTAGCATTACTTATTCCGTTAAAGCGATTTCATAAAATTAATGAAACTAACTTTATTCTCTGATCAGAGCATTAGATTCCCCGTGATAGTGAGCAGAGATCCATTTAAACTCAGAAATTGTCATGGGGACATAAAGTGTTCCACCTACTTTCTAGTCGTTGTTGTTGTTAAGTGCTGTGGAGTTGTATTAGAAAGTCCTGGACATTAAACATTAAAATTATGTGACAGGAGTGACAAGCCACAAAAATGATATGTCTGATTTATATATTTTGTGATATGTTGTTATGTGCCGTAGAGTCGGTACCAACTCATAGAGACTCTTCACAGGGTTTCTGAGGCTGGAAATCTTTACGGGAGCAGAAAGCCTCATCTTTCTCCCATGGAACAGCTGGTAGTTTCGAACTGCTGACCATGAGGTTAGCAGCCAGATTCGTAACCACTACACTACCAGAACTGCTACTTAGTGATGTAGAATCATCTTATTTGTGAGGTCGCAGAGTGGGTTGAGAGCCAGACTAGCTGCGTTCCTCAGCAGGCTCCTCCCATTTATTAACTGTATAACCTGAGGTTTTAGGTAAATCAGTTTGCTTGTATGAATAATGAAGATGACTATGCGGTCACTTGAGCATTTACTATGACAATGAGTAGAACACTTAATACAATGCCTGGCAGCCTGGCATGAAGTTAACCACCCATAAATGTTGTTCTTGTATTAATGGGCAATGGAATATTGGGATGGTTGGTCACTTCTCTCTAGATCTCGGCTACCTAATATGTAAATGTAGATGTTGAATCTATTTGTTAACAGTTTATGGTTCTTTGCAAACACATGAAGATTGACTAGGAACAAACAAAATTGTGATATGGCTGTGTGACCGTTGCCCATAAATTGTAGGCAGTTTACGTAAATGTAATCATCAGTGATCACATTTTTCGTTTTTATCGACTCACTGTTGTTTTTACAGTATCACTAATAAGTGTCAGTACTGACAGTTTTTCTCAATATCCTAATCCTGGTGTCATACAAAACACAGGGCACATGTGTGATTGTGAGGATATACACTTTATTATACAAAGAACCAAAGACAGAGGTCTATTAGTGGATTTTCCTTCTAAACAAATGCTTTGCTTTCTTCTTATGTTCCCCCTTTCCCAATCCCAAACAGTTTAAACAATGATGGGGTCTGGTACCCACCATGACCTCAGCCCCAACTCCTTACAAATTTAAGGCTGCCAGTCTTACCAAATATAAAAGCATGCAGTGACTTTTGGGGCAAGATGGCAGGGTAGGCAACCTCACTGAGCCGGCTCTGTGTAACAAAGATGTAAAAGAGCTAGTGAAATCAATACAGCTGGTGCTGCTAGAACCCTGAGCTCCCGAGGACAGGACAGAGAAGTACATTGAGTGACAACTAGAAGAGGAAGGAGAACAGGAGCAGCGAGAGAGAAATCAAACCCAGCAAATTGTACATTAGCCATATTGGCCTTTTGTGAGCTGCGATCCATAGAATAGCCTGCAGGCACAGGACACAGCTGGGGGCTGGCAGCAAGGGGTGCGGTCTGATAGCTGGGAGCATGGCCAGTCCCCAAGTTTGATAGTCCAGCGGCCAGTGGCACTCCCTTCTGCTCATCCTCTTCTCTGCCTGAGGTCAGGTGGTGGGCATAGCTTCCTGCTTCTAGAAACTGACGGACCCACCTTGAAATCTACACTACACAGACAGTGAACAGAAAACCCAATTTAATTTCCAGTCTCTATCACTCCACAGCACTCCACAACTACAACAATAGTTACAATGAGAAAAAAGAACCCCCAAAAATCCAAAGAAAGTCTAAGAATTAATGTGGGACACTGTCAAAAGGAATAACTTACATGTGATGGGAATTCAAGAACAGGAACAGACAAAATAATAAAATAAAATAAAAACCAACAACCTAGAGAATATTGTCCAAGAGTTGTTGAAAGAACGTTGTTGTCAAATGCCATCAAGTTGGTTCCAACCCATAGCGACCCTGTATAGGGTTTCTGAGGAGTGACTGGTGAACTCGAACCACCGACCTTGCCGTTCAAACTGACTTTGAAGTCCAGTGCATTAACCCACAGCGTCACAACATAGAATACTTCGCTAAAATCATGAGACAAGAAAATAGCCTTTCAAGAAGTTGAACGAACTTCAAACAGGATAAACCCTAAATGAAAAACACCAAGACATATTATAATCAAACTTTACAAAATCAAAGACAAGGAAAGAATCCTGAGAATAGCTCAGGAAAAATGGAAAGATATCTACAAAAGAGAACTAATAAGATTAAGCTCTGATTTCTCAACAGAAACCATGCAGGCAAGAAGATAAAGGAAAGACATATATAGAACTCTGAAAGAAAAGCTGGCAGCCAAAAATCATTTACCAAGCAAAACTGTCTATCACATGTGATGGCAAAATTAGGTCTTTTTTCACTTTAAAAGAATTTGTAAAAACCAGACTAACCTTACAAAAATACTAAAGGGAGTTATTTGGACCCAAAACAAACAAAAGCAGACAATAAGCTAAGACCAACATACAAGAAAATATCACCTAGAACTCCACCTAGATATGTTGATGTTGTTAACTGCTGTTGAGTAGGTTCTAACTCATAGCGACCCTCAATAGAGTTTCTGAGGAGGAGATATTGAGTTTAAACTGCAGTCCTTTGCATTTAAACAGATCTTGCAGTTCAGTGCTTATCTGACAGCACTACACCAGGACACCCAGGTATGGAAGTATTCGAAGTAAAACAGATCTACATACCTGAAAATGTTGTTGTTGTGAAGTGCTGTTGAGTCGGTTCCGACCCATAGCGACCCTGTATAAGGTCTCCGAGGAGAAGCTGGTGAACTTGAACCACCAACCTTGCAGCTTAAACGGCTTTGCAGTCTGACACATTAACCCACAGCGCCACACCAGGACTCCTGAAAATAGAGAACCAGAAATATAGTTGCAACAATAACAAAGCAGCTACAAAGTAAAAAGAGGGACAAATGTAAGAACTTGTAACTGAAAAGGGAATAAAGTCAATTTTTAAAAACAAAATAAATTTTAAAAAATAAGCCAAAGTGTAACCCTAAAAACTAGCCCAACACTTACCCTTAACACTAACCCTAACCCTTGCCATAATCCTAACAATAAATGAAGTCTGAGGCCTTCCCTAGACCTAGCCATAGTTCTAACCCTAACCCTCACTCTTTGCTCCTACTCTCCCCCCTCCGACACACACACACACACACACACACACACACACACACACAAAGCATGCAGTCTTTGGGACATTCTTTACTAACACATTACTTGTTGCTTCTCTGAAACCCAAATTTGATATGGTATCCTGTACTCCTGGTGTCGGCACTGTAGGATCAGCACTGAACTGAGAACCACATAGTTGGCAGTTCAAACCCACCAGCTGCTCCTCGGAAACCCTATATAGAGTCGCTATGAGTCAGAACTGATTTGATAGCACTTAGGAGCTCTGGTAGCGTAGTGGTTACGAATCGGGCTGCGAACCGCAAGGTCAGCAGTTCGAAACTATCAGCTGTTCCACAGGAGAAAGATGAGGCTTTCTGCTCCCGTAAAGATTTACAGCCTCGGAAACCCTGTACAGGGTTGCTATGGGTCGGAATCGACTCGACGGCACTTAAGCAACAACATTATATCTGGCATCCCACCTACTACCGGAAAAGTCTTTGATCAACTCTCTAAGATGACCCTGCCCAATGTCCCATCAAGCTCTTGGTGTTTCCATGCCCAAAGACTTCAAAATGCACACAGTTCACATTTTAGGTATGAAAGCAAGAGACTCAGGATGAGGGGTTGGGACTGAGAGTATGAAGTCTGCATCCCCTGGAGTAGAACCAAGATAGGAATTGGAGAACATGAGAGTATGGCTTCTAGCTTTCTGGTGAGGATGAGGCCTGGGGCTCACTGGCTGGTACTCAGGCATCTGCGTGGGCCCCAGGACATGGCGTTGCAGCTGAAAGAAAAGCAAGGAACCTGCAAAGCTGACAATCGGGAAGCAGTGGCTGAACTAAGCTAAACATGAGGTAGTGGAACACGTCCAACTGGCGAATCTGTTGATGCTGAGTCAATTCTGACTCATGGTGACCCCATGTGTGTCAGAGTAGAACTATGTTCCAGAGAGTTTTCAATGGCTGATTTTTCAGAAGTAACTCACAGGATTTTCTTCTAAGGCATTTCTGAGTGAACTCAAGCTTCTTAACCTTTTGCACCACCCAGGAACTCCAGGATAACACAACACCATCTTGTTCTAGCTCCCCCCACACCTCCCCTCCTCCCAGCATACACAGTGTTTACCTGCAGGTCTTCAGCATCTCTAATTAGCAAAAGGCATCTGAGAGGGACCTTGCAGACCATTCTCCCTGTCCTCTTCTCTCCATCTTTCAGATGAATCCAAATAGACTACTGTTTCCTACTTTAAGCTCAGTCCTGTCCTTCACCTCTCAAAGACTGAATTTTCTTTCCTATAAATTGGAGCAATTACGGGAATTGTTTCCCCGAGGTTTTTGGGTTTTGTTTTGTCGTACCATAATAAACATTTTTGAAGAAATGTCCACTATGAAAACAAGAGTTCAGCCCTGGCCCAACTTGTTAGTTTGTTGTATGAAAAAGAAAACAAAATAATCAAGCAAACAAAACCCAGTTGTCATCAAGTGGATTCATATGTATCAGTCTTCATGTGTTAGGCCTGTGTTCCATAAAGTTTTCAATAATTGACTGTTTACAAAGTACATCACCAGGCCTTTCTTCTGAGGTACTGCTGACTGAACTTGGTCTCAAATCGCCAAACCATTTGGTTAGTAGCTGTGCGCTTAACTGTCTGCCTTACTTAGGACTCTACTTTGTTTTGTAACCTAGGGCAAATAATTTAGCTAGCAGAATGCCTTTCTAGACTATGTAAAACATATGTGTATTCATCTAATTTAATTGACATCTTTA
>NW_006408572.1:15550910-15552213 GCF_000296735.1 Chrysochloris asiatica
CCCACCTCCTCCACACACACACAGAGAAATCTCAATCATTTCTAAAAATTCAGACTCATTTCTTTATCATACGCCAGTTGCTGTTGCTGTGTGTCATCAGGTCAGGTCCAAGTCATGGCCACCTTGGATAGGATTTGAACCGCCGACATCATGGTTGGCAGTCCAGTGCATATCCTACAGGTCCACACCATATCGTTTGGTTTCTTAACTGCTGCTGTCATGAGTATGGATTGTGGATCCAAGAAAAATGAAATCTTTGACAACTTCAATCTTTTCTCCACATATTACAATGCTATATTCAGCTGAGAGGATTTTTGTTTTCTTTCTTTACATTGAGGTGCAATCCTTACTGAAGGCTGTAGACTTTGATCTTCATGAGTAGAAGTCTAAGTTCTCTCCGCTTCTAGGAAGAAAGGTTGTATCATTTGCATATCGCAGGTTGTTAATGAGTCTTCCTCCAATCCTGATGGCACAATCTTCTTCATATAATCCAGGTTCTCTGATTATTTGCTCAGCATACAGTTTGAATACATAGGATGAAAGAATACAACCTTGGAGCACACCTTTCCTAATTCTAAACCATTCAGTATCCCCTTTATCTGCCCTAGCTACGTCTTGATCTGTGTATAGATTCCTCATTAGCACAGTTAAGTGCTCTGGAATACCCATTCTTTGCAATATTATCCATAGCTTGTCTGTGCATAGTCAATAAAGCATAAATAAACATCTTTAGTGTAGTGTTATAGGATAACCACAAGATCGGTGGTTCAAACCCACTTTGAACCACTGCATAGGAAATCCTATGCAGGGGCCCTATGCTTCAGAATCAGCTCAACAGCACTTAATAAGAATAACACCAAACATCTTTCTGGTATTCTTTGCTTACAGCCAAGATCTACCTGACATCTATATTTATACCCCTAGTTCCACATCATCTAAATTTGGCTTGAATTTCTGGCTGTTCTCTGTCAATGTACGGTTGCAACTATTTTTGAATTATCTTTAGCAAGATTTTACTTACATGTGATGTTACTGATATTGTTCAATGACTCCCATATTCCACTAGGTCATCTCTCATTGGAGTGGACACAAATATGCATCTCTTCTAGTTGGTTGGCCAGGTAGCTGTCTTCCAAACTTCTTGGCATGGATGAATGAGTACTTCCAGGCTGCATCAGTTTGTTGAAGTATTTCAATTTGTATTCTGTCAATTTCTAATTTTTCACCTATGCCTTAAGTGTAGCTTAGACTTCTTCCTTCAGTACCATTGGTTCTGAACCACATACTACCTCTTGAAATACTT
>NW_006408572.1:15552313-15559249 GCF_000296735.1 Chrysochloris asiatica
TGTTGTTAGTAAGTGCCGTTGAGTCAGTTCCAACTCATAGCAACCCTGCATAGGGTTTCCGAGGAGCAGCTGATGAGTTTGAACTGCTGACCTTGTGGTTAAAACAGACCTTGCGGTCTAGTCCATTATCCTGCAATACCACTCCAGAATTCATTAAAAACGAGAAGCTTCATAAAAGAATTGACCTATGTCTTTTGTGAGCTGCTGTATTCTCAGGAAATCTGACCATAAAGTGAATGTCCAATAAGTAGTTCTTCAACAGGTAAACGAATAATTCATACCTGTTCTGTTCATCATTGGGAACATGATTGTTCCATACAACAAGCACTGGACAGTGATCATAAGGTCCACGGTCCAAGCCCACCAACTGCTCCATGAGAGAAATATGAAGTGTTCTGTTCCCACAAAGATTTAAAGCCCCTGAGATCCTATACAGGGTCGCTATGAGTTGGAACTGATTCGACGGCACTTAACAACAGCAACCACATGTTCATCATTGACGTCCTGGTGAGGGACTGTAGAATAAGCAATGGACTGCTAACTGAAAGGTTGATGGTTCAAAACCACCAACCACTCCTTGGAAATCCTATACAGGGTCGCTATGAGTCAGAGCCAATGGCACAGTACTTAACAACAACAATAACACGTTCATCATTAAGGATACCTGGTGGCACAGTGTTTAAAGTGTTCCACTACTAAATGGTTAGTGGTTCAAACCCACCAGTTGCTCCAGGAGAGAAAGATATAGCAGTCTACTTCTATGAAGATAGAAAGTTTGGGAAACTCTATGGCAATTCAAACATTCTGTATCTTCAAAGCTAGCAATATTAGCATCTTAAATCTCTCTGACTTTTCATCTTCTAATTCCATTTACATTTAAGGACCCTTTTGATTACGTTAAGGTCCCAAGGTGGTGCAGTTTGCACTCAGATGCTAACCGGAAGGTTAGAGTTTCAAACCCATCCAGTAGGACCTGGAAGGAAGACCTGCTGATGGACTTCCATGAAGATGAGAGTCAAAATCACCCTGTGGAGGAGTTTACTCTGTAACATATGGTATTGCTGTGACTTAGAACCAACACTCCATAGCAATGGTGCTGCTAGTGTGGTCATGTGCTAAGGAGTCAGTTCCTACTCATAGTGACCCTGCATAGGGTTTCGAAGGCTGTAATTCTTTATAGGAAAAGAAAGTCTCATCTTTTTCCCCCGGAATGGCAGGTAGTTTCGAACTGCTAACCTTGAGGTTAGCAGCCCGACTCATAACTACTACACTCTTGGTTTTGTGTTTTTATGATTGTAATGGGTCTACCCAGTTAATTCCAGATAGTCTCTGTATTTTAAAGCAAACTGATTAGCAACCTTACTAATTCCATCTATAAATTAACAGACCCACAGGTTCTGGGTCTTGGGGTTAGACGCTTTGGAGATCCATTATTCTGAAATCTTCAATGTTGAAGTTGAGGCTTTTCTTCTTATTCTGTTTTAGTCTGGAAGCTCCACTGAAGCCTCCACTATGCAGGACCTGCTGGTATTTGAAATACCTGTGTCATAGTGTCCAGCATCACAGCTACCCACAAGCCATCACAGTACAACAGATGGCAGATGGGTGGTGGCTCATGCACATTGTTGTTGTTAAGTGCCATCAAGTCGATTCCGACCCATAGCTACCCTGTATGGGGTTTCCAAGGAGCGACTGGTGAGCTTGAACCACCAACCTTGCAGTTCAAATGATTTTGTAGTCTGACGCATTAGCCCACAGCGCCACGCCAGGACTCCCGTGCACATTTATGAACCTCTAAAAGGGCAATGGAGTCCTGGTGCAGCGCTGCAGATTAATGTGCTGAACTGTAAGATCAATTTGAACATCAAGGTCAACGGTTCAAGTTCACAAGCTGCTCCTTGGAAACCCTATACAGGGTTGCTATGGGTTGGAACCAACTGGACGGCACTTAACAACAACACATTGACTTCCTGGAGTCCTGATGTGGTGCTGTAGGATAAGCACTCAACCATAAGGGTCAAACTCACCATTCGCTCCTTGGAAACCCTATACAGGGTTAGTATGAGTCTGGATTGACTCAACAGCACTTAATAACAACAGCATATTGATTTACTATATTGATCTCTCAGTACTAAATTGGACTGATTTGCTTATTCATGTATCATGTGACATGACATTCCCTCATCGTCTCATCTATTATTATAATGGTCCTATTCCCTCTTTCTCATCTGTGTCCTTATCCATAGACCCTGTCACTTCACTACCTGGCACACTCGACATTTTGCTTGGTTTTTCATCTTGCCATGTGAGCAAGACTTTTTTTTAAAATTTCACTCTTTTATTCCCCAGCACCTAGAACAGTGCTTGGCATAGAGAAGCAACCCATTAAGTATGTATTGAATAACAAACACTTGGAGTCCCAGTGTAACACTATAGGTTAAACACTGGTCTGCTAACCGCAAGGTTGGTGGTTCAAATTCATCAGTCGCTCCTTGGGAATCCTACACAGGGTTATTAAGAGTCGGAGCTGATTCGACTGCACTTAACAACAAATACGTCTTATTATTCCCCCAAAGACAACTCAAAAACAATATACTTGTGTTTATGTATTCTTAGACATTTGTGTATATGTGTGAAAACTAGGCACAAAAGGAGGTGAATGAATATAAATGCAAAATTTAGAACACTGGAATCTAGTGGGCCTGTAAGAGAAATACCACAAGTAGATGGTTTTAAAGCAGGGGTGGAGAACGTCCAGCCCATGGGCCCTATGTTGTTGTTAAGTGCCTTCAAGTTGATTCCGACTCATAGCGACCCTGTTGTTGATGTTACGTGCCATTGAGTTGATTAGACTCATAGTGACCCTGTATAGGGTTTCTGAGGGGCAGTTGGTGGGCTTAAACTGCTTAGTCTAGCCCTGCTAAGGCAATTGCAGTTCCAGCCATCACATTAGTAGTAAGTTAATTAAATGTTTGACCAGATATAGCAGGCTATTTTTTAAGTTGATCATTTTATATGGCCCACAAATGATGTTATAAATATTGACAGAAAAAAAGTTTCACACACCAGCGGACAGTGGAGGCGGTTCCGACTCATAGCGACCCTGTATAGGGTTTCTGAAGCTATTAATCTTTACGGGAGCAGAAAGCCTCATCTTTCTCCCGCGGAACTGCTGACCATGAGATGAGCAGCCTGACTCATAACCACTATGTTAGAAATATATATTCAAATACTGCAGGTTAAGCACTGGACTGCTAACCACAAGGTCCTCAGTTGAAACCCATTAGTCACTCCTTGGAACCAACTCGAGGGCACTTAACAACTACAAGGCTAGAAGTTGAAATTCAGGGTGTGGTCTTAGGGAAATGCCTTCTTTGTTTATTTCAGCTTCAAGTAGTTGCAATACTGGGAATATCCCTCTGCTTATAGCACATACTAGCCTCGGTTGGTCATCTCCCCTCAGTGCCTAATCTGCTCTTTTTATAAATCAAGAAGTGGATAGATAGATCTAGGACCCCATCTACACTGATATGAGCTCAATTGGTTGATGGATTACATTACATTCAATTGCGTTATGGAAAATGATTAGATTACATTAAATTAGATTATATCCACAGTCATAGGGATTAGAATTCCAACACCTATTTGGCAGAGACATGATTCATTCCATAACAAATGGGTTTCTCTGGAGCGGGAGAAGCAAGAAATCGCATGGACACATACCCCAAAGGAGGAGCCAGATTATTAGTGCTGTTTTTAGGTTGGGTGATAGTTTCCCAAGTATTTATTATTGACTAATTAAATGGGAATCACTTATGGGCCAGTGATGGTACATATCTTTATGGGGACAATAGTGGTTGAGGGGTATGGTGCTGTAGGATAATCACAAGGTTGGTGTTTCAAACCGACCAGCCGATTCTTGGAAATTGTATACAGGATCACTGTGTTTCAGAACTGACGTGACGGTACTTAACAACGACAGTGGTTGAGTGACGGAATTCTTGCCTTTCATGCAGGAGACCTGGTTCAGTTCACAGCCAATGCACCACATGTATAGCCATCACTCAATGTGTTCTCCACATGGCTGTCTGGACTGGCTTCTCAGTCTCAGACAAAGTTCTACATGGAACCTTTTAACCATCAGATTGCAAAAACATAACAAGACTCCAAAACAGGTGGAATCCCAAAAATGTTGTTCAACATTAATTCAACAGTAACTTCCACCCAATACTTTTTTATTATTATTATCTGTGTCCACTTCCTGTTCTGGTAAGGAGCCCTAATGGCACAGTAGTGGATTAAGTGTTGGATTGCTAATACCAAGGCCAGCAGTTCAAACCTACCAGCTGCTCAGGAGAAAGATTAGACTATCGGGTACCATAAAGATTTACGGTCTTGGAAATCCTAACCCTGTTCTACTTTGTCCTGTAGGGTCGCTGTGAGTTCAAGTCAACAAAACAGCACTGGATTTGGTTCCTATTGTACAGACGTACAAAAGTGTTTACAAGGTTGCAATCTGGTAGCGTAGTGATTACGAATCGGGCTGCGAACCACAAGGTCAGCAGTTCGAAACTACCAGCTGCTCCGCTGGAGAAAGATGAGGCTTTCTGCTCCCATAAAGACTTACAGCCTCAGAAACCCTGTTCAGGGTCGCTATGGGTCGGAACTGACTCGATGGCACTTAACAACGACAACTATCAGAGTATGTATTCAAGTTTATACTCTTTGCCAGTCTCCATATTGTGCTTTTTCAAGCTTCTGCATAGCAGCACAGTTCTTGTTTAAAAGACTCTACCTTATTCCACTAAATGAGTATACAGTAGTTGACTAAACTTTCCCCTTCATAGAAGAAAATAAAGTCAATTACAGTATTTAACATCAAAATAACATGGCTATGAAAATCTTTATGCACATAACCTTTTTCTTCCTTTGCTTTGTTTTACTGAATACTTGTTATTTAGAGTAAATACCCAACTGTGAAAATAATATATATCTGCATATAGTAGCAGCGTTAATGGGCTCAAGCATGGCAACAACAGTGAGGTTGGCCCAGGATCGGGCAGTGTTTCATTCTCAATGACACCTAACAACAACAGCAATGTATATCTACACATAATGCATATGAAACAGTGAGTTGTCTGCAATTTTTATTTTTTAAATGATCCACTAGGCTGTTGTTGTTAAGTGCCATTGAGTTGTTTCTGACTCATAACAACCCTATAGAGGGTTTCCAAGGAGCAACTGGTGGGTTTGAACTGCCGGCCTTTCAGTTAACAGTCCAGTGCTTAGGCTACAGCACCACACCAGGACTCCACGATACACTATGATTGCTAGTATGTCGGGAAATCTTCCAGATCCCTGGGCCTAGTTCTACATTTGTTCCCTGACTGTTCCACACATGCCCCTGTAATGGAAGCATTTCAGAATCACCTTGGGTACTTACTTACCCAGAGCAGTGACTGGTGATCAGTGAGCCCTTCTGTACAGAATGAAAAGGACAGGGAGTAACAATAACATAACACTGTGAAAATTCCCATGTGGTCAGCTATTGAGTGACCACCTGCCATCAAGTATGACTTTTGTCTCATCTAAAAGAAGAGAAGGCAACTAGGACTTACAGAGGATCTCTTACCTGTGGGCACTTCACTTTTATTATCTTATTTAACGCTTACAAAACTGCTGTCAGAGAGCTGTGATTATCCGCATTTTATTGATGAGAAAGCTGAAGGGCAAAGATTTTAAGTGACTTGGTTAGAGGAACACAGCTCATAAGTTTTAGAGGCCAGATATGAACCCAAGCCCTCATAACCCTATTGTTGTTGTTGCTATGTGCCGTGGAGTCAGTTCCGACTCATAGCGACCCTGTACAGGGTTTCCGAGACTGTAAATGTTTACAGGAGCAGAAAGCCTCATCTTTCTTCCGTGGAACAGCTGGTAGTTTCCAACTGCTGAGCTTGCGGTTCGCAGCCCAATTCATAACCACTATGCATTGTACCATACTGCTTATTTCCACTGAAGCCTAAAGTCCCCTTGCTCAGTACCCTAGTGGGATTGTTGGTGTTTGTTGTTAAGTGCCCTTGAGTCAGTTAAAGGTATCACTTTTCTATTGTCTTTGAGTGGATTCCAGCTCTTAGAGCGCTTCTGTAGGGTTTCTGGGACTGTAAATCTCTACAGGAGCAGCTGATGGGTTTGGAATTGCTGACCTTGTGATTAGCAGCCCAATGCCTAACCCAGGGCTCCACAAGGACTCCTCTAGGCATATTCCAAGCTATCACTATTGTCCTTCATTGCCTAAATAATGATTTATATAGGTCTTGTTGCAAGTCTAATTAGCCTTTACATTAGATGTGCTATCTAACCTCAGGGTCATCAGTTCGAAACTACCAGCTGTTCTGCGGGAGAAAGAGGAGGCTTTCTGCTCCCATAAAGACTTACAGCCTCAGAAACCCTGTACAGAGTCGCTATGAGTTGGAACCGACTCCACGGAACATAACAACAACAACAACAACATCTCCTCCCAAACTCCAGGAATTTTACTGAAACTCAACTATTTAAATCTCAAACTATTTGAGGAAAAAAATTTAAAGAAATTTTTGATAGCTAGCAACAACAATGGAAAGACAGTTGCTTGAAGATACCAAAATAGCTGTAAAAGAAATATCTAGTAATTAATATGGAGTCCTGGTGTGGCACTGTGGATTAATGCACCAGACTTCAAAGCCATTTGAACTGCAAGGTCAGCGGTTCAAACTCACCAGCTGCTTTCGGAAACCCTATACAGGGTCATTATGGGTCAGAATTGACTCGACAGCATATAATAAGTACTTAGTATTGGGAGTAAAACAAATAAATATTAGCAATGGATCAGAATAGTGTATGTATATGTGTGTTTATATATACACACATATGTACTCCATACACACACACACACACACA
>NW_006408572.1:15565599-15575916 GCF_000296735.1 Chrysochloris asiatica
CCTCATTTCTTCCATTCCCTTTAGCTTCTCTATGCTCAAAAACAAGTTTCAGAGTCTCTTCTGACATCTGTTTTGTCTTTTCTTTCTTTCCTGTCTATTTAATGACCTTTTGCTTTCATTCTGGATGATGTTCTTGATGTCATCCCACAACTCTTCTGATCTTCAGTCATTAGTGTCTTGTGCATCAAATCATTCTTGAGATGGTCTCTCAATTCAGGTGGGATACATTTAAGGTCACAGTTTGCCTCTCATAGACTTGTTTTAATTTTCTTCAGCTTTAGCCTGAACTTGAATACAAGCAGCTGGTGGTCTATTCCACAGTCTGCCCTGGCCCCCTTTTGACTGATGATATTGAGCTTTTCCACCACCTTCTCCTACCGATGCTGTCCATTTGATTCCTGTGTATTCCATCTGGTGAGCACCATGTGTATAGTCACCTTTTATGGTATTTTAAAAGGGTATTTGCAAAATGTCATCAGGCCATCTACAGCATCATTTCTATAACCAAGGCCATATTTTCCAACCTGTGCATCCCAATCACCAGTAATTATCAGTGCATCTTGATTGCATGTTTGATCAGTTTCAGACTGAAGAAACTGGTAGAATTTTTCAATTTAATCATCGCTGGCTTTAGTGATTGGTGCATAAATTTGAATAATGGTGGTATTAACTGGTCTTCCTTATAGATGTATGGATATTATCTTATCACAGACAGCATTGTACTTCAAGATAGATCTTGAAATGTTCTTTTTAACAATGAATGTAACAGCATTCCTCTTCAATTTGTTATTTCTGGCATAGTAATTTCTATGATTATCTGATTCAGAATGGCCAATACCATTTCAGCTCACTAACACCTCAGATATTGATGTTTATGCATTTCATTTCTTTTTTGACAACTTCCAATTTTCCTAGATTCATGCTTCCTACATTCTTTTTTCTGATTATTAATGGATGTTTAAAAGCTGTTTCTTCTCATTTTGTCTTGTGTCCCATCAGCAAATGAAGGTCCCTAAGTATGGCCAGCTATACTTTAAGGAGGCCACTCTTCCCCAGTCATATTTTGAGTTCCTTCCAACCTGAGGGGTTCATCTTCTGGTACTATATCTTGACAATTTTCTTCTGCTATTCATAAGGCTTCCAGTAATTAAATGTTATAAGTAGTTCACCTCTCTTTCTGCATAATCTGTCATAGTCTAGAAGCTTCACTGAAACCTGTCCACCATGGGTGACCCTGCTGGGCCCATATTTAAAATACCAGTGGCATAGCTTCCAGCAATACACAAACCACCACAATACGACAAACTGACAGATGAGTGGCGGTGGGTTTGGTGTGTAAAGTACATGTACCAGAGACCTTCAAAAAGTTCAAGGAGAAGTGCCATCTTTCCACAGACTTTTGCCCCCCTTTCTCTCATATAAAGTATGGCCGTGGAAGATTTGTGTTTGCGGCTGTTTGTTGTTTTCGTTGGTTCCATCAAGTGAATGCCAACTCATAGTGACCCCATGCATGCAGAACGGTAATGTTCCATAAAAGCCGACTGGCAGAGCTGCCATCTGTGGTACCTCTGGGTGGGTCCAAGCACCTAACCTTCTGCTTAGTAATCAAGTCATTTGGGACTAAAAAGCTGAGGGAAATTTTTGAAATGTCCAACTAAAACTAATTTTTAAGTGCTTTGAAAATGGAATATAAAAAACACATTAAATATGCTTTCAAATAAAGAAATGGAGAGATGTTTATAAAGTAAGGAGATATGAAAAATGTATGTATAATGCAATCTTAAGAAATTTAGAGTAGATATCTTTTATACATGTGATACGTGGCACCATAGGATAAGCATTTGACCATAATGTCTGTTTGAACCACAAGGTTGGTGGTCCAAACTCACAAGCCACTCCTTAGAAACCCTATACAGGGATGCTGTGAGTCAGAACGGACACATGGCACTTAATAACAACATATAGAGTCCTAGCTTAGAACCATAGTATAAACACTAGACTGCAAACCACAAGATTGGCAGTTCAAATCCTCCAGTTTGTTTGTGGAAACCCCATGCAGTTTTGGTATGAGTCAGAATTGACTTGACGTCACTTAACATATATATACATACATGTGTACTTATGTATATATGCATATACATGTGTGTGTATGTGTGTGTGTATATATATATATAAAGAAGTCAAAGTGTTAGCAGGATTGGTTATCCCTGTGTGTTTGATTTCGCACGAATTTTGTTTTTCAGCTGGAAACTTCTATGAATATACAATTGTTTCATAATCAGAAAAGACAATAAATGTTGTAAGTGCTGCTATTGTATGCCACAGGCTTAATGCTATAGTTGTTAAATACCATCAAGTTACTCGTAACAACCCTGTATAGGGTTTCTGAAAAGTGTTCTACAGCAGTACACCAGAATTACCATGTTGTTGTTCAGTGCCGTGGAGTCGATTCTGACCCATAGCAACCTGTATAGGGTTTCCTAGGAGCAGCTGGTAAGCTTGAACCACCAACCACAGTTCAAAGGACTCTGCAGTCTGATGCATTAGCCCACAGCACCACACCAGGACTCCAGAATTACCCTGTATGGTCGGTATAATAGGATGTCTTACACAGGAGAAAGATGAGGCTTTCTACTCCTATAAAGATTTACAGCTTCGGAAACCCTGTACAGGGTCGCTATGGGTCGGAACTGACTCAATGGCACTTAACAACAACAACTGGGAAACCAAGATTCATTCAGGGTTAATGACTTGCTCAAATTCCCACATACAGAAAGTGTGATAGAGCAGGACTCGAACCCGAAGCTTCTGGCTCCAGATCTTGAGACCTATCTCACTGAATGCATAGACTTAAGAAGGTACATAAATCAGTCCCTTTTCTCAAAACCTTCCCAAGCAACAGCTTTCAAGGAAAGAAGATGGAATGGCATTTCTCTTGCATACAGGCCCCTCCTGCGTTCCCCGGCGTGCGCAGGCTGTCTGCTTAATTCACCCCTGGCTGGAGGCCATGAGATGCATAAACAAGCAGGGAAAGCCTCTGAGGAGTCTTGATGCCCAAATGGAGCAATTTGTCTTCTGAAATTATTGTTTGAAATTGTTTATGTCAGTTGCTGAGTTTCTGCTCTGTACTTCAGGGACCTGTTTCTGATGGAAGGAAAAAAAATTTTTCTCTGAGGCCAAGCAGCTATCCTAGTTGTGAAGTTCTAGTGACAGGGAATGTGGCCGGCTGCCTGCCCGTCCTCCTGAGACAAGGAGAGGGGTGTGGTGAGGTTGACCATTGTCCCAGTAGGGGGACCCCGGGAAGCCCTTGGTGTTGACTATTTTCTAATTATCTTTAGCACTGTGCAGATGTGTGAGCGGCCATAGAGTCAGCCTCGATTCATGGTTACCCCTTGCACAACAGAATGAAATGCTACCCAGTTCTGTACCTTCCTCATGATTTGCTGCCGACTGGACCATTGTGATCCATGGGGTTTTCGTGAACTGAATCTTCAGAGGTAGACTGATGGGCCGTTCCTCTTTGTAGCAGTATAGCAACACTCAGGCTCCCATAAACAGGCGGTGGCTGTGCATGAGGTACACAGGCCGGGAATCAATCTGGAGTCCTTCACATGGAAAAGCAAGAGTTCTGAGATACCATTTGCAAAAAACAGGTAGGATCCATGTCTCACTTCCCCTAACTTCTCAAGGGGGAAAGAGAATCAAACCCAAAATCAGTCCCAGTCTGATTCCTATGAAGCCGAGGTCAGACATGCTTCCACCCTACAACCTCTTCTGACACCAACCATCACTCCCACAGCTCTCTCTGCATCACATCTGGGTTCCATAACAACCACACAGAGCTCATAACACTATTCACAATTATAGGGTTTCTTAGGGAACTGAACAAGCTACAGTTCAGGATCAAACCAACTCAGGATGCAGCAGTTCTGCATTCAGGCTTGTTTGCAGCCTCTCAGCCATGTGGTCCCTTAGCTTCTGCCCTGCTCAAGCATGTGTTACAAAGTTCTTTAAGTCAGCCTGTGAATGCTCAAAGGGCACATTCTTCAAGCCAATCTCCTGCTCGTAGGTACTCAGCTTTACTCAGTCCATGGGTCTAGAGCCTCAGATGCTCTGTCTCCCCCTGCCACCGCCTCTGCTGTCACCTCTGCCATTGCCTCTTGCTGTCTCGCGCTCCACTCATGCTCTTCCTTCATGATGGTCCTGGGATCTTACATCTCTGCTTCTGAGATGGCTTCTTTTAAGCCTAGCTTGAGGATAAAATTAGCCTATGCATCCATAGAAGAGCTCTGGTAGCCTAGTGGTTGCGAATCGGGCTGCGAACCTCAAAGTCAGCAGTTTGAAACTACCAACTGTTCTGTGGGAGAAAGATGAGGCTTTCTGCTCCCATAAATATTTACAGCCTCAGAAACTGGATATAGGGTCGCTATGAGTTGGAACCCACTCCACAGCACATAACCACCACCACCACCCAGCCTTAGAACCCTTTACACCTTATTTGCATGGCCCCACCCAATTACTTGGATAGAAGACTCTGGATAGAAAAGTCACATCAAGTAAATTCAAAGCACCACACCTTTATTATCCCAATTCATAGATGAAGAAAAAGAAACACTTCCACATAAGTAACTTTCTCAAGATCTCACACTTTGTAAGCAGATGACTTGGGACTTGAATTCATACATTCCACCTACCTCTGGAGTCCACTGCTCCATACTGCTCCTCATACAGACCTGAACTGTCAGGGAATAGTTTGAGCCAAGTGACTTTCTTACCCGTTCTCCCAGATGGCATGCAGATCGTTCATTCTGCCACATCAGAGACACTAGATGTTCTTCGTTGGTACAAGCAGTGTTCAGCTGCTAACCAAAATGTTGGAAGTTTAAGTTACCCAGAGGTACCTCAGAACAAAGGCTCAGTGGCATACCCACCCCCCAACACACAAAAAAGTCCACCACTGACAACACTGGGGAGCACAGTCCTACTGTGACACCTAAGGCATTCCAACAGGAACTGTGAGACAATCAGCCCCAAGGAATTTCCACTTAAGGCCCAAGCTCCTCATCCCTCTAGAATCTATGAGATATTTTAGCATTAAAACCTCATGCTCGCAAACCTGGCAGCTTGGTGTGTGAGAGAGAATTCCTTTTGAGGCATGAATTAGTCTTCTTCAAATGTTTTGACAAAACGAGAGTGTGGTGCTTACGGAAAGAATGGCTTCACGGTGTTTGTGTGAACAGACAGCTTTCTAAAACAATAAGACACGGTGCGTGAGGCTTGATCATTGAAATCACAGCATGAGAATTCTGGGTTTGAGCTCTCTGGACCTTGAATTTTCTCCCATTTTTTTTCTTTACCCGTCAAACGCCCAACATTAGAAACCGGCCTGAGTGAATGTTTCTGTTTCTCCTTAAAGGAAACAGAGCCAGACCACCCCTCAGACATTACAAAGAACAGTATGTGCCTAGTCCCAGTCTCTTCTAAGCCTGTGGGCTCATGTGTGAGTCCCACTGAGGTCCACAGCTCACTTCCGCAACTGCCTCCTCCCATCAGTCCCCAGGCAGGTAGGTCAGTCACCTGGTCACCCTTTCCACCTTGTCTTCTCTGAGTGTTCCCAGCAATAGCTGAGCAGACAGTCAGACCTCAGTGACTACTTGGCTTCCCAGTGGCACTCGGGGCAACATGTGGTCAGGGAGCAGTTATTGTTGGTACCTAGAACCAGAAGGCAGGGAGCAAAGTGTGCTCAGGCATCAGCAATATGAACAAAAATAATTCTTGGCTTGCAGCCTTGCTTGGGAAATGTGGCCAGCATTGGGGAGGAATCAGGGCAGACTTGCTAACTGACTGGGCCGTAATCTCCCAGGTTCCCATCAGCAACTCTGTCTCTTCTATTCCAGGTGAGCTAACTTAACCACTTTTGTACACCCAAGAAGAGCGTGTCAGACCCACAGTGTCACAGTGGCCTGATCTCAGAGTCACATGATGCCAGGTAGAGGACAGATTTGGTGGTAGACACCCACAGAGCAAGAAGAGGGGAGTTCAATCCATGTCTTACCTCTAAAAGTGTCAGCATTCAGCTCTGGAGGGCACATTGCCCCAGCAAGTGTGATAACTTGATGGAAATAGTCAATTCCACCATGAAAAGGACTTTGTCATCCTTCACTGTGGTTACTATTGTTAAGTGCCATCAAGTTGGTTCCAACTCATAGGACCCTGTATAGAGTTTGTAAGGAGCGGCTGATGGGTTTTAACCCCAGGCTTACGGGTAGCAGTCCAGTGCGTATCCTGCGGTATCACTTCTTGTTGTTAGTTGCCATTGAATTGATAGCGACCCTATGCACAACAGAACAAAACACTGCCCAGTCCAGAGCCAACCTCACAATTGTTGCCACGCTTGAGCCCACCACTGCCTCCATTTTACCAAACATGGTATCCTTCTCCAGCGACTGGTCCCTCCTAACAATATGTCCAAAGTATGAGAGACAAAGTTTGGCCACCCTGGCCTCCAAGGAGCACTCTGGCTGCACTTCTTCCAACATGGATCTGTTGGTTCTTTTGGCAGCCCATGGCACTTTTAATATTCTCCTCTAACACCATACCTCAAAGGCATCAATTCCTCTATGGTCTTCCTTATTCACTGTGCCACTAAATTCCATTATTTCTGTTTAGAGTGTTGTAGAAGGAATCTTCGGGTAACTCTCCTCAGTTACCTTGTTTAAGTGTAATAGCTCTTTCTTCTCAAGACTAAATAATACAACAGTTTAGTTGTTGGTGGTGCCAAAATTCAAACCCTAACCTTCTGAAGTCTCACGAAGTTCCAAAACCTTGACTATACCACCCTAGGAAATGTTTTCAGAGTAAACCATCATAATGCTACTTTTTTTTGTCATTGCTTAGACATTAGCATCTAATGCCTCCAGCACTCCAGAATCATAGTCTGTGACCTGGTTCCCAAGTTGAAGAAGCGGGAAAATCAGTCATTTCTGATTCCAGACAGCCTCTTGTTTAAACATGGGACACATCTACCCAATAGACTTGTCACAGTCTCACTCTGATAAGCTCTAGGAGCAGCGTCTGTGAGAATTTGTGATGTCCTGCAGGTTGGTGGTGGTTGTTGTTGTTAGGTGTCATCGAGTTGGTACTGACTCATAGCGAACCTATGCACAACAGAACGAAACACTGCCTCATCTTGAACCAACCTCACAACTGTTGTCACACTTGAGCCCACTGATGCTGCCACTTTGCCAATCTATCTCTCTGGGGGGTCTTCCTCTTTTTCTGACCCTTGTTGGGATTCCAAGGAGTTCCAGGAGAGGGTCTCATGCAGGCCCACAGATAGCTCCTATTTTCTGGGGATACTTCCATTCCATCTCTTCTTGACAGCCATCATTTTTTCACAGCACCTTCTCCAGACATAAATAAATGCCCATTGTATATGTATCCCATTTATAGAATATTTCTCTGGGCTTGCCTCCCACCAGAATCTTCTAGATCTCTACATTTAAAGACATATTCCAAAGTGGAAGGAATACCTCTCTTCCTTTGTGTTAGATTTTCCATCAGAGTGCATACATTTGAATAAGAGTGATATTAACTGTCTTCCTCTTAGGAATACAGATATTATCCTATCACAGTTAGCACGGCACTTCAAGATAGATCTTGAGTTGTTCTTTTTGACAATGAATGTGACATCATTCCTCTGAGCTGCATCATCGTTCCCCACTTAGTAAAAGACATGATTGTCAGAATCAAAATGACCAATACCAGTCCATTTTAGCTCTCTAATGCCTAGGGTATAGATCTTTATGTCTTCCAGTTTAATTTTGAATATTTACAGTTTTCCACATTCTGATTGTTAATGGATGTTTGCAGCTGTTTGTTCTCTTTTTGAGTTTTATCCTATCAACAACTAAGGGTCCAAAATCTTTGCTCCATCCGCATCATGAAGGTCAGCTCTACTTTGAGAAAACAGCTCTTCCCCAGTCATATTTTGAGTGTCTTCCAATTTGATCTTGCAGCATATATCTGACAATATTCTGTTGTTATTCATAATGTTTTCCTCTTTCGGCACTATATCAGACAATGTTTTGCTGATATTCATAAACTTTGCAGTGGCTTGGTAAGAAGTGGTCTGCCTCTCCTTCTTCCTAGTCTGTCTTACTCATGAAACGTCACTGAAACGTACCCACTATGGATGACCCTGTTGCTATTTAAAATACTGGTGGCACAGCTTCCAGAATCACAGCAACACACAAGCCACCGCAATACGACAAATTGATAGATGAGTTGGTTGGTTGGTTGGTTGGTTATGTGCCATGGAGTCGGTTCCAACTCATAGCAACCCTGTATAGGGTTTCTAAGGCTGTAAATCTTTACGGGAGCAGAAAGCCTCATCTTTCTCCCATGGAGCAGCTGGGAGTTTTGAACTGTTGACCTTGCGGTTCACAGCCCGATTCATAACCACTATGCTAGATAAATGAGTGGTGGGCTCAAATTCTTCATAACCCTATTGTTACCTTCTAAGTCTTAGATTCTACATAAGTGATTATATTAATATATAAACCAGCCCACAAGTCCTCCTCTCCGTTACAAAAACCAATAAAGCGATACTTTTTCCTTACCCCCAGCCCACTCAGATTACCTTTCAATGGCTCTTCTGCTTCTGCAAAGCAGAAATGTTAGGAAGGGCCATGTTGCCTTGGCCCCAAAACCTCCATTGATGCTTTTTACTTTATAGGAGGTCAGCTAACAGCCGACAACATTCCCAAAGACCTGTGCCCAACAGTGAGTGTCCCTCAGCATAATTAGGTTGATGCATTCAAACAGTACCCAAGATACTTGTTGTGACATACTTTTGTTGCTAGGACTGCAAATGTCATCCTCTGGTGTGTATGTTTCTGCCAAGCTACAAACTCCAGCTCCACACACCTCAGAGTCTTAGACTGAGAGAACCAGACTTGAAAAACACAGATCTCAAAGTTTTATTTGATTGTGAAGCACCATGGTTTGAATTGTCCTCCTAAGATATATTGAAAGGAGCTGTGGTAGTGCAATAATTAAATGCTCATCTCCTAACCAGTAGGTTGGCGTTCAAACCCACCCCGTGGCACCAAGAGAAAAAGAACTGGCAATTTGATTTCATAAAATGATAGCCTAGGAAAACACAATGGGGCATTCTATTCTGTCATATAGACTCATAGGGTTGGTATGAGTTTGAATGGAGTTGAAGGTACACACAAACAACAACAACAAACACAAATAAAATATGTTAAAGTTCTAACCCCTGAACCTGTGAGTGTGACGCAATTTTGAAATATAATTTTTCTTTGGTTCAGGTAGTGAGATTATACATAGTGGGTAGTGAGATTATACATAGTGGGGGGGGGTGTCTTAAATTCAAATACTTCTGTGCAGTGTTTTATAAAAGGGAGTACAATTGCAGAAAAACAGACACACAAGGGAAAGAGGAACCATGTAATGATGTAGCTACAAGCTCAGGAATGCCAAAGATTGCCAGCTAACACTAGAAGTTCCTTTAAACCCAACGCTCTGATCTGAGATTCTATCATCCCAAACTGTGAGAAAATAAATCTCTCTTCTTTAAAACCAACTCTTGGGTATTCTGTTATGGCAGCACTAGGAGACTATGATAGATAGTGACTTTTCTGCCACCACTGGCTGTCCCTCATTAACTCTAACCATTAGAAAACCTGTTTGAAAATAATGGAGAACAAAATAAAAAGCATCTTGAACAAGCTTAAGCAAAAAGGAACATTTATGATAAAGCTATGGGACATCTCACAGGCCTCAGAGACAAAAATGTGGTTAGCGCTTGGGCAGTTGGAAGCTTGAAGACTCTTACTCTATGTTCTCTGGCTATCGTCCATGCTCCAGTCTTCTCCTAGTCCATAAACCAGCCATTCATTTCCCTAGTTCATATGGTTGTAACTAGCCATCCCCAACAGCTACTTTGCCTGCTTTATCCAAGTGCCATTTCCAGAATTCCTAAGGAAAAGTCTAGTCTGGCTTCCATTCAAGAGACTGAGGATACTCAGTCTTGAACCAAAATACTAAGGTGGTCCAACCTGGATAAAATGATGTGAATAAATAGAAAAATCACAATGTTGTTGTTGTTGTTGTTGTTGTTGTTAGGTGCCATCAAGTCGGTACCGACCCATAGTGACCTTATGCACAGCAGAATGAAATACTGCCTGATCCTGGGCCAACCCCACTATTGTTGCCACGCTTGAGTCCATTGATGCTCCCACTTGGCAGATCCATCTCACTGGGGGTCTTCCTCTTTTTCTCTGACCCTCC
>NW_006408572.1:15577531-15578868 GCF_000296735.1 Chrysochloris asiatica
TCCTAGTGTCCTTTGTTTCTGGACTTTTTTCACTTTTTAAATACCCTCCTTCTTTTGCATTCCCACCTTGCCTTGTCCCTGAATCCTAAGAGTCTCCACACCAGCTGTGTCTCCTCTAGTCAAGTTAGCGCCAGATTCCTCCACCAGTTGCCGTCCACCAGCAGAAGAATCCAACTCACATCCCCACATGTGTCAGAGTGAACTATGCTCCATAGGGGTTTCAATGTCTAATTGTTCAGAAGTAGCTCATCAGACCTTTCACCCAAGGTGCCTCTGGGCAGACTCAAACCTCCAACCTTTCAGTTAGCATCCTAGTGCTTACACCGTCTGCATCACTCAGGAACTCCTCTTCAAGTTATACGTATTCGTTATTCACATATCTAACACTTTATTTAACTAACTCAAGTGTGTATGCTTTCTCTTCCAGACTAGATTATTTATGCCTTAAATTACTTTGTGTCATCTTCGGGGTCTAGAATGTCTCAGCAAAGACTTGTGAGACACTGTTGTGAGCAGCAATAAAATGATGGCTGAATCCGTAGTAGAGAAATGCATGAATGCATGACCTACTGGAGCACTGTGGGTTAATGCACTGGACTGCAAAGTTGCCTTGAACCGCACGGTTGGAGGTTCAAGCTCACCAGCTGCTTCTCGGAAACCCTATACAGGGTCGCTGTGGATCAGAACCAACTCAATGACACTTAACAACAACAACGTGATCACCACGTGCTTCCATGATCCTAAAGATTTTTCTGTGGCATCCATAAGAGGGGAGAGCTGTCTAGTCCACATTTCTTCATAGAGGGTCACCTTGAGATCCTGCATCTCACACCTGACCTTGTAGAACTTTGGGTGGAATACTGCTTTACAATGTTGCCATCCTGGTTGCATTTTAAATATAATTCTTAGAGCAATTGCAATTAGTAAGCTACCACCAAGTCAATTCCAACTTATGGTGGCAGATATGTACAAAAGAACAAAACTCTTCCTGGTCCTGCATCCTCCTCACATGTTCGAATTCATAGTTGTGAATTCGATTGTAAATCCTCACACGTTTGAATTCGTAATTGTGACTGTTGTATGTTTCCTTCTAGTCAAGGTTCTGCCACATCCTAATTGACCCACAAGTTTGTCAAGCATCATGTCTTCCTCTAGCGATTGATCCCTCTTTTTGATGTGTCCAAAGCAAATGAGTTGTGTCCGAAGCAAATGGACCATAAGGCTTTTATTAGCTAATTTTTAGGAGCAGCTCTCCAGTTTTTTCTTTCTACTTTGTCTTAGTCTGGAAGCTCTTCTGAAACCTGTCCACCATGGTTTTAAAATATATTTATGGTAAC
>NW_006408572.1:15580740-15598166 GCF_000296735.1 Chrysochloris asiatica
TTGTTTAAGGGACGCTGCCTGTCTTAGGCGGTCAGTGCGAATTCCTCAGTCTTACCCGTCATCGAAACTCATTGCAGCATGGCAATGGCTCTGTCTTAGGTTGCCGAGGTTCCACATGATCCTTACCCGTCTCTGGCCACACGTCCTCCCGTAAAGATTTACAGTCTCTGAAACCCTGTACAGGATCACTTTGAGTCGGAACTGACTCCATGGCACATAACAACAACATATAGATATAGATATATAGATATATGATTTCTTTTTAGTCATATGACTTGGAATATATATATGCAGGACATAGAAAAGCTAAAAAACACTGTTGGTTCCAGTATCATTATTGAATGAAATGATTTATCTCATAGCTATCAATAGGGGATGGGTGCTAGGCATGGTGAGAAAGATTCCATTAGTAGTCAAGAGTCCATTGGAAGAAGGTACTAAAGAAGTAGTGGAAACCCACAACCATCTGCTGATACAAAAGGAAATCTTTCTCTGGTGTTGTTGCCAAGAGAGCTGAGCTTGATTTTCTCCTGAAATGGGTGCTTTCCCATGTTTCTAGATCTCTATTTCCCCTGCAAACAGAGTCCAAAGGGCTATTATGAGTTTGCCCAATATGATGTTGATGTAACGGCCTAGTAATCCACCCCATCACTTACTCCTGGGTAAAATGATATCTAATCTTAAGGAATCTCTCATGTAGGCTGGAATTTTTTTTAATGAACTCATAAAAGTAACATATTTAAATAGAAATGGAGTTAAAGGTCTTCCAACTCAATGGTTTTCAGAATCTGGTCCTCAAAGCCCTGGGCATTTCATGAGAAGTTCTACTTTGATTGCTTTGCTTCTGTGTTTTGATTTTTGTTTGTTGGTTGCATTGTTTTGTTTTCTCTTGTGTAAAACTTCAGCTCAAAATATTCTTCCCTTGACCTATACCTATGGAGCAGCGACTCAAAAGAGGGAACAAATCCTCACAGCAAGAAACATTCACACACACCCACACACACAGAGTGGACGGAGAAGGGCAGCTTGGACAGTGGATACTCAAATTGGGAGGAGGGGACAACAAAGGCAAGAAGTGACTGGCTTACAAGCTTTCAAGAGGGAACCTGGTGCTAGGGAGCATGGCGGAAGGCAGAATCTCCAGTAGGTACTATTCAATCAATCTGGGCGGAGCAGATGAAAGGAGATACAGATGGGTAACTTGTGATACTGTAGTGAATAAGGCTTATCAGGATGGATTATGAGAGTTGGAAATGGCAAAGGTAGACGTTTTGTAACAAGGAAGGGAGTGATTAATTCTCCAGGATAGGAGCGGAGGCCTCTGGGACCATCAATGGAGAAGAGCCGAGAGCGGGACCCTACCCAGAGAAACAGAGATGCTTGAGATAGAGACAGAGATGAGGACGTGGAGTGATGAAGCGACTGGGGACCTTGGACCCAGAGAGGGAAAGGGACTGTGGGCCGAAAACTGGGGGGAGGAGGGGGAAGTGTAGGGGGAGGGTTTCTGGGATATACCCTTTGGGTGGTTGATGATGCATGGAGGGGATTGGAACCATGGCAGTGAGATGATATACAATGGAATGAATGTAAAACTAAAGTTCTCCCATGTAAACTATCATATAATTCACAATAAAACATTATATATATATATATTCTTCCATTCCTTTAATTAAACAATAAAGTCTGAAAGCCTCTTGTTCTAACCTTGCCCATCCATTCATAGATAAAGTGGCAGGAGTTCAGAAGGATGAATCATTTTATTATTTTGAAGTGTCATTCAAAAACAGACACATAGGTTGACTACTTTACAAAAAATCTGGGGAGTCCTAGAGGGACTCGAATTCATGGAGCATTAACGGGAGGGGGAGGTAGCTTTGTGGATGATGATTACATCATCATGTGTAGTGATTACACAGCTTTTATTTTCTGCATCAGTCTTCATTGTTTACAATTTTACTTTTACTTCTCCCAGAAAAGGTAATTGTTCATTTTATAATCAAATGTCAATTTATCATATGCCTTTGATAGAGCTTAAATACAAATTAATTTATAAGTAAGAAAAGTATGTCATCAGACCACACACTCTGGTTTTCCTTTGGGTGACCTGACCATTCTAGAGACTGTGGGTAGGGACAGAGGCGCTTTGGTGGTGGATTTCTCAGTTTTCACTTGGAAGACCCAGGTTCGATTCCTGGCTATTACACCTCATGTGTAGTCACCACCCTTCTTTCATTGCAGGCTTGAGTGTTGCTATGATGCTGAACAGATTTTAATGAACTTTCCAGAATAAGAACAGAAAGAAAGGTCTGGTGATTTGCTTCCAAAAATTAGCCCATAAAGACCCCACAGATCAGGCAGTATTGCATTCCATTGTGCATGGAGCCACCTTGAGTTAGGCAGGTGACCACTCCACAGCAACTAATAAGAACAGAGCCTGTGGAGGTTGTAGCCAAGTAGTTTACCCAGGAACCACAAGCCTAGTAAAACTAAGGGTAATTCACATGACAAAAATGGAGGAGTTGAGTGGAGAAACAAAGCAATGTAGAGATGGAAGGGTAGACCAGACTATCTATCAAATATGTATAACATGAGAGTGTTTGTAAAACAGTGTTAAAAAAAAATCTTGGCAATACGGGACAGGTAATGGTTAAGGATGATGCTTTTAACAATCGTGATTCATCTGGGTGGCCCCCAAAAGCAACGGAAGCTTGACACAGGTTCTAGTAAGTTCACTGTGATTCTTAGGCTGTTAAAACTGAATGGGCCCAGAGAGTGTCCTAGATGGCCAATGCTATTGCTGTTCAGTGCCGTATAGCGACCCTGTATAGGGTTTCTGAGGAGCAGCTGGTGGGTTTGAACTGCAGACCTTGTGATTCACAGTCCAGTTCTGATCCACAGCGCCACACCAGAAGTCCAGATGGACAATACCAAGAGCTAACAATTAATGTTGGAAACAGTAAAGTATCTAGTATGATTGGAAAGCCTTCTACACCCCTTGGAGGAAAAGTCAGCTTGTCTCCATCTTGAATAACAGCGCGAGAGGCTTCTGTGTTTCAGTTAGAGCTACCATGTAACTGAATAGTGTGGCTGGTTAATCAATTACTCTTCTTAGAGTAGAGTGGATCACGGATGTGAATCATTCTGGCACTCAGATTGCTGCCTCCAAATTACCTAAATAATTACAAATCTTTAATGTAAAGGTAGGTTTTGTTTCCTTATTGTCCCCACACCTCTTTGTATAAAAATATATATCACCTTCATGTTAAGTCTTGGGAGACAGGAAAAGTGTTGTCAACAAATCCAGAGTTCTACCAGGACACTGGGGGTATCTCTTACATCTGTCCTGGAGTAGGACCTTGTGAACCCCTGGATTTTAACACATATTTTCTTTTCCATTAAATGCATACGAATTAATATCTGTCATCAGAATGGATGTTCATGCACACACACAGATAAATGCACGTTCTTACAATAAAAAACTGAGGAGCAGTTGGTGGGTTTGAACAACCACCTTGTAGCTCAAATGCACCTTGCAATCCAGTGCTTATCCTACAGCGCCACACCAAGCTAGAGAATATTTTTCTAACTATACAAAAAAGAAACCATAACTTAAATTCTAAAGGATTTCATAAATGTTATAAAATGTTAAATGCTCAAATCATCATAAACAAAATTAAAGGACAAACTTCTAACCAGAGGGAATTTAAAACACAGCTGACTATTTTTAATGTACTTCATATATATTTTAAATAGCTCTCCCAAATCTATAATAAAAACATTCCAATGGGAAAAAATGGTCAAAGGATGTTATCAAACAACTTGAAAACAAAAGGACACTATCAGTCAATAATTATATGAAAATATCTTTACCACATTAAGATTCTAATGTAAACCAAAATAATAATACCATTATTCCCAGATTGATAAAGTTTTTCTTTCCTTTAATAGCACCAACCATTATTAATAAGAGTATAGTGAACACATGATACATCTTTTTCCTAGAGGGGGTAGCAACTTAAATGAACACTTGTTAAATAAGTGTGGGACCATATTGGAATACCATGTAACTGTTGGAAACAAGAGTCTAGATATACATGCACATACACAAACACCAGTATTAAAACATGGTCTCATTTTTGTACGTAATAAATTTGCCTATTTCTATATCCACTGCGCATCACAACAACAAGTATCTAGATAAATGAAATGATTGATCCAAAAGAATATGCTGAATATTAACAGTGGCTATTCTTTTGAGTGCTAATGTAGCACTATAAGATAATCACTGGACCGCTAACCAGAAGGTCAGCGGTTCAAACCCACCAGCCGCTGCTCGGAAACCCTATATATGAGTCAGAATTGACCTAATGTTACTTAACAACAACAATCTTTTGCTGGGAGAATAAACACTTTTCCTTTTTGCTTATTCATTTTTTTCTTTTTCCTTATTAAATATGTATTGGTCAAGCAATATTTTATGTTTGCCAGTATTGAAGAAAGTAAAGACTCTAAAGCAAATCTCTTGGGGTGTTTTTAGTCTTGTGACAAATACCCTGAATTCCTTCCCTGAAAACCCTGCCAATCACAACCTGAATCTGCTAACCACAGAAAACCCAGTGCCTACATTTCTTATAGCGATGTTCTAGCTGGTTGCTGTTTCCAAACTTCTGTGGAATTTGTTCTCACTAAACTAAGAGTCTAAGGAGCTCTGGTAGCGTAGTGGTTACGAATCGGGCTGCGAACCTTAAGGTCAGCGGTTCGAAACTACCAGCCGCTCCGCGGGAGAAAGATGAGGCTTTCTACTCCCGTAAAGATTTACACCCTCGGAAACCCTGTACAGGGTCGCTATAAGTCGGACCCGACTAGATGGCACTTAACAACAACAACAAACTAAGAGTCTAGCACTCAAGAAATCCCTACTTTCTATTTCCTGCCTTTTTTTTTTTTGGAAAACTGCCCATGGGTTTCTTTTTAAATGTTATTGTGCCTTAACTGAAGGTTTACAGAGCAGATCATCAGTTTCATATTCACTAAATCAAACACTCTGTTTCATTACAATGATTGCAATCCCCTGAATGTACCAAGAGTTAATTAACAGTGTTCATCTCTAATCACTAGTGCATTCCTGCCTGTGTCTCCCAATCTTCACCTTTCCTTTGCTAACCTCCCACTTGTCGTACATCACCTGCCCTGTCACCCATGTTAACATGTGTCTGCCCTCAAGCCCGTGAACAGTTTTTCCTCCCCCTTCCCACATAACCATCATTGATTGTTTCTTCTGTTAAAGAAACGTTTTGTTAGCTTTTTACATTGATCTCATATCATATTTGTCAGTTTATGATTAACTAATTTCACTCCACATAATGTCCTTCAGGTTCATCTAGGTTGTGAGATGTTTCACAGATTCATCAGTATTCTTCAGTGTTGCATAGTATTCCATTAGGTGTATGTACAAGGTTTGTTCAATCATTCTTCTGTTGAAGGGCATTTAGGCTGTCTCCATCTTTTTGATGTGTCGCACGTAAAGAGCATATTGAAGGATCCTGTTTCCTTATCCATTCTGCTCCCTCTAACTCTTGACTGGTGCATTTAATCCATTTACATTCAGTGCCATTCGATAGGTATGAATTGAGGTTGTCATTTGGCTGTGCGTTTTTTATGATGCTGCTGGTATCTTTGTCCCACATACTTTTCTGCACTGAATTAATTGTTTGTGGGCTTTCTTTTCATTTTTATTTCTGTTGTTTTAAAGTTAACTAAATCTTTTTTCTGATTTTCTTCTTTTTTTATTGTGATGTGCAAGTGTATTATTTTTCTTTGAGGTTATTCTGAAATTTAAAATTTTTTTCTCTCTGCTTAAAACAGTGTTGTTTTATCTTGAAATCTACTTGGCTTTCTTGTCATTTGGAAGTTCTGTATATAAACTATTCCTCTTTTTGCTTTGTAGTTGGCTTCATTTTGCATTGAAATCTCTGGTTCCTTATTTTCAGTTTTGTAGGTTTGTTTTACTTTAAATACTTCTATATCAGGAGCTCTGGTAGTGTAGTGGTTACGAGTCAGGCTGCTAATCTCACGGTCAGCAGTTCAAAACTACCCACTGTTCTGTAGGAGAAAGATGAGGCTTTCTGCTCCCGTAAAGATTTGCAGCCTCAGAAACCCTACACAGGGTCACTGTGAGTTGGAACCGACTCCACAGCACACAACAACAATAACAACATATCTGGATTGAGTTCGGTGTGGTATTGTCATGAATGGTACTCTCATATTGTTGTCTGCTGTTGTCGGTTCTCAGTCCAAAAAACACCTTTAACATTTTTTGTATGAAATTGGTCTGTTGTTTTTGTTAAGTGCTGTAGAGTCAGTTCTGACTCATAGAGACCCTGTATAGGGTTCCAAGGAGCCACTGGTGGGTCTGGTCATTTAGAAATTCCTTTAATTTCTGTTTATCAGGAAATGTCTTAATTTCATCATCATATTTGAAGGACAGCTTTGCTTAGGTATATAATTCTTGGCTGACAATTTTTTTTTTCTTTTCATTTAGATTTTTGTATATGCCAACCATTACCTTTTTGCCTTCGTGGTTTCTGCTGAGAAATCAGAATTTAGTCTTACTGATTCCCCTTTGTAGGTAACTTTTTGTTTTTCCCAAGCTGCTCTCAGGATTCTTTCCTTGTCTTTGGTTTTGGAAAGTTTGATTATGATATGTATTGGTGATTTTCTTCTGAGATCGATCCCATTTGGGGTTCGCTCAGCTTATTGTATGCTTTTCTTCTTGTCTTTCATGATGTTAATGAAGTTTTCCTCTAACAACTCTTGGACAATTTCCCCTGACTTTTTAATGTCTCTTTCTGTTCTGGAATTCTGATCACCCATAGTTGTTCTTCTTTATGGTGTCCCACAGAACTCTTA
This sequence comes from Chrysochloris asiatica, assembly GCF_000296735.1. Classification (NCBI taxonomy): domain Eukaryota; kingdom Metazoa; phylum Chordata; class Mammalia; order Afrosoricida; family Chrysochloridae; genus Chrysochloris; species Chrysochloris asiatica. Next base: position 15,587,650 of record NW_006408572.1, read on the forward strand.
GCCTCTCTTTGGATTTTTTCATTCTTTTATCTGATTGCTCTTCAAAAATACTAACACTGAGAGATTTATCACTGAACTCACCAATTCAGGCTTCCATTGCTTTGAATCTACTCCTTTACCCTTTTAATGTATTGTTCAGTCTGAAATCTTAGCATTAATCTTCTGGATTTCTAATTGCAGGTTTTATATTGTTTTAAATTTTTAATTTATTTATGTCTATTTGGTTTTGTATTGTTTTCCTGAATTCTTTTATAAAGTTTTTTCTGTGTTCTCCTTTCTTTCCCTCAATCTTTCTGTCAGGCCTTATAAAGTCCCTAAATATCATGCTTTTTAGTTCTTTGTCAATTGGTTCTATTATCTTTTCTTCCTGAGACACATTTTCTGGTTCTGCATCTTCGTCATTTGTTTGAGCCATTCTATCTTGTTTCTTTGTGTAAGCTACAGTTGTCTCCAGAACATTGTGGGGTTGTTGTATTTGTATTTAACTGATAATTGTGTGTTGATGTGTTCTTAGGCTCTTACCAGCTGTCCCCTGTGGGTGTAGTTAGAGAATGGAAGTGTTTAAACCATCCTCATTCGCTGTTCCTGCATGTAAGTTTAGGGATTGGTTTGGCTGGTGTTGCGTGCTATTTACTGTTATCAAGTAGTATGGTGGTGGTTATGTGCCGTGGCGTCGGTTCTGACTCACAGTGACCATGTATAGGGTTTCCGAGGCTGTATTGGGTTTAGGGAGCAGAAAGCCTCATCTTTCTCCCGTGGGACAGCTGATAGTTTCGAACTTCTGACCTTGCGGTTAGTAGCCCAATTTGAGCTCTGGTAGCGTAGTGGCTATGAATCGGGCTGCGAACCTTAAGGTCAGCGGTTCGAAACTACCAGCCGCTCCACGGGAGAAAGATGAGGCTTTCTATTCCCATAAAGATTTACACCTTCGGAAACCCTGTACAGGGTCGCTTTGGGTCGGAACCGACTCGACGGCACTTAACAACAACAACGCTACCAGAGCTGGAATGGGCTCTTGCCCAGTAAGTGGAGCTGCAAAGAATATGATTATGGTTGGGCTATCTGGGCATGGTTGCTGTCTCCTGTAGGCTAGAAAAGAGAAAACCCCTCCCACAGACACCCACAAGAAAACAAAAACAGAATTAACAAACCAGGAACCAACAGAGTTAAAAAGATGAACTCAACCTCAAGGTCGGTGGTTCAAACTCACCAGCTGCTTCTTGAAAATCCTATACAGGGTCACTATGAGTCGAAACTGACTCAATAGCACTTAACAACAACAACAGCAGCAAACACCTTAAAGATGAAGGTAGAAAATGTGCCTTTTGGTGGTGTAAGTTATTATATATGCCTGAGTGTTTTAAATAAGCTAAAGTGAATAGAGAGAAATACTGTTTGTTAACTTGTGGTAGGTACATGGAGGGGATTATAATCATTGTAATGAAATGAGGTGTATGATTTGCTGAATGTAAAACTGATGATCCGCCCTGTAAACTTTCACTCAATTCACAATAAAAACTTTATTAAAAAAAAAAGATGAATGTAGAGCTTTTAGAACTGTAGATAAGGAAATATGAAGTTGACATATATAATGATAATGCTTCAACCTCTTTTTTAGCTTGTAGGAAACAAGGTTTGTTCATCAAACCTACGTCTTCTTCAGAATTGCCTGCATTGTTGTTAAGTACCGCCGAGTTGGTTCCCACCCATAGTGAGCTTGTATAAGATTTCCAAGGAGTAGCTGGTGAGTTTGAACTGTCGACCTTGAGGTTCAAACTGATTTTGCAATCCAGTGCATTAATCCACAGTGCCACACTAGGACTCCAGAATAGGTTGTTGTTGTTGTTGTTGTTAAGTGCTATCAGGTTGGTTCCAACTCATAGCAACCCTATATACAGTTTCCAAGGAGCAGCTGGTGAGCTTGAACCACTGACCTTGAGGTTCAAACCGACCTCGTAGTCCAGCGCAATAACCCACAGTGCCAGAATTGCCTGTGTTGTTGTTGTGAAGTGCCGTCGCGTCAGTTCCTATTCATAGCAACCCTGTATAGGATTTCCGAGGAGCAGTTGGTGAGCTTGAACCACCAACCTTGCAGTTCAGATGGCTTTGCAGTCTGGCACATTAACCCACAGCGCCACACCAGGACTCCAGAGTTGCCTATAGTACTTGTTTTAAAATAAAATATATTCCCAATCTATCCCGGATCTATTAGATGATACAGGAGCCCTGAAAGCATAGTGGATTATGAGCTAGGCTGTGAAACACAAGGTCAGAAATTGGAAACTACCAGTGGTTCCACCGGAGGAAGATGAGGCTTTCTGTGCCCATAAAGATTTACAGCTTCAGAAACCCTACACAGGGTCACTCTGAGTCAGAAAGGATTCTCAATGGCATACAACCACCACCACCATTGAGTGATTGTCTCTGGAAAGGGACCCGGGTGATTTTTATTATCAGGTAAATTGGGGAAATCCTGATCTAATCTAATCTCCCCTTTCTGTTTGTATTGAAACTCAAATCCAGAAAGATTCTGGTTCCTGTCTAAAAATAACAGCTATTTAGTAACAGAACAGGTTCTATAATTATATGGACTCTATTCCAGATAAGCAATCTCTACTATCTAGACCACCAGACTTCTCCAGACCAACGTTCTTAAACTCTCAACAACCGATTCCTTCTCTCAGACAGGTAACAGAACTCCTCTTCAAACCCATTGTTTCACATTCAGTAATGATCTCTCCTTGTTGATGGCAAATGGAAAGTTTTCCATTTCCCCTGTTCCCTAGCAATGTGACATTTTCCAACAGTAGCACAAAATGCTTTAAATAGAAAAGATCCATTTCCACCCTATCGTGACTCAGTAACAGCAGTAGGATTCTTCTCAAACTTTCCTAAAAATGTCATCTTTGGGCTGGACTCAAGAAGAACATTTTAGCCAAGGAGACACATTTTCCACTCTGTCAGGAATGAGTGAGCATGGGGTTGGAACATAAAGTGTTTTGCAACCCTCAGAAAAGCAATACTGTTGGCCAAAACCATGGCAACGACTCTGTGTGATGTCATCAGAGCCTGGGATCATTGCGGAACCTAGCCCTTACCAGAGACTCTGCAGATTTCTTCGCCTATGTTGGTCAGTACAGTAACCTGGTTGCCTGTTGGCTCCAGAAGAGGATACTATCCTGGAAACTGTTACTATGGAGACACTGTGAACAGTGATTCTCAGCTGAGTGTCCCTTACATTGAGTTACCTAGGAGGCAGGTAGCTTCAAACACACCTCACATCATGTTGTAGTGGCTCCTGATTCCTCCTTTGAGCAGACTTCTCCACAGGAGGAAATACAGAGAAAAGCAAGGTCTGTTGGTGTTCTGTCATCGTAATAATGCCGTGTACCTGAGAGGCAGACCTTTAGAGCGTGAAGTCATGGGTTTCTTTACTTTATTGCTTTAGCGTCATGGATACGTCACTTCAACCTTCTGGGCCTAGAGAGCTATAACAGGGGAATCATAATACCTACATTATTGGGAGCTTTCAGTGATACGATTCATAGAAAAACTCCTATCCAAGAGTTGAAGGAGCTCTGTTGACACCATAGGTTAAGCACTGGGCTGCTAATTCCAAGGTTGACAGTTCAAACCCACCAGCCACCCCAAAGAAGAAAGTCATCTGCTCTTGTAAAACAGTCCCATACTGTCACTATGAGTCATGATGTATTCAATGGCAGAGGGGTTTTGTGAGGTTACCCAAGAAACTGACCCTTTTCAATCGCCGATTACAACTAGTCCCATTCACCTTTCCTCTCGGAGTCCAGCTGTGGTGGTGCTTAGGATGAGCACTCGATCGCAAGGTCGGCTTGCACTACAAGGTCTGCAGTTCAAACTCATGAGCCGCTCCTCAGATACTCTGTACAGGGTCACTATGAGTCAGAAACAACTTGATGGCACTCAGCAATAACCTTCCCTATCAAGTATGACCAACACTTAAAGATTTTTGTCAGAGAGATAAGGAAAAGAAATAAAAGTAACAACATATTAGAAGAACTGATCTGTGAAGGGGGTTGTCTTAGCTTCCTAGGGCTACTATAACAGAAATACCACAGGTGGGTGGTCTCAAAGGACAGAAACATATGGTCACACAATTCTAGAGACTAAGCGTCCAAATTACGGTCTTGATGTGTTGATTCCTTCTGTTGCTCCCTCCCCTAGTTTCTGGTATCTACCACCCATTCTTGGTGTTCTTTTGCATATAGATGGCTCTCACGTGGCATCTGTCTTTCTTCTGTGTACTAGTATCTGTGTCTAGGCTGCTCTTTTTAGATCCCAGAAGTCATTAACTTTAGGTTACACCCTACACTGGTAGGATTTGACTAACATAACCAAGAAGACCCTATTTCCAAATTGTATTACATCCACAGGTATGGGAGAGAGGATTCTAAAACATGCTTGGACATAGGGGGCGAGACACAATTCAGTCCACAGTGGTCCTAGCCTGACTCCTTCATCTACCCCTTTTCTGTTCTCTGTCACTCCTGCCGCTCTCTGTGTTGATACGCTAGAACCCTGGTCTTCTCTTCCGACGATTGGCACAACTTCCCCCCAGGGACAGTTAGCCTTGGGCATGAGCAATGCAAACAAATATTGTGTATGTGTGTGTTGTGTCTGGTAAAAAAAATATATATATATATAAGTATCTACCAAAACTTTTGCCATTTCGACCTTTATATTATATCCATCACCAGTATCCATATTCAAAATTTTTGTCACCTTAATGGAAGCAGGCAATTTCCTAAAAGTCACAAGTTCCTGTTCCCAATTCAACCTAAGTCCCTCTTTTTTATTGTTGTTGTTGTTGTTAAGTGCCTTCGAGTCGGAGCCGACCCATAGCGACCCTGTACAGGGTTTCCGAGGGTGTAAATCCTTACGGGAGTAGAAAGCCTCATCTTTCTCCCGCGGAGCGGCTGGTAGTTTCAAACCACTGACCTTAAGGTTCGCAGCCCAAGATACCCGCAATCAGAACCAACCGCTGGGCTTTCTTCTGAAGCAAACAATATTAATACAAAACTTAAAGGTATTTAATAACCTTGTATAGCTTAGAAAATGGTTAACTCATTAACTTCATGCCAGTGATCATATGAAATAGGTATGGTAGATTTGGTCATGATTTAAATATTCATATTTTTGCTACTATACAGATGAAAATACTAGAATTTGTAGACATGAGTGACTTGCCTAAGTTTTCATAACTTGATACATTACAGTCAAAGCGTGAATCTATTTTTTCCATTCCTAAGCACCATTGTTCCATTGTAAGCTGCCTCCCTTTTATATCAAGAAAGGTCTTGTAGACAGGGATGGGCAACTCGGACATTGGCTACCCAAAATGGCGGGGGGGGGGGGGGGGGGGGAGGCTACAAAGGCAAGAAGTGACTGGCTTACAAGCTTTCAAGAGGGAACTTAGATCCAGAGGGCATGGAGGAAGGCAGAATCTCCACTGAGTAGTATCCAATCTGTCTTGCTGGGGCTGGTGAAATGAAATGCGGATGGGTCTCTTGTGATACAATAGTGAATAATTGTTATCAGAACTGATTGTGAGGGTTGGAAATGTAAAGGTAGACATTTTGTAGCAAAAGGAGGGGAGTGATTAACTTTGCAGTCTAGGAGCGGAGATCCCTGGGACCATCAAGGGAAAAGAGCTGAGAACGGAACCCTACCCAGAGAAGAAGTGATGCCTGAGATGGAGGCAGAGACGATAGCATGGAGAGATGGAGCAGCTGGGGACTTTAGACCCAGAGAGGGAAAGGGGCTGTGTGCTGACAGACAGGGGTGCAGGCTTGTAGTGTATGGCCTTTGGTTGGTTGATCATGCATGGAGGGGAGTGTAACCATGGCAATGAAATGATAATATACGATAGGATGAATGTAAAACTAATGTTCTCCCATGTAAACTGTAACATAATTCACAATAAAACATTAAAAAAAGGAAAGGTCTGCCCACTAGGGCATGTGGGTGGGCGTTGCCACCACAATCGTCAAGCTTGACATTTCGCTCCTCTTTAACCTGCAGTTCTTAAGAAACCTATACAACTGCACATAGTCTTTTCTCTCCTGGGTGACTTCACATCCTCTGCTGCGGTATGCAGAGATCTCTTAGCTCCTCTCCTTGAGTTGCTTACCTAGTTCTAGTCCTCAGCTACATGCTGGTCTCCCACTAAACATGACAAGAAGTTTCTATACATTTTTTATTGTTATCTAGACATAATACAGTTCCCCGCTCATGTCAACCCCATAAACAATGGAATGAAATGTTGTTCAGTCCTGTGCCATCCCCACGGTGCCCTTGAGGATCAAACCGTTGTCATTCATAGAGTTTTCACTGACCAATTTTCAGAAATAGATTACCAATCCTTTCTTCCTGAATTGTCGTAGTTTGGAGGCTTTCCTGAGATCCTATATAGCATCGTCGTTATTGGGAAGTGGGGAAGGGTAAGTGCTTCTGTGACAGAATATTGTTGTTGTTATTAAGTGCCAACTCACACCAGCCCTATGTAGGGTTTCCAAGGCTGTAAATCTTTATGGGAGCCTCATCTCTCTTTCACAGAGTTGCTGGTGGGCTCAAACTGTCTAACCTTGTCATTAGCAGTCCAGTGATAAGGTTTACATGTATGATGGTTGTTAAGTGACGTCGAGTCGGTTCTGACACATAGCGACCCTGTATAGGGTTTCCGAGGCTGTAAATCTTTATGGGAGCAGAACGTCCCATCTTTCTCTGACGGAATGGGTGGTAGTTTCCAACTGTTGACCTTAATGTTCGCAGCCCGATTTGTAACCACTACACTACCAGAGCTCTTTACATGTATGATTATAGACTATCAAATGAACATATTCTCCTTCTTTGGACTGTCAGACACTTAGAGTGATGGTAGAAATTACCACTGTTGCCCTGATTCATGATAAGAAACACACACACACTCAACAGACTAGAGACTAGAGTAGTCAAGAAATGCTTATACAAGGGTAGCGTGAGATTTTCCCTAACAGAAATGACAATCTATTATAAGCCCAGTGTGCTTAGGATAAGCACTGGACTACTAACCACAAGGAGTCCTGGTGTGACGCTGTGGGTTAATGCGTCAGACTGCAAAGCCGTTTGAATTGTAAGGTTGGCAGTGCCAGCTCACCAGCTGCTCCTTGGAAACCCTACACAGGGTCACTATGGATTGGAATTGACTTGACGGCACTTAACAACAGCAACACTAATCACAAGGTTGGTGGTTCAATCCCCCAGCTGCTCCTCAGAAACCCTGTAGAGGGTCGCTATGAGTCAGAACCGACTTGACAACACTTAACAACAACAACATAATAATATTTAAATATTATGGTACTGTGGTACTGAAAAAAGAATATAAAATAGGTGAGGAAATCAGAATTGAGAGCCAGGAACTTCAGTGTAAAAATCAACTTGAACACAAATATGGCTTCAAAATCTGGTGATACCTACCAGTCCAAAGAATAAAGTATTAAAACTGAGGGCTGTGTTCATTATGAAAGCTAAGAAGGACTAACAGCCAAATGTCAAAACTCTGAGAGAGATTTCTGCTGTCCATAGGCATATTGGGTTGATATGGAGAACACGCCAAGAACAAATTTTCCTTCACCTCCCCAAAATAACAACGTAGCTTCAGAGGAAGTGAGGAGAAGACTCCTCGAATGCCTATAATCTGTAGGTGATTCGTACTGGGAGTGGGAGCTGCCATGAACCAAATAGTAATCCTTTGCTTAGGCTATTTTTAACTGCAGTAGATGAGAGAAGGTTGGCCAAGAGTCCTGGGGACACAGATGGTCACGCCAAGTTGAAAGCAGTGAGGAAGTTACTGCTCAAGAAAGCACCAAGTGTGGCTGTCCAGGAAGGAGGCTAGGCAGTAGATGGGGGCAGCTGTGACCAAAGGGAATGCAGCTTCACATCGCACAAGGCTAGAGATGCAAGATTCTGCCGCCAAAGGGATGCAGCCATTTGAGCTCTGACTTCTGCTATTAGAGCTTTTCCAAACCTGGAGAGGAAGCCACCCAGGAATGAATCCCACAGCCTTGGCCTTCTTGTCACTCATTTTAAGCTTGGAGCCTGGAACTGGAAGCCAACCTAGTTTCCGAGGAGAGAAGGATTCCACAGTCTTACAGAGATACAACCGCCAAGGTCAAAGGACATGGGTAGCCCAGGAACATTTCACTAATTAGAAAACTCCAGAGAAAACATTCGGGAGAGCGAATGTGTCAAAAGGCTTGAAATCTTACATTCCCACTTCTAGGAAGGCATTCTGAAATATTAGTCAATGATGTGACCAAAATGTAACTACAAAGAATGCCCGTTGATGTTTTTATTGGCAAGATGGAAAAAATATCAAATAACAGGCATTTGGTTCACTAACTGTAGAATTACCAAAAATAAAGAAATTAAAGTTACTCGGCTACTCAAATGAAATCTTCTGAAGGGTAGTAAATGCCATGAGAAGGCATTTGGATACATTGCTAATGCTCTTTGTTACTAGGAGCCATCTAGTCAGTTGAGATTCATTGCCACCCTTATGTACCACAGTATGAAACAATATCCGGTCCTGTACAATCCTCATAATTGTTGCTACGTTTGAGTCCACGGTGACAGTCACAGTATCAATCCATTTTGTTGAGGGTCTTAACTCTTTTTTTGTTTACCCTCTGCTTTGTGGTTGTTCTTGTTGTTAAGTGCTGTCAAGTCGTTTTCAACCCATAGCGACCCTGTATAGGGTTTCCCAAGCGCTGCTGGTGAGCTTGAACCACCGACCTTGCAGTTCAAAACGACTTTGCCGTCTGGCACATTAACCCACAGTGCTACATCTATTTTACCGAGTTTGAGATCCTTCTCAAGGAACTGGTCCCTGCTGATGACTTGCCCACACAACAAGAGACAAAGTATCACCATCCTCACTTCTACGAACTTTGAGGATGTACTTTTTCCAAGACAGATTTGTTCATTCTTCTGTCATTCCGTGGTATATTTAATATTCTTCAGCAACACCATAATTTAAAGGCACCAATTCTTCTTTAGTCTTCTTTAATTGTTACCCAGTTTTTTAATTCATGTGAGGTCATTGAAAATACTATGACTTAGTGTATGATAGTTCTCAAAATTACGTCTTTGCTTTTTAACACTTGTAAGAGCTCTTTTGCAGCAGATTTGCCCAGTACAAAACGTCATTTGGTTTCTTGACTGCTGCCTCCATAAGAATTGATTATGGATCAATGTAAAATGAAATCTTTGACAACTTCTGTATTTTCTGTGTTTTCATGATGTTGCTTGTTGGTCCAAGTATGTGGATTTTTGTTTTCTTTATGTTGAGTTATAATTCATACTTAAGTCTTTGATCTTTAAATATTACATATCCTTTTCACTTTCATCAAGCAAGGTTGATGCCACTTTCTTCTCTATATAGTTCAGCTTCTCCGATGATTTGTTTGGCATACAGATTGAATTCTTATGGTGGAAGGATACAACCTTGACACTCGTTTCCTGATTTTAAACAACTCCAATATCCCCTTATTCTGTTCTAACAACTGCCTCTTGATTTACGTACAGATTCCACATGAGCACATTTAAGTTTGCTGGAATTCCTATCCTTCCCACTATTATCCATAATATGTTATGATCCACACAGTCAAATGCTTTCACATAGTCAATTAAACACAGGTGCGGCACTGCGGGTTACTGCACTGGACTACAAGATCAGCAGTTCAAGCTCACCAGCTGCTCCTCAGAAACCCTATACAGGGTCGCTATGAATCGGAACTGACTCAATGGCCCTTAACAACAACAACAACAACAACAACAACAACAACAACAAAACATCCTTCTGATATTCTCTGCTTTCAGTCAAGATCCAAATGACATCCTCAGTGATATCATTCATTCTACTTCCTCTTCTAACTGTGGCTTGAAGGTCTGGTAGTCAAGGAACAGCTGCAACCATTTTTGAATGATCTGTAGCAAAATCTCACTAGCATGTGATATTAATAATGTTCAATAATGTCCACATTCTATTGAATCACCTTTCTTTGGAACAGACACAAACCCTTCCAACATAGTTGGCCAGGTAGCTGTCTTCCAAATTGGTTCACATAGGTGTTTGAGTGCCTCTAGTACTGCATGCTTTGGTGAAACATTTCATTTCGTTTTCTGACAGTCCCCAGTGCCTTCAATGTAGCTTGGGCTTCTTCCTTTAATACTGTGAGTTATTGATTGCATACTACCTCAATAATGGTCCAATTCTTTTGGTATAGTGACTCTGCATTCCTTCCATCTTCTGTTGACACTTCCTGTATTGTTCAATATTTTACCCATATTGTTGTTAAGTGCTGTTGAGTCACTTCTGACTCATAGTGACTTTGTATAGGGTTTCCAAGGAGTGGCTGGTAGGTTTGAAACACCAAACTTTCAGTCCAGTGCTTATCCTACAGCACACAGTCTATTGTTGTTGTGTTGTTAAGTGCCGT